>NW_027397088.1:4563734-4778831 GCF_003265705.2 Callorhinus ursinus
TGGAGCACTGGGTGTTATGCACAAACAATGAATCATGGAACACTACATCAAAAACTAATGATGTAATGTATGGTGATTAACATAACAATAAAAAAATTAAGGTTGATTTAAAAAAAAAAAAAGAAACAACAGCAAAGGTTACTGCAGACAAGATCCTCTGATGGGTGCCAGCATCAGTGAACCAAAGTTTGAGGAGAAATGGGATATTTACATAGTCTCAAAGTATCTCCCCCAAGATAGTATTAATTACAAAAGGAAAAATAGTAACTTCATAGTGCAGAAATCCAGCCAACACTACTCTAACCAAGTGACCAAGATCAATAGTAATAATAAGAGATAGTGACATTATTTCCCCCTTGATATGATGCTCTGAGAAGGGAACATCACTTCTGAAATATTCTTGCCAAAAACATATAACCTTAATCTAATGATCAGACAAAACCAAACTGAGGGACATGCAACAAAAATAACCAGGACTACTAGTATTCTTCAGAAGTACAAGATCATAAAAGACAAGGAAATACTGAGGAATCATCAGAAGTCAGAGGAAACCAAGGAGCCATAACATCTAACACAAGATGGGGGCTTGGAGTGGATCCTGGACCAGGGGAAAACAAAACAAAACAAAACACACTCTAATGGGAAAATATGAACAAAGTCTGTAGTTTCATGCTGCATTGTGTCAATGCTAATTTCTTAATTTCGATCCTTGACCTCTAGTTACATAAGATGTTAACATTAGGGGAATTTCAGTGAAGAGTGTATAGGAATTCTCTGAACTTTTTTGGAAACTTCTTTATAAGTCTAAATGATTTCAAACTAAAAGTTTTTTTTTTTTTTTTTTTTTTTTTTTTTAAGGGAGGCAGAATTTGTAGTTGTGAAGAAACTTATAGTAGTTGGGAAAAAGCTAATCACGAGGGTTTGGGCTGCTGGTGAGAGTACCCTGTGACTGTCATCGTCTCTTCCTGGAACTGTGCATGCAGAAGGACAGTCCTTGAGCCAGGGAACAGAAGTGGGGAGTTACAAAGAGAAAAGCACTCATTAACACAGGAGGTGCAAGAGAGCTTCCGGATTTAAGACTTTCTCATTTGAGAAAGTGTTAAAGCCCAACGTGAAAATGTAGATGTGTGATGACGCTTCTGAAAGGCCCCCCCGCCTCAACAGGCCAGGTGGAGGGTGGGAGAGACAAGCGTGAAAAAGGAAGAAGAAAAGGAGACAAGGACGTTTGAGGGAAGTCAGAGCTAAGTGATTTGGGACAGCTTTTCAACAGTGGAGGAAAGTCGGAGGGCCAAGGCATACTTTGAGAAAATATGATTAAACCACTTGGGAATTATTGGATTATAGATAACAATATAGGGTGTTTAAGGTAACTATCTATATTTTGGTGTTCAAATTTTTGAAAAATCTTGCTCTAAGTTGAATTCTATGTTTTTATTTGACAGCGTAAAATGTTCATATTTAATTGTTGCACGAAAAGCTTCTGTTTTTAGTTTGTAATAAAAATATGATTGAACTGAAAAGCACGGGAAGCTTAGTTAACTGTACCTCCTGGAAGAGCCACGGCCTTCTCATGCTTCACCGGGTGGGGGTTTACCCTCACATCAGGCAAAACATCACAGAAAACGAGCCATTTTATGCAGGTTGGTTTTATAAACCTGTAGCTTTAAAACAGCAGCCAATAGCTCAGACCAGAAGCCTGAGCAGAAAATAGTTTGCTGTCCGTTTAGTCAAGAAAAAGGTTTTGCTCTTAACTCTTTACAGTTTTGCTTTTTCACACTGGGGAAAGAAGCAGCAGAGAGTTCAATCTTTTCTCATGAGCATCAGCAGCCTGAGAGGATGGGGCCTTAGCTAGAATTTCCCTACTTTACCAAGGATCCTAGAGATCACCCCACAGTGGGAGACTTAGACAGTGGGTTCTTCTCATTACTCCAGCAAAAAATGGACGCTCCACCCAATGGAGAGAGCACCAGAAGAGAGAAGACTCAAGGACCTCAAACTAGGACCCCTGGTTCCTAGAACTGTCTCATCTTTTTTCCTTGGAATAAAATAAGTTATTCCTTGGGTCCATGAGATGCAAATAGTCTTCTGGTGACTTTGGAAGAATGGAATCTTACGAGAAAAACATTTTCATCTTTCATCCAGTCAAGGTTTAAGTCGTGCCTGCACCATGCCCAGCACTGGGACAGCTTCTTATGAGAATAACTAGATGGTTTGTTTTGTTCACCAAAAATATTGAAGAATTTCTCAGAGGAAGGTTTTCAGTGCTAGTGAAGGCCTACACACGAGAGGGCCAGCAGCAGGGATGAGTTGGAAGGCGAGATGGAAGGAAAGCAAGAAGTGGATGGGAAAGCAACATGGCAGTGCGAAACCATGAGATGGGAAAAAGAGAAAGATAGAGTGACTGCCCCCAGTAAGGAAATTTGGAGGGGCATAATATCTAGAGGTTTCTGAGAAGCTTACTCTATGGTACAGTGTGGAAAACTCTTGGAAGGGGGCTCATTAGAACAACAACAAGAAGCCTACAGCAAAGTTCTGTATTATGCCCCTGGGCTTACATTCTTTGAATTCCAGTCCCCATAGAGACTGGACCTGAGGGACCCTGGCAATTTACTAGGGTTCCAAATGATAGATTCTGAGGTTTCTTCCAAATCTAATATTCAGTGATTGTATGCTTCTGAAAAATGAAGCTAAGACCACACAAGCAGATAAAGTAAAGAATGGAGACCTTTATCTGAATATTTAGAGCCACTCAAGTCCTGCTCTGGAAACAGGGGGGTGCACCAAACAGTCTGGAATAGACCAGTAGCCCTTCTCTACACCATGATGTCATTAGTCTCCCACTTCACTGTTTTGCTATTTTTATGAATATACATCTATTTTTTTTTTCCTTTGGCTTGGCCATTAGCAGGGGATGGGGGAAGTTTATGAACCAAGCCTTTAAGGCACTTGTCAGGACCTCCTAGAGAATGTAGATTCTTCCCCTGGAGTCTCTCCTCCCCTCCACAATGTTTTTTGATGCTCAGTAGGAACCAGTGCTTGTCTCCCCACTTCCCTATCCAATGGACCCTTGCACTTCTCCCTTCTCTTTTTCTTTCTTCTCTCTTTCTTTTCTTTCTTTCTTTCTTTCTTTCTTTCTTTCTTTCTTTCTTTCTTTCTTTCTTTCTTTCTTTCTTTCTCTTTCTTCTTTATTTTATTACTTCTCAGGCTGTTAGACATGAGAGAGATCAGTCTTTCCACATTTTGTATTTTGGGCCCTTTTCCCTCAATTTAGAGATAAGTTCACATCCCTTACTGCAATTACATGCTGAGTCATTCATTGCTCTCACCCTCTCCTTCTCAGACTTCATAAGATTCGGGTTGCAAAGGAGCATCATGGAGCCACAGCAGGCTGGATGATTTTACAAACCTTCGCAGCAATGTTTTCCCAGCAGTTACTGAAATGAAATGTGAGAAATGCTGGAAGCATTTAAGGCCACAGCGCATGCAGGCCTTCTGCAATCTGGTCCCAATATTACTTTCTAGTCTCTTCCCCCACTAGTCATCCACTTTGTCAATCCCTATTAAGTCATTGTAGGTGCCAGGCATTGAGCTACATGTGGAGGTTACAGGCGAATAAGAACAATGGAACTCCTGCCTTCATGAAGCTTATAGTCTAGTGGGAGAAAGGAACATTCAACACTGAACGGCACAAATAATCCATTTCAGCTGTGAATAGTGCTAAAAGAACTATATCTGGGTTTTGTCCCAGTCCCTGGCACAGAGTTTAAGAAACCTTTCATATTTCCTGCATGACAGGAGTGTCTTTTTTATGCTAGTGAGGTGACCCTGGTGGCCCCTAAATAGCTTTAGGATGGAGCTGGCCACCACGTGATTAGAAGGTTGTTTAGCTGCCCAACTCCAGGGAAGGCAAGGGGGCTGGAAATTGAGTTCAGCTGCGTGGCCAATGATTTAATCAACAACACCCATGTAACGAAACCCCATTCAGAACTCTGGACATGAGGGCAACAAGGCTCAGTGGACCTTCCTGGTTGGTGAACACATTGATGTGCTGTGAGGGTGATGTGCCCGGATTCCAGAAAGAGAAGGCATGGAAGCTCTGTGTTTCCCCCTCCTCCCCATCCTTGCCCTGTGCATCTTTTCATTTGCCCTTGATCTTAGCCAAAAGGCCGAGAAGCAATGCATGCATCTCTTCATTTGGCTGGTCCTGATTTGTATCTTTGACAATAAAACCATAATCACAAGTAGAGCACTTTTCTGAGTTTTGTGGGTCATTCTAGGAAATTACCAAGTATGGGTGGCCTGGGGACCTCCCAAGTGAAGCTCCCATCTAAAGTGAGGATAGTTTTGCTGAGACTGTGCCCTTTGATGTGTGCAATCTGACGCTAACACCAGGTAGTTAGTGTCAGAGTTAAACTGAGTGGCAGGACACCCAGATGGCATTGGAGAGTTGGCATCAGAATATCACAACATGGAACAAGAGGAACTGGCCTGATGAAGGGGTCCAGTAAAGCCTGAGTCATGGCGTTTCATCTAAGACCCATGGATGAGTTGGAGCATCTTCGGGGCTCACTCATTCGGCTCTTGCACCTGGAGTCCTCTTCACCCATCCCTCCAGACCCAGCTCAGACTCGCCTTCCATATGCTCTCCCTGGCCCAGCTTGAGCCCCAGAGCTCCCACCCTCATGTTAGCTACCACAACTGTGCTTGTCCACTTAACACATCCGGTACTGTAGGGATGTTGTTCCTTTGCTGATGTGTCTGTTTTGTTCAAAAGCCAAGCCGCTTGGATTCAAAGGCCATGCTTTCCACACAGTAATAATGTTCCTAGTTGGAGTCAGATACATTGCTAACATACACTGAGTAGGTAATTTGTACTGGGCCCTATCCTAAACCCTCCCCAGGAATGCTTCACTTAATCAGCACAATAAATTTATGAGGTAGACATTAGGATTCCCGTTGCAGAAATAAGGACACTGAGACTGGTAGAAGCTGAATGATGTAAACAGGTTTCCATAGCCAGTGAGAAGAAAGCTATGAGGGCCTCTGCACAGCTGTGGAGGATGGGGGCCTCTGCAGCTGGAAGCAGTCACTTGTCTCATCCTTGCACTACTTTGCTTGATGACAAAGCCTGCATGAAGACAGTTGATGAAAATCTAAAACTTTTGATAATTGTTGTAATTGCTGCAAGACGGTAATTGTGGGGTGCTAATGCCAGAGCCCCCTAGCCTATATGGGGCCTCTGTGTGAATTAAGAAAAGGTACCCCTCTAAGTGGGCCCAGGGCTTGACTGGCAGGACTTGTGAAGAGGCGCCTTACCTTCTGGAGGCTGCCTCCCTCCCCTCACCAGGCCACAGAGCCCAAGGTTGACTGTTAGCCCCGTGCCTGCCTTGGAGCACAGCACTGCTTTTGCAGAGCATGGAGGTGCCCACAGCTCAGACTAGCCGAAGGTGGGTGTGTGTGTGTGTGCTGGGCGGGGGGGGGGGGGTGGGGGGGGGGGGAGTGGCGGAATGAAGGAGCCCATAGTAGGGCTCTGGGATCAGAGCCGAATCTCATTCCCTCTGTGACCTTGAGGAAGCGAACTCACTATGGAACTCATTTTCTTCATCGAAAAATGAAAAAGAAGGGAAAAATGGTGATGATGATGGTGGTGGTCATAAGATTGTCCCACTCATGGTGTTACTTTGAGGAGTAAATGAGAAAATGCTTGTAAAGCCCTCGGCACTGGGCCACTCTTAATAAATGTGAGTTCTCATTGTTTTCAGTCAGCCAAGACGGCGGATGGATGACACTTGAAGGGTCCCCAGGAAAAGAATGGGCCAGCATGAAAAGGGACTCTAAGGGATAGAGCCAGTCAGCGGGTTAGGTGTCTGAGTCTTGATTTCAGCTCAGGTCATGATCTCAGGGTCCCGGCGTCGAGCCCTGCATTGGGCTCCGTGCTCAGCGGGGAGTCTGCATGGGATTCTCTCCCTCTCCTTCTGCCTCTCCCCCTGCTCATGCTTTCTCTCTCTCTCAAAAATAAATAAATAAATACTTAAAAAAATTTAAAAAATAAAACTTCATGGAGGGGAACCAGGCTTGCCCCTCCCCCGCGAGTATGCTGTGAGCCTATTGCTAGGAGTGTAAAATGGTATAGCAGCTATAGGAAACATTTTGGCAGTTCTTCAAAAAGCCAGACAGAATTACTATATGACCCAGCAATTCCACCTTTGGATATATACCCAAAGTAACTGAGAGCAGGGACTCAAAAAGATGTTTGTATACTCATGTTCACATCAGCCTCATTCACAGTAGCCAAAAGGTGGAAACAACCCAAGTGTCCATCAACATATGAATGGATAAACAAAATGTGGTTGATACATATAATAGACCATGATGGGGTCTTAAAAAGGAAAGACATTCTGACACATGCCACAACATGGAGGAATCTTAAAAGATATTGTGCGAAGTGAACTAAGCCAGTCGAAAAAGGACAAATACCGTATGATTCTACAACCATGAAGTACCTATAGAACAGTCAAATTTATAGAGACAGGAAATCAGATGGTGGGTGCCAGGGGTAGGGAGGAATGGGTGGGAATGGGGAGACAGTGTTCAATATGGACAGAGTTTCAGTTTGGGAATATGAGAGAGTTCTGGAGATGGATGCGGTGATGGTTGCACAACCGTGGGCAAGTTGAGAGAGGGGATCAAGGAGCTAAGGCTACATGTAGTGTCACCGTCCCTGTGAGTGAGGGGAGGGGAGGTGAGGAGAGCTGCCCCCTGGAGGTCAGGGATGACTGTGGGGGCAGAGGAGTACCAGCCTCCTTTGCAAGGGGAGAGAGCTTACTGGTCTGCCTGCCCTTAATGTGCAAAGCTTGGAACACCAGGGCTGTAGGAAAATGAGCAGCTTCCACTGAAAGGGGTGCAGGGAAAGGGCTCCTGGGGTAGAACCAGGGCTCTGCTAGGGTGGAAAGGTGAAGTCGGGCAAGGGAGGGGCACAAGGCCCCAGAGAGACTGCTCCCGCCATCTGGGTGGGATATCTCAGAAAATCCCAGCCACCTTGTCAGCAGAAGGAGTCCACATTTGTCTTGGGATTGAGCTCCCTGTCCTTGGCTCTGTCGATTTCCAATTTCAGGCACTCCAGGCTGAAAAGAATTTGTGCCAAAGATCTGGTTCACGAACACATTCTACGACAAATGATCAAGAATGCAAACACACAAGAAATCTTGGCAGACTTATCACCAATTGAAGATCCAATATCATCTGGCCCCAGGAGCCATGGCCTGGGTCTGAGCACATTTCTCCCCGTCCAGAAAGTATTGGCAAAGTCGCTCTTCACACTGGCAGAGAGCCGAGCCTTGCAGTCAGGGTAAGTCATCACTGAACAAACGCCTCTGTCCATACACAAATTAAATCATCGAGGAGCCTTGTCTCCCCTGCCAAACGCTGTTCACACAGCCTCTTGTTTACTAGTAAACCCATATTGCACACGCCAATTCATCGTCTTGAATAATTAATGCAGCACATATGAATAATTAAGGCTCAGTTGAGACCTATAGCTGAGAAATCCTACAGTCATTAGGCTGTTTCATGCAGTGTGACGGAAGGAACCAAGAAGTCTTTGACGAAGGTACACGGTGACAGAGGAGGAACCATCATCCAGGTAGCCAGTCCCACAGGGAGCCATATGAGGTCACAACCACCTGCTGCCCAGTCCTCGGTGAAATACCATCTCGACCCCTTGTCATTTTATAGCCCAGTCGCTCTGGAGCTGGTGGTTCCTCGTGCTGTGTAAGGCTTCAGGCTGCCTGGATCCCTGTTGCTGCAACATCTTCTAAATTCCAGAACATTCACTCTTTGTGTGTGTGTGTGGGGGGGGGAATTTATGAGCGCTTTAAAAATAAGAAGGTGGGCATTCGCAAGTCCTTGGAAAAAAGAGTGTACTGGGGGAAAGGTAGCCAGTCCCATGGGGGAGTGTTAGAATGGTGCAAGGCACTTCGTATGCACTGTTGCCTTCCACTTGTCCTCTGGAACAATCTTGGGAAGAAGCTGGTAAACAAAACGCGCCCAATCACTCTTCCTGCTCAGGGGCTGTGCTCCTGCCGTTCCCTCTCCTGAGCTGTTCTTTCCTACCACCCACCCCCTCACTAACCCTCCCTCCACATTGCAGCTTAACCACCACTGCCTCAGGGAAAGCCCTCCCAGGCCCTTGGGCTACAGCAGGCTCTTACTGGATTCTCATCCCTGTTGTGAGTAAACACTGCACAGTGTGCCGCGCCCCGCCTCCAGCTAGAATGCCAACTGCCCTACCCAGGCTCCCAGTGTGGCTGAACACAGGCAGGAAAGAGGATTTACACCCACATCTGTCTGACTCCAAAGCTCAGGAGCTCTTGACCACACCAAATGGCAGCAGAAGGAAAGAAGGGGAGGAGGGAGACCAAGGACATTAGCACTCATGATCATGGCTCTACAGTGGCTAGGAAGCCACTGAACTAAAGTCTAAGTGTCCTCCTGAAAACTTGTGTTAACTGCCAGACTGCGATGGTGGTGGTAGAGAGAGGGCTTGCCTAACACGCTTGGCCCGCTGTCAAGTCGGGGAAATCGGGTCCTCACGAGTCCTGAGACAACACCTGGCAGGCCACCATAGGTTTGCTAAGACAGTTCACGGTCCGTGCCCAACACGATTTCAGTGTCAGCTCCTGGGTGTTGTCGTGATACCGAAACCCCCATTCTTCCCCTGCTCAGAGATGGAGCCCTGAAATCCCACCGTCTACCTGCCCTTTGGTTTGAGATTTTGATCCCCTGATAAAATGTTCGATACCCAGAGGAGCGATGACTCCCTATACTATAATCAGGCTTTGGTAGCCCAGGGTAAATAAGCAGTCCGGTAGTAAGTGAGAGACTCTGCTATGAGTTTGCAGAGTGATAACAAAAGATGGTTAAAGCAAAACAGGGTCCTTCACCCTTTGTCTTCACCCTGTTTTTCTGTGTCCTGTTCCTTGAGCATATTCCTCAGATGCATGCAGAGTGTTTTCATCTTAATTATCTGTGAAAACATCAGAAATGCCCACTGAGTCAGCTCGATGATCTATCCAGCTCATGGTCACCAGCAGAGAACATGAGGATGCCCATGGGAAGGCAGCATTTGTTAGCACCTCAAAAGCCCATAGGCCCTTGTCCCCCTTTTCTCAGCTTCCCTTGGAAACAGCTGTAGATGTGCAAACTGCAAGTCACTTAACCTTTCTTGTACTCACATAGAAATAGAAATTTGTCTATGTAAATATGAACAGTGTGCCTCATCTTTAAGGAAACAAATATAAATTGTTTAGGCCAAATTCCAATATAAATTGCTCCCAAAATAGGGGCCCCTGGGTGGCTCAGTTGGTTGAGCATCCAACTCTAGATTTCGGCTCAGGTCATGATCTCAGGGTCCTGGGATCGAGCCCTGTGTTGGGCTCTGCCCTCAGCAGGGAGTCTGCTTGGGATTCTCTCTCTTCCTCTCCCTCTGCCCCTCCCCCTGCTCTCTCTCTCTCTGTCTCTCAAATGAATAAATCTTAAAGAAATGTTTAAAAAAAGTAAAAAATAAATTGCTTCCAAACAGATGCCTAGAGCAGAATCTATCACCTATTGCCCACATACTATTTTCTAGACATTACTAAGAGTTTCGCATTCCTTATTTCATTCAGTCCTTGTAACAAATCTGTGAAGGAGTTCTCATTGTCTGGGTTTCCAGGTCAGTAAATTCAGACTCGGAGAGGTCATGTGCCTGGCTGAATTTATGGCTGTTCCGTGGTGTAGCGAGATTCAGATCAGGCCTATCCGGCTCCAAAGATTATACCACAATTATGACGCTCTACTGCGGGATTTGTAAGCTACCACAGCAACTTTGACCCTTATCATTAATACATAACTATAATAGAAGAATTATAGTAGTAACTACTTCCCTATTAAAGTGGGACAATTATGAACCATGATGATGTAACAAAAGACTGGTGCTGGAACCTATTCTAGTTAGGATAATCAGGGTAGGGAAAGTAAGAAATTATGCTTTACAGAGCAGGTTTGGCAACTTCATGTATGAGAAGGGAAAAAGCCAGGCTGGAGGAAGAAAGGGTGGCACCCGCCCCCAACATCAGGCCCCTCCAAATCCACTGAGACCAACATAGTCTTGGCCCTGCTTGGCGTCAATTTTCAAAATTGATTTTCAAGAAGATAATAAATGGTGAAATCTAATTGAGCCTCTTCGCTTTTTAGAAAAGATTTGAGGGGCGCCTGGGTGGCGCAGTCGGTTGGGCGTCAAACTCTTGGTTTCAGCGTGGGTTATGATCTCAGGGTCCTGGAATGGAGCCCTGCATCAGGCTCTGCACTCAGCGGGGAGTCTGCTTGGGATTCTCTCTCCCTGTCCCTCTGCCCCTCCTGCTTGTGCTCACTCTCTCCCTCTCCCTCAAAAAATAAATAACTCTTTAAATAAAAAAAAGATTTGGGAAAATAGAACTTCTTAGGAATGCTCTATTCAATTCACCAAGATTTGTTTTTACCTCACTGTGACAGAGCCAGCAACACAGGATGGATTATGTGGGTTCTAGACTGTGTGTTTGGGGGCTGGGGCAGAGGCAGCCTTTAAACAAAACATATGAAGCAATAAATCTACTGGAATCAGAAGCCCCATTCGTGGTGAGGCGATGTTTTGCTGTTGGTGGATGACAGGGGGGTACGCCGTGGGCCATGGGGATGGAGAGGGCCACGAGCAGCATCAAGAACTGTGGGAGCGGGGTGCCTGGTGGGAGACAGGCAGGCTGTCAGGGCGCCACACAGAACAAGCTGGATTCAGGAAAGGCCCCACCCTGTCAGGTGCCTGGATGGTCCAGCAAGCCCAGACTAAAGTCTAGCCTTCCTGATGAGCAGATGTGGAAGGGGCTGGGGCACCCAGATCATAACCCAGCTGCTGGCAGGGAGGCTCCGAGTATCCAGCTGCTACCTGCTGGATGAGCTGGGATCTTCTGAATCCAAACTTCCACATTGCTTCTAGAGATCCAAGCGGCCAAAGAACCCATCCCCCACAGCCCCAGGAGAGCGTACCCAGGGCCTTCGTTGTCCCCGGGTACCGGTCACAGCTATTTTCCTATAGCAGATTAGCCAGACACAAAGAATGTATGATTTACACTTCCTCACTCTTTTTTCCTACTTTTTTTTCTGGTGAATGAGAGGAGAAATTCTTTCTGGAAAGTGGCAGGTACAAACCATGCCCCCATGCCCTGACCCCACCCGGACTACTGAAGCTCAAGTTGAGTCAGATTCCTAGAGAGAATAAATATTCCCCGGGGCAGGTGTCTGTGGGTGTTTGGGGAGAAAGTATTAACCTGTTCAGGCCACAATGACATGTTTTCTTGACACACCACTGTTTAGCAACTTCCTGCACGCGAAGCCTTTTTCTAGGGCCGGTGTGATGAGGTGAGCAAGACACACTGGGCCTCTGGTCTCATTTAATCAGATCCAAGGGGCCCTGAAGGAATTCCTGAGACTTTCAAGGTGCTCAGCTCTTGTGTGCATGCCAATCACAGACCAGCGGACTCTAGTTCTAAAGAAAGGAGTTCCCGGGCCTGTGACACTAACCTGTAAACCCCAGCTTGGAGTGCAGACCAGACTCAAGGATAAAGACCACATCTGGTGTGGATGCTGTGTATCCGACCCCACAATCGAGGCAGATTGAAAGCTCAGACTGTTCTGTGACGTGACTGCGGTCTTGAGGCTAATCAGAGGCTGAAGGAGTCAGGGGGCGCTGTCTACAACAGTGAAGGAGAACCTTCAAATGCCCTACCAGGGAGTTGGGCTGTCCACACTTTCTCACTATCCTTGCTTTACTGGAATTATTTTTTCTTCCTTGTCCTTCTTTTCCTTCTTATTTGTCTCCTCCTTTACCTTTTTCTCCTTCATACTATGCTTTGTTCTGTGTTTTCACAGGCTAGCTGCTGTCTACTCAGGACTGAGCATCTTACACGTTTCTGGACACTCAGTGCAGTGAACAGTGCCTGGGACATAGTAGATGCTCAACAAGTGTTATTTTTCTTTCTCCTCTTCCTGCTCCCTGTCAAGGATTGGGTTGACAAAACTCCTGTGGTTTCCCAGGCCTGGATGTGGGTGACAACAGTCATGTCTCATCAACCTTCATGCCTCAGGGGCTGGGAAGTCATTGTCAGCTGTCTGCCTAAATTCTCAGAGAACTAAGTTCATGGATTTTATTGCAGACTTCTCTCTCCAAAGCAAGGAGGCTCCTGGGCTGACTTAACACCACACATGAAATGAAAAAATAAATAAATAAATTGGGTGGAGAATAAGGGTCAATCAGACTATTCTCAATGAGTCAAAATTTGAAGTCACTAGGGAACTTTTAACCCAATCATCCAACGATTCCAGTGCATTTCTGAGAGCCCTAGTTTGGATGTTGCATGTTTCCATTTAAACACATTATCAGCTAAAATCAGCAAAAGTCAAACCTTTCCTGCTGGGTTGCGTGGGATGCCAGACGGATACCTGGTCATCAAGCTCCTTTTGAGTGAAGAAAAACAAAGTGTTCATAAAATAAAAATGTACATTCAAAACCACAAAAATGAGGTTCATCCCACGTTGGGTGGCAGTCTTGCCCATGGGTCCCACTCCCACTAAATCTCTCTCTCTTCAGGAGAAATAAACTTCAGAGGGAAAAAGCTCATATTCTAGACCTGAAACTGTGCTTCAGATCCAATCAAGGAATTGGAGACCATAACTCATGTGTCTGCTACCCTGGCTTGATCAGTAACAGGGACTAGAGTGACCCCAAATACTTAAAACACAGAATTAAGATTAGGCCTTTAAGAGATGTCATAGATTCATTGCAGTACTGACTCCAACTTGTTCAAACATCCCTGTACCCATGTTGTTGGCCGCATCTTCCTAACTGACTCTGGGCTCAAGCCAGTGGACAGTAACGAATATGATGGGAACAGACTTGAAAAGCACTTGCACATTGGATTTGCCCTCTTTCTGTCCCTGGAATCCTGAGTTCCCATGTGAAAAAGCCTAGTCTGGCCAGGTGGAGGAGGAGAGAGCACGTGGAGTAGGGATGATGAGCCACCGCACAAGCTCTCCTATACCAGCTCTCCACAGAGAGCCCAGCCAAGATCAGCCAAGTCCCAACCAGCAGAACTCCCTAGGAATCCCAGGACACGTTGCTGACCCACAGGACTGGGAGCTAAATAAACAGCTGTTTAGTCACTGAGTTCGGAGCTTGTGTTATGCAGGAAAAGCTGAGTGATACAAAAGCAAATTTCCTTCATTTAAAAACAAAAGAAACCAAAAACTCCTACATATCTCTCATGTTGAAAAATACTTCTATAGTCAATGAGACCTTATTCTACAAATATATTCTTATTCATGAGAAATTTTATATGTTCAGGTATACCTTTGCCTCTTCTGTTGCAATGGCAAAATATTTGAAGCAATCTCATTTTCTATTCATAGAGGCCCAGCTATATATTCACATGCATTGTTGGTGGGTGTACAAAGTGGTCTGGCTCCTATGGAAGACAATTTGACAATGTCTACCAAATTATAAATTGGTGTACCCTATAACACAGATGTCTTGCTGTGGAGGAATTGCTCTACAGACCTACCTACGTGTGTACTGTAAAAAGGTTATTCTCTGCAGTATTGTTTGTAATAACCGAAGAAGATTGGAAACAATGCACCTGGCTACAGAAGACTGGTTAGAGCACTCCCACAATGCAATGTTGTACAGATGTCAGCCAAGGATGAGGAAGTTCTTCAGAATGGATAGAAAAAGATGCTCAGTGTAGGTTGTTAGGTTAAAAAAAAAGCATGATGTAGAGAAGTATGCATAGTATGCTACCTTTTGTGTAAAAAAGTGGAGAATAGGAACACAAAATATATATATACATATGTATGCTTATATTCATATAAAATATAAAAGTATAGATCAGTATAAAAGTTTAGACCAGTATAAACAACCCTGATCTACAGATAAGGAACAATGAAACCGGTTATCTGGCTGGGGGAGAGGGGTTGGGAGAAATGGCATATGGGGGAGACGGGAAGCAACACTTTTACGTATCTCTCTTTATTCCAATCAGGTTTTTGCTCTCGTTATTCCACCAAAACTGTGCTTGTCCAGGTCAACGGTGACTTCCACTATGCTAACATCCAATGTTCTTTTCTCCATCTTCACCGTATTTCATTATCAGGAACATTGAAAACACTTGGTCTTTCTCTGTTCCTGAAATACTGTCTCTGCTTAGCTTCCAGGACTCCATGTACTCTTGGTTTCTCTCTTACCTCACTGGCCCTTCTCATTCTCCTTTGCTGGTTTGTTGTCTTTTCTCTAGCTCTCAGGGCACAATCTTCGAGACTCTTTTCTGTCTAGACCCACTTGTGTGGTGATCAAATCCAGTCCCATGGCTTTAAATAGTTTGTCCTTTATTCTGGTAATTCCCAAATCTCCACCCTCAGATCTGCTCTCTTTCCTGAACTTCAAACCCAAGTATTAGTCATCCCAAATTTAAAATATCCAAATCATTTCCTGCTCTTCCTTTCCAAAACCTGCTCTACCTTTGGCATTTCAGTTGAGGGAAACCAAATGATCTGGTTGTTTGGGCTCAAAATCTTGCAGTCACCCTTGAGTCCTTTCCTCTCATACCCAATGGCCAACTCAACCACTGCTTCCTACTTCCAATGTTACCACCATGGTCTACCATCGTCTCTTGCTGGATGACTGCAACACCTCTTCACTAGTGTCCCCACTTCTACTCCGGCCCCTCGGGTCTATTCTCCACCCAACAGCCAGAATGACCCTTATCTATGTCATATACTATTACTCCTCCATTCAAACTCCCCCAGGGGTTCCATCTCACAAGAAAGCCAATACCTTCCAATGGCCTACCAGGTCCTCATATCACCCCCAAGATGTCCATATGGTTTGCTCCCTCATCTTTGTTCAGATTTCACCTTTGCAGGTGTACCTGCCTGACCACCCTCAACCAGCCTCAAGTTCTTCATCCGGGTTGATTTCTCTCCAAGTCCTCCAGTTTACTGTCTCACATCTATATAATTCACTTATTTTGTCTACTGCCAGCCCCTTTCTCTAGAAATAAGCTTCATTGTTCACTGCTATATCCCTAGAATCTAGAACAGTAGTACCCAGTGGGCACTCGATAAGTATTTTCTGAACAAATAGTGAGTGGATGAATGGACAGATAATATTTTGAAATATGTGGATGGTTTACATATTTACAAAATTAAAAAAGAAACAGAAACAGAGAAAGTATTATGGGGAAATAAAAGAAAAAGGAAAATGTTGCTTAGCTAAATAAATACACATAGGTAAAAAGAATGAGGTAACTCTAAGAATCTCCAAACTAAATTATTAAGTAAAAAAGCCAGGTGCATACATTAAAAAAATATACACATTCATATATACTTCTGGAGTGGACCCAAGAAACTGGTTATAACGCTTGTCCCTAGGGTAGCCAGGGCATAATGAGCAGGAACTTGTTTTTCAAGGAGCACCACTTTGTATTCTATTGAATTTTGTACCATGTGCAAACAATAGCTGCCCCAAAACTAAAGTCAAATAATAATAGTAAAAGGTTGCCATTGTGAGTTATACTAAAAAATTAACAATTGATTAGAACTAAGATATGCAAATTCTCCTTAGAAGAATGGATCCCAAGACTTGACTGTAAGACCTGTCTGAATTACTGCAGAAGTAAACTTGTTCAGTGCCCACCAGTCACCATCCGGTGGAGAAATCTTGACCAACCCAACCAAGTCTGAGTGTTTGGTTCAGTAGGGAGCCATAATTGTTTTACCCAAAAGAACATAAAGGACGAAACCCTATGTGTCCCATCTTCCCACCAACAAACTTCCTGGAGAAGTTTCCCTACTGAGCAAGGATGCTGCAGGACCAAGAAGAGGGTCTGCCCTCGCATAACCCTCATCTGAATATTTGAGTTACATCTGCCTATAGGCAAGGCCATCCTGACTTTGGGGATGTTACTGCTTGGTTTTTCCATTGGTGAGTTCATCTCTATTGTCTCTTCAATCAACGCTGGGGGTTTCCAATAATCTCATAGCTTGTCCATGACAAATTTTCACTTGTCCACAGAGAAATGAGAAAAAACACAGAACAGTCACTTTTAAAAACTTAATGTGTTGACTTTGTGTGGTGTCAAAATGCCTTCCATAGAATTCTAAAGCCTTGGTACCAATGATATTTCCAGTAGTATTTAATCTAATTAATCTCCTCTCTTCTAATTTCCATACTCATGAACAAGCTTTAGATCATTATTCTACTTTTCCCACTTGCCAGGAGTGAATACACTGGCCAGCCATAACTTCTTAGGATTCTGATTTCTGGATCAGTTGTTTCTATTGTAAATAAATAAGTGGCCAGGCATTTTGGTGTTTAGACATCTGTCTCAGGATGTTTAATGCGAATATGCCACAGAAGAAAAATTTGCTCTCAGGATTTACTATCTTAAGACCAAGAGCAGCCCTTAGTTTATGGCAAATTCACAACCCTCTGCCAACTCCTACCACCCCTATCTTCACCCCAGCCCCAAAATAGACAGGAACAAATAATAGAAATTCTAACACTTTGCCCAGCAATCTAATAAAGTCAAGCGTGTCTAAGATATGTTACACTGCGTACCTGCCAAGTCCTTTAGTCATTCAGACGCTGATTAGAAGTAAAACTTATCACATTTGAGCAGACCACCGAGTTCTGAAGTGCTTCAGGACACATTGTTAATGACCATGAATGCTAAGTTACATAGACTTCTAAAAAAATATGTATATTCATATTTATTTGGTATTTTCATAAAGAAATATTACAAGTGTGTGCTAGAAACTAATCAGTGTTAGGGAAGATGGGATGGGGACAGGAATAGGAACAATACTTTCTGTATAAAACCCTTTAAATAATTTTGAGTTTTGCACCACAGGCATATGTTACCCATTCAAATTAAGAAAAAGCAACATCTGTATCTATGTGGAGCTTTGTACCTGTTGGAAGATTTTTGCATGAAGCATAAAGTTATGTCACATTTTTAGTTTCCTCTGTGTCCTCAGCAGGGGATAAAATCAGATCCCTTTGTAGACCAAGGACTCATAGGGATTAATTTATGTGATAACTACATCTTCTAGTTTCTGTATTTGATGCTTAGACATCTTGGGGCCTTGCTCATGTTGGAGGGACTGCACCTCCCAGGATTAGCCAATTCCTAGAAATAGTGAACAACTTGCCTTTGAGCCCGCCTTTAAATGCAAACCAACCAGTGCAGAGCCCACACCCCACCACCTACTTTATGGGCTCTCACACTCCGGGCCACTGTCCACCTGCCCTAATCACCCCAAAGGCAGGTATCAGACACCTGGGGGCAGCCCTGTGCCCCAGAGCCCACTGAAATTATTCAACCCGGCTAATCCGAAACCTGCTTACCCTGCCTCGCCTGCTCCTCTCTGTAGAAATCACAATAAAGGCTCTTACCCACAGCATCCCCTGTCCCCCCACCTTCTCTGCCTCTTGATCAGCCCTGCTGTTTCCCCATGTGGCCCTGCTGGTGTTGTGTCTCCCTCCTCTTGGGGTCTGTGAGTGCCAAACTATCTTTTCAATGGCTGTCATCTGACCTGTTGGCCTTGCCATGCCCATGCCCATACAATCATAAAATCTATATTTGAAACAGTATGCACCTGGAGTAGGAAACTGGTCTGCAAGAAGTACTTTAGCATCGCCGACGTGGGTGAGAAATTTCACCTGCAATAAAAATGCTTGTAATTTGACAGAATGCCCTCTTAAATGAAGACCAAAAACGAATTCGATCCCCAGGAGGAGAAAGCGGCTAAGGTTAGGATACATTGCTCAGGGCAGTTTGGCTGCCAGCACCCTGCATATATTTCTATTAAGGAATGTTCTATCTGTGAGAACTGGGTGCTTCTTAATGAGCCCCCAGTCTGCTCAATTACCTGGTAGCTTGTGCCCGTCTGCTGTCCCACAGCAAGGACGCGGACTGCCCGGCATGTCAATTCTGCAGGCTCATCAGAGGGCAGACCTAGATCGTGTCCTCATGGTGCATGTTCACTTCAAGCAAACCTCATCCATGAAAGACAGCATCTATTTACAACACAAAGAGCAGATGATCCCCCTGCTTATAAATAGCATTTGCTGAAGGTTCCTTTCAAATAGAAAATGTAGGTGACTTTCATTTGATTTGCCAAAAAATCGTTTTAACTGCAAACCCCTATGCAGGGGCCTATCCAGTGAGTTTTCTGACATAAGTCAGTAACAAAGGGGAGTGTCCAGGCCACCGCTGCCAAGGGCCTCCTGGTTACCAGGGCAGAACGAGGGACACGTCACAGAGGAAGAAGAGAGGCAGGTTGTTCTAAAGCAGTCTCTGGAAAAATGTGTGGGCAAGAGTGCAAACTTCCTACGTGAACTTGAACTTGTCTGGTATTGATTCTCTGGACTGACAGTTTAGAAGGTGAAACTTCCTCATTCTTTTACCTGGAAAAGCTTCTTGTCCCTGGTGTTTTTTTGTAACACTTCAAAATTGGGATATTTCACATAAAACGTCAGATTTCCAGCTCCTATTGAAAACCTGGGAGGACTGGCCACCTTGGGCCCACACTCCCGGCTGGAACAGTCCGCTAAACGGAGTGGTGTTAACTGTTCCTTTACAAAGTGCACGAGCTCTGTGTTGGCTCCAGTCCCCACCACTCCACACTGTCTTCCCACAGGGATGCTGAGTGCCAGCGACCAATGACCGCTGCACTTAAAGAAATATTTACCTGTACTTCGGATTCTTTCAAATGTCAGAATGAGAAGAATGAGCCTACCTGTGTTTTTTCCAGGAAAAGAAAAAAAAAAAGGAAGCCAGAGAATGTTCTGATGTGCTTCATAGGAGAACAAATATCCAAACACCTGACGCCCTAGTCGAGGAAACTCATGGTGCACTGACTGGAACCAGTGAAGAGGCTTGTGGAGCCAACCTTGGGCCCCGATGGGGAAATGCGGTCCAAGTAAGCAGAGGAGCTTGGCCAGCTGCTGGGTAGCGTGGAAGAAGCACCTCTGGGGAACAGGGATCCTGAGGATCACCAACTGAAACATAGACGGTCATTAACTAAACATGGTGATTGATTCTAATCTTAACTGCGAGGCAAGCAGCCCTGTCCTTGTAAAGAACTGAATTTACCCCGCAAGAGAAGAAAGGCAACTGGCCAACCCCCATCAGCCAGCCAATAGCCTGTTTGAAAGCAGGATGCATTCAACGGAGCACAACCAGAAGGCAGAAGGGAAAGGCAGATCTCATGGAAATGCCAATTGCTAGGCGACTGGGTCAGAGGAGGGTTCCTGGGGCTGCCAAGAGGAACATGGAGCAGGGGGGCAACCCCAAGTCAGAAAAACAAAGATCAAAAAACATAAGCTGTTTGTTCACTTTTCAGTTTGGACAGGTTATTCCCTAGGGTGAGAACAGAACACATTTCCTAAGTAACAATGAGACCAGAGTGCTCGGGGCTAGCCCTGAGGCAGCAGGGAATAAAAAGGAGCCATACCTTTAGACACCAAACATCCTAAATCCAGGAGCAGAGTAATGCACTTTATTTAATTAAAATAGATTAAAAAACAGACTGTGTAAAAGAATTAGGATTCTCAATAATTTACTATTATTTACATTAGCAAATGTTGGTCGTTAGTAGACCCCATGAGGAGATAAGCACACAGAACCCAGACCTGCCTGCGCAGCCCCCCCCCCCCCCCCCGCAAGGGGCAAAGGGGGACTTGGCCAGTGCTTTCCTGTTCATCTCCCTGCCCGCCCCCCCCCCGCAGGTAAATATGGCAATGACGTCACTGAGAGCTTGGTAAACAGCAGGAGAGGTGAACTTCCCACAACCTGGGGTGGTTACAGCACGGCTACTCCACTGAAGGGCTTTAGAGATGCTGGCCGGCCAGGCAGGAACTCTTTTCTCTGGAGGAGAATCGGTACTTCTCAGCCCCCGCTCACAGGCACCTGATCGGCAATGATTTGCCCTGTGTCTGTAGCCAACCCTCGCCGACCACAGGGAACCTTCTGTAAAGAGCCCCTTTGGCTGACACCAGACCCACAGCTTCTGGAGAGAAAATGAAAACCAGAAATGAAAGCCACACATCCGGGTTCCCAGGGAAATCCTGGATTACCTCACATTCCCTGCCCGTGTTGTCCAGACCGTGGCAACTTCTCACCACCTCCCAGGCCATGTCGTGTGTGCTTGTCGTGTGAGGGAATGGTGGGGAGCAAGGGGTGGCCAGGCGGCTGTGGGAGGCCCTGCACCGGAGGAAAGCCCCGCTGCTCCAGGGGCAGGACACCCAGGCCCCCTGGGCACTGTCACCAAGGAGATACCCCCTGACCCAAGCCTGGGGCAGCAGGGGGGCCCCTGCAGCCGGGGCAGAACCAGCAGTCAAGGGCCTGGGGGAGGTGGGGGCCCACCAGAGACTCAGTCCAAAATGTCCGTCTCGAAGGGGACCAGGTGGTAATAGGATAGGTTGGTGACATAAGCTGCTGGGTCATCACCATCTTCCAGCTCTGAGGTAAATTCACCGCCATTCTCAAACCTGAAAAGGAAAGTTCAGAGGTGAGGCTGGGGCTGGCTCACTGACCAACCGCCCCCGCCCCCCCACCAGGCCCACTGACATGGAGAAAGAAAGGGCAGAAGGTCCTTGGCAGGAGGGCGCTTAGGGGTCAATGCCAAACACTGTGGAAGGGCTTTCCACAAGGCTCCTCATGAGGTACGGGCTCATCAGACCAGCGGGCGCGGCCTTCTCAATGCAGGTTTAGGAAGAGTGGGAAGAACCATGGTTACAAATCAATGAGGCAAATGGACCCTTCTCTACAAAGCGTGACAGCTCTGGTTGTTACTGCCTTAGACACTGCTATCCCTATTCGGGAACCAGTATTTATTGAGGCATTCATTCATTCACTCACTCACAGAGTGATTCTTTTTCTCTGTCCAGGGATGGCTCTGCGTCCAGCTCTGGGGACATGAGGCAGGAAGCAAGGCAGGGAGCCAGTCCATGGGGACGGGAGACCACCCCATGTGCGCCCCCCCACAGACAACAGCATAGATGAGTGGGAAAAGCCACGGTGGTCACAAGCTCACAACCCAATCACATCCGGGGGACATGTGTGCCGGTGACTTCGGGACCGAGAACAGCCGTCCAGAGAGGATCTGGGTGGGGGGGCTGGGGGAGGTCGTGGAGGGAGGGTTCCTTCTAGAGGGGCGGTGTATTCGATGTGGGGGCTTCCACGGGGGAGGGCAGGCAGGAAGTGCTGAGGAAGAGTATGTACTCCAATCATAAGGCGACTAGTGCCTTCCTGATAGGGATTCCCCCACGAACTGAAACCATTTCCACGCCCCTGTCTAACCCAGACATGGCCTCCTGAGCTAGAAAACAAGGCTCCAGATTTTTAAAACGGAGAAACAAGTGCCTGAAGGACATTCTGCCCAGGAAGGGACACAGAGATGCTGCTTGTGCTTTCTCCATTTTCCTCAACTAAGGATCAGTCCCAACAAAGCGGGGGTAGGGTGGAGGCCGGCCGAGGCTCGCTCGCTGCTCTCCGGGGCTCTCCCTGGAGGAAGGGGCCCGCGTAGCTCACAGCGCACCGTGTGTCTCTGAGTTGATTCCTGGCACTTGAGGGCCTCACTAACTAGGACAGTTAGTTGGAGAAGCTCCACTCTACCTGGAGCTGGAGCTCCAGGTTGGGTGTGACCAGGTAAGACTGGAGGCGCATGGGGGGCAGAGAAAAGGCCCAGCCCCCGCGCCACGCAGAGCGCCTCTTGCAGAGTCCCACTGATTCTGACCATGGGGCTCACTTCCTCTCAGTCTAAGCTGGAAGTTAAACAAGGAGGAGGTCTGAAATCAGCTCGAAAAGGCCGAGGAAGCACGTTGTCCTCTATCTCCACAGTGAGGGGTGTGTGGAGGGATGCGCGGGGCCTCCCCTAATCGGCCGCAGGGGCAGGGGCAGGGCCGGCTCCTCCCCGCGCCCCCCCCACCCGACGGCCGGCCCCGGTAGGCAAGGCTGCCGAGAAAGATCTAGCCGCGCACCGACACAAGTGTGCACAGCCTCCCAGGGCAGCAAGTCTCACGGAGGTAAGACCAACTCTCCGAGTTTATTCCAGGACGTGGTCTCTTGCCGGAAACCAGCATTGGGAAGAATTACAAGAGGACTCTTGGATGCAGGCCAAGGGGAGGGACAGGGCCAAGATGAAGGCCTGCCCAGTTTCCTACCCTTCCTCCACCTCCTGTCTTCAGATCAGATGACCCTGAGAACCCAGGGAGGGAGGGGAAGCTGGGACACTGGGGGAAAATGAGTCACCAGGCCAAGTCCAGTGGCCTCCGCCAGTCCCCAGTGGCCCTCGGCAGGCCTGGCAAATAGCTCTGCTCTGAACCTGTGAGGACAGAGTCGGGGACTCGCCTCAGCCCTGGGTGGATTTCCTGGGAGCCCGGCAACCACGCCAGCCAACCAGGATCATCACCAGGCAGAGGCCCCCACAGGCCCGCTGACTCACACCCCGCTCCCGGAGTGCCGTGGGGTCTGCGCCTGGGTTCGGGGACCTCCCTGCCCCAGAAGCGTGGACACCGCCCTCTTGGCTGCACGACACAAGTCCTGATGGCAGGCTCGACAGCGCCGAATTCACAGTGTCGGGGTCAAATGGTCACCCTCGGGTACCACCGAGGACGGCTGTGGCAGGGAGGCAAAGCCTTGTTCCTCAAACGTCATCTCTCTGTGACCTCCCGTCTCCATCGTCAACCCCCATCACCTGCCTGACAGCCCCGTGGAGTGTTAAAACAGATTGCTCCCGAGAGACAGCCAGTGGCCGACCATCAGCTCAGCCCCGCTGCCCTACATCAGCCACCCAGAGAAAACGCTGGCAAGCCCGCATCAGGAATTCCCTCTCAATGCTCCCCTGAGCCGTACGGAAGCCACCGTTTCTTTGTTAAGCCTTTCTGGGATCACGGAGGCTTTTCTTGCTCGGTTTCTTGCCAGCCAGGCATCCTGGAGCCAGGGGGCCCCATGCTAAGGGTGTGTCATCCCTGCCCATGCCAAGCGTGGGGTCACGTTACTACCCTTGCTTTCTCTCTGTGTGCTTCTCACGGTTCAACCTACTTGTCAAATCTGGCCAGGTGCAGGAAGGCCTCTGAGGCCGCCTGACGATGGAAAAGGCCCCCTGGGCAATACTGTGGAGCCAGAGCTGGTGATGAGGGAGGGTCTGCACCTGTCCCTCATCCACCAAGACAGCCCCTCACTAGAAGCTCCCCCCATAAAGCTAAAGGACCTCTCCTCCAGGTCACACACTTAATACATAGCAATCTCGTACCCCCTCGGTGCCAGCCCTGTGCTATCATGGAGGACCCCCGGCTCGTGAACGAATGAGCTATCTATAGACACACACCGTGGGTAGGATGTCATGTGGTGTCACAGCAAGGCATGCAAAGGGACAAGGGCCTTTCAGAGAAGGGCCACCCCCGGCAGCCTTACCAGCATATCCTCTTACACAAGCATTTCATGACATCCATGGTGAGGGTATCCTTGTGCCATGCACCCAAGAGACATCTGAGAAACAGAAAGTGGGAGGTGCTGGCCAGGGCCGGTTCCACGGGCCTGTCGGGGCTCCTACGGTGCCCGATCACAGAGCAAGGGTCCAGCGGAGGCAGCTCCAGCCGCCTGCAGGAGCTCAGGGACATCCTGGGCCTGGGTGTGTCTCCGCACAGGAGTCTGTCCTAGTGCGTGTTTATTTGCAGCTCGGTGGGTGGGGTAGGATGTGGGACTCCAAGGCCCCTGCAGCCCAGAGCACACTGCTCATGGGCCCACAGGGAGACTGAGCACCCAGCACTGCCTGTGGGGGCTCCTGGGCCAGGGGGGCTCCCATTTACCATCTGAGACCTTAACAGTGACCCTGGGAGGGCCTCAGGGGCCCCACTCTGAAGAGAAGAGAAACCAGGAGAGGTGAAATGACTTCCTGAAGCTCACATAACCAGGAGGAGCCGTGGTGTTGACCTTGACAGTCAACGGAAGCCAAGTTGAGATGTCCCCTCAAGCTGCCTCCCAGTAAGTCCCAAGGACATGACCTGGAAATGCACCAGGGATGAAGGAGGCTGTGCCTCGAGGGGACCCCAGGTGTCGGGCTTTCCTAGAGCACTTACCGCTTATCATGCTTAAAAGTTCTGTTATTAGAGAAGGAGGGACAGGGAAGGCGGTGGAGTCTTTGGCTGTCCTGTCTTCACGAATCAGACACATCCTCCCTCCCCTCAGGGCCCCAGCAGGTCTAGGCTCCAGCCCGTGAGCCCTAGAGAGATCACCTCAGAGCCCGGAGAGCCTCCAGACCTGAGATGTGACACCATACAGGTGACACTTCTCCCCATCCCAGGAGACCAGGCCCTTGGAGCGAGGAGGCTTATGGCCGCCATACCTCCACAGGGCCCAGCACAGACCGGACCCTGAAGGCTGGCCCTCGATGCCCCCTCACAGCCAGCACCTTGGTCAAAGGAACTCTGTTCCCACAAGGTTTATGAAGCAAGCTCTCACTGCCTCTAGAAAAGGCAAACACTTGAAACAAGTATCCAAATACAGGTAGGATGGCTCAATGTCTCTGGCCACATCTGCTTCCTCTGTGGGCCATGAACTCCAGCCTCTGGCACCAGCTGACAGTTCAGGGATCCCTTCTATAAAACTATATTCAAATCAATCTACTTACAAATGCTCTGTCGGATCCACACCCAGATGTTGGTCTTTTCCGTTTGGTATACTGTGGTCAATAACGATGGTTTCCGTATTTGCTAAGCAAAATCCATTGGATCTCATGATTTCTGAAAAAATGAAAGCAATGAAATAAATATGCAGGAGGGGCCAGATTTTGAAGTTTTGGGCTTATACCAATCTCCCTACTTTCCCCTCCATCTACTGCCCCAAATTCTCCCCCACACTCCAAGAGAATGCTCTACACCCCAGAGACCCATCCTGGAACTCTGCCAACATAGACAGGAGCCGATGCCAACCTCCACAGAAACCACACCTGAGGACCCTGTGCAAGCCAAGGGGCACATCCCTCCTTCCAGAAAGATGCTCTGAATTGTACCAGCACCCTCCCCAAAAGCCTTCCCCGTTGGTTTAAAGCTGGGGTAGAGAGAGTACTGAGCTCACGTCTATCGGTCTGGGTTTGGGTCTGGGTCCATCACACTGCCACAGGGCTTTGCAGAGGTACCCGATCTTTCCTGTGCCTGAGATGGGGATGACGCTGTCTACTGCCCTGGGTCGCTGTGAGGGTCAGCTGAGATCAGTATGCATTTTAAACCAAATGGGCAACCTCATTTTTTCCCTTTATATTAGTTCTATACACAAATTGATTTTTTTTTTTTTTACCTGTACACACAAATTTTGGTAATTTAAAAAGGCCAACAAAGTAGTCTACGTTGGCCTTACGGAGTGAGCCTCCAAGCATGGAGGTCTGGTGCTTACCCAGCCCTGGGAGAGTAGAGGACAGGCATGCCTGGATGTGTGTCAGCTGACACAACCCCAAGCTGGGAGCCTGGACACCGAAGCTCAGCCCAACCATGAGCTCCATGGTCTTGGGACTCAGTATCTTCAACTGGAGAATTTCAGAATAGTACTGGATGATCTCCAAGGATCCCTTCAACTCTAAACTCCCAGGAACTACCAGATTCCATCAAGCCACCTGGTCCATTTACGTATAAAGAGTCAACGTGGCTTGACTGACTTCTCATATCTGGTGTAGCTTTTATTTACGTTTCCCCAGGGAATGTGTTTCTGTCACTTTGGTAGATTAAATACGCTCCAAGAACTGATCTGGTGGCCATTACCAGTTCTCCTTGGTGTTGGAGCTCTCCAGCCCCCTGGGAGGCTGCCTGAGCCCCTAACCTCAGCTCTTAGTCAGCTAAGCACCAAGTTCACAGCCCTTGTCTGTCCTCAAATCAGGTCCTCTCTTTGCCTCGTCTTAAAAAAAACAGGCTTAAAATTGATTCTGAATTTCCGGGGCATTCTCAAATCCAAAGGTTTATATCATCTTCCCATTCAGAGCCTCACACACTGAAACACACAGCTCGAAATAGCTTTCCTCTCCTACTGGCCCGGCACAGGTGACAAAAACATTCCTCACTGTCCACGGTCTCCCTGGGCACCTGCCACAATCGTTTAGGGGATTGTTTCCTTTTAATTTCTTTCTAACGTCTCATCATAATTTAGAATTTTTTTTATTCCCATGCATGGATTTGCTTTTCTCATAAGTATAATTGTAACTTCCTATTTCTTTTTAATCTTTCCAGATATCTGGTTCTCAGTTCTTCGAATTTCTCTCCATGCGAAGAGAATTAGGGAAACAACACAAAAACGAACAAAGAAAAAGAGAAGATTTCCTCCTCAGCCCCACAGGAATAAAACGACACTTCATCAGTCAGATTTGCCAAGTAATTGCTACCATCTCCCCTTGACTTTCTGCAGAAGTGACAGCTCATGGCTTTGGCCTTTTGAAACACTAGCCCCCTTAATCACACTCTGGGTGACATCAGCACATGCCCTTCCCTGCCCTTCCCTGCCCTTCCCTGCCTACCCTGCCCCTCCGGGTTGAAGCCCCCACGCCCTCCCAGTGCGAGGACAAGCATGGAGAGCCTGAAGTCATGAGAAGGAGCACCAAGACCCTATGAAAAGTCAGTGCTTGGAACCTCCGGGATCAATGACATTTCTACCTGCGAGATGTTTACCCAAGTCTGAGTGAACAGACTCTGAAGAGGACTACATTGTAACAAGAAAGATTAAGATTCCCTTGCCTCTCAAATCAAAATGTACAGGCAGCACAGATCCACTTTCTTTATTGCTTTTCATTAACTCTGACTCAAATGTGTGTGTCTCAGAAGCACATCCAACCTCAGCCGGCTGACAGTCCCCAGCACTTTCTGCCACCCCTCTGCTAAGGGAGTTTAGAGGGGGAAATCCTAAAGTGGAAAGCACATGTCAGTGCAACAAAACATTTCTGACCATGACGAAGAGTGACCTTGCGGAGGAACTTTCGAACTTCCTACTCTGTCTTAAACGTGAAATTTGGAGCTCTAAAGAAATGGAGTCTTACCAGCCCCCACAAAACAGATTGGTAACAAATCACTCCTTAACTCCCCCTGCAAAGAAACCTCTGCACACAGTCATGTGGTTTAATGGTTTGCAAAGCAAGTTGTAAACTCCAGTTCTGCTCATGCCTGGGGAGCAGGTTGCTGCCTGCTCACTTTCTTCATCTGTAAAATGGGCACACTGGTATCCATCCTTTAAGCACAGGTGTGGAAGAAATGAGATGGTGTTTATAAGGAATCTAATAAATGTGGGGGCCTGGGTAAGGGGTAGTGGTGACTATCATTACTGCTAATGTCTTCATATCTGTTCTGTCATATGCAAATAAACAGAACCAAAGAAGGTGTTATGATTACAGAACAGTGCTCACATCTGAAGCCTATCTCCAAACATGCATAATGTGAACATCTTAGAAGTCGGCTTAGTCCCAAAGGCAAAAAGCACTGGCCAGTGTAATTACTTTAATCCCATACATGACTGATTCCATGAAACAGTTCACTTTCAAACTACTTTTCTGCATTCATATTTTTTTCACATGAAGAGCTCTGCTTTGCCATTTCTTAACTTTCTATTTTGAGCTAATTTTAAATTACAGAAAAGTTACAAGAACAGTATAGATTTCTCATGTATCCTTCACCAGCTTCTCCTGATGTTAACATTTCAGGTAACTATGGTGCAATGAGCAAAGCTGGACTTAACTAGACACCTCCCTTATTGGAGTGTCCCCGGATTTTCCACCAATGTCCCTTTCTTCTGTTCCAGACGCAGCCCAGGATCCTCTGTTGGGGATCCTTGTGTTGCTGTGTCCTAGTTTTGTGCAGCCTCTGACGGTACCTCCCGTCTCTCCTCATCTCTCATGAAAGTAACACTTTGGGAGGGGCTGGTGAGTTTTTTTATCGATGGTCCCTCAATTTGTCTGATGCTTTCATGCTCTGACTGATGTGGGGCTTTCCAGGCAGGAATCCTGCAGAGTGACCCTGCCTCCCCTCCCTGCATCCTGTCAGGGGGTGTGATGTCAACAGGCCTTGTTCCTGGGCTGTGCATCAGGATCACTTGCATAAAAAGTTTCTGCCAGGTTCACTCTCTTTGCAGTGAATAAATATCTTGGGGGTAGATGCGTTGAGACTGTGCAAATTCTGTTTCTCCTCAAATTTTTCCCACTCATCTTAGCATCCACCAATGGATAGTTCTTGCAACAATTACAGTTGACCTTGAACAACACAGGTTTGAAATGCATGGGCCCACTTACATGTGGTTTGTTTTGTTGGAAAAATACAGTACAGTACTATAAATGTATTTTCTCTTCCTTAGGTTTTCTTAATAACATTTTCTTTTCTCTAGCTTACTTGTGTAAGAATATGTAATACATATAACATGCCAAGTATATGTTAATGTTATCAGTAAGGCTTGAGGTCAACAGTTTTGGGGAAGTCAAAGTTATATGTGGATTTTCAACTGTGCAAGGGGGTCAGAGCCCTTAACCCCTGCGCTGTTCAAGGGTCAATGGTACGACTGTGGCGTGTACCCGGTGATGATCTGTCTTATTTTTTTAGGTGTAGAGCCATGTTCTCATCTGCCCCATAGGCCATCATTCCTCCAGTTTGGTAATTGCTATGTTCTTCTTTTTCTGCGGACATTAGCTCAGTCCTGAAAGCATTCACAGTGTAGCTTCTCTCCATCCAAATCCTCTCTCCCATTGTATTTTCAGTGGAGTCCAGTAATCTAACAAAACCCAAAGCACCGTCTTTTTATTAATTGGCGAACTGGACTAACCTTGTACGGTGAAAATTAAGGTTGAGATTGTACAGATGTTTGGTTAATGAAATACAAAATCAGAATTTATTTCCAGCTCCCCACCCCCCCGCCCAAACCTGAATACTTAGATTTTTGCAGCTTATGTAATTAGTCCAAGTAGCCAGATCACGGCTGGGGTTTATGCTTCCTTTTAAGCACAGGCACAACCACCATGTATGAGTTTTTCTGATTCCAAAAACATTTAGATTCACGTGGGAGGAAGACTGTTTAAGGCTGTACTGGCCCAAAGCATCCCGAGGAGGCCACAGTGTCTCTCACTGCCCTGCTGCGGCCCCGGGACGTGGCTAGCGCCTGGCGCCATCTAGCGGAGCCCCGGCCCCTAAGCCGTCTCCACAGCTGTGCGCTCGAGCCTCTATGCACGCCTGGGTGTAAAGAAAAGCCCTGGACAGCCTAGGTCAGCGTCTGTCCCCCATGGTGCCACCTCCCTACGTGCCACATGAACAGTATACAAGGCATTAAGAAATCGGAGAGAAAAGTAGGAGGAAGGGTGGGGTGAGCCGCAGGGAAGAGGCATTGTCAGGGATGAGTGGAATTTAGCAGGACAGGATGGATGGGTGGGGTCTGTGTGAACAGAGGGAAGATGGGAGCCCACAGCACAGCAAAGCCCCACCAAGGGGAGGCTGACAGTCTGGAGCAAAGGGTTCTACGGTGACAGCCTCAAAAAGCTAGAGTGAGCCAGACTCTGGCATGCTGGACGGACTAGGGCACTTGGCCTTTATCGTAAGTGTAAGGTTTTGAGAAAATGAACGAGCCCAGCAAGTCCGAGTTCCAGGATGACCGACCTCAGTATTCAGGGTCTGTCCTGGGGCACAGGGGGAGGCTGAGAGAGAGAGAGAGAGACCTGTGGATATTCCCAGGTGTGGTCATGCTGCCCAGAGCCTGAAGCTTCGAGCCTGGGGGGCCCCGAAGCCACAAACCCCCACATGGGAGAACAAGACTGAAGAACACGGCTTGCCCATGTGTAGACTAGTTCTTCAAAGGGATGTTAGTGCTACTGTACATAAAGGTTTCACTGGAAAGTATTTTTGAATTTACCATAGTTCATTGTCTTAATATATTTCTTTCCTTACTCAGGGAATAACGAAAGTATATCTCACATCCCGGGGGGACACCCCATTATCGTCTGCATATCTACACACTAACTTATGGTGAGAAACACTCGCTCAGACAGACTGAGGGCTGGCTCGTCCTGGAGCAGAGATGGGGAGGTTGGGATGCTTCCAAGGGAGAAGCCCCAGACTTGGTGCCCAATCGACTGGAGCAGATGAAGAGAATGAAGGCCCCAGGAGACAGAACCTTAGCTCTGGAAGGGTGGCAGAGGCTTCTCCCAGGCTGCCAACCCTGCGAGGGATGCCTCTGACGGGCCCCCTGGCCTTTGCAGGGAGGCATGAGGCTTTCCGAAACAGACATGCAATAGGTATTTCCAGACTCCGTTGTTGGGCGGAGCTCAGGTTGTTATAAAGTGGTCTGTGCTGAGCCAATCACTGCAGTTACTCCCCCCCAACAGCAGTGTCCCTGCAAGCTAAAACCTGCCCTCACTTCTCACAAAAAGACCCAGAGAATGGGGGTAAAGCCTCACATGGGAGGCTACAATTACCCCTGTTAAATTGCACCTCATTATTTTCAGTCCTTTAGGATAAACGTGGGTCATGCGTTTATCTCTGTCACAGGTAAAACTAGGACAGTAGACAGAGAGCTGGGAGTGTTCCCAGGCTGCTGCCCTCCAGGAATTAATGAGAAGCAACTCCACGCAGCCCAAGTCTGTCCCTCTCATGCTTGGGGCCTTCAGGGTCAACCAGAAGCCAGTGTCCAGCTCCTGGCCCTCAAAGAGTTCTGGTGCTCTTTGCTCTCCTATTGGCTCAAAACAGAAGGAAAGACAGCAAAATGGAGACACCAGTGCTGGGACTCTTCTGCTCGGGACGAAAGAAGAGAGACTTGCCCAAGCTCTAGGTGACAGCACATCAAACCCACCATGAGTGACAATTAGTGTCCCAGAGCCCTCGCTGTGCCCTTCAAGACTGGGGTCCATAGACACCCAAGCAGGATAAATGACTACCATTTCTCCTATGAAGAAGGTTCTGGATACTAGGTGCCAGTTAAGGAGGGATGCCCAAACACCCCTGCTCTTCTTCCTAAGAACACACAGGAAGCTACGTTGGATAGACATCAAAAGTAGCAGACCCCAAAAAACCTAGGCCTGCCAGTCATCCTGCACACACACAGCCATATCCTAATGCAATTTCCATTCAGGTCCCCCGAACATGCCCACCCTCTCCACCCATCCCCCACACACAATTAGGAATCTCATCGCTGCTGTGGCACATAGCTCAGTAAGGACACTTTTCTACCAAAGACATCCGCCACCACCATCCCAATTTGTCCTCTGTCTCCCCATCACTGCAAACCCCCAATGCCTTCTTAGGAGACAGCTCTGGGCTCAGATGCACTCTCATCTCCTTACTGTTCTTCATCAACTTCTGGGGTCTTCCTCCTGCATTGCTCCTTCTGCTCTCCTCCCTCCTCCATTTGGAAATAGAATGCTGGACGCAGAATCCCTCTTCCTCTCCTTCCTTCAGATCAACATCTTCTGCAGGATCTCCCCTTGAGCCAAGCTCTATCTCCTCTTACAGCTGCCTTACCTCCCTTTCCACCGGCCACACTCCTGCATGACCCCACTCACATGCCACCTCTTTGGCCCAACCAAGCTGACTGTCCATTGCCTGGGGGAGCCCCGTGTCTGAGACTCCGGGATGGAGCTCTCTTCCCCACAAAATGCACGTAGCCTTCACCAAAACAGTAATGCAAAAATAAAAGACTAGTGCTCTAACAACACGTGCAATCCAGATGCAGAAAGCTACCAAACAGGGAGAAGTCCCAGCATTCCGCGTCCCCTTCCATCCACCCCAGCAGCTCCTCTCAGCCGACATTCGCTCTTACTGCTGCGGACATTTCATCTTTTTGGTGCTCGAAGGCGTGGTCCGGTGTCAACGCTATTGACATCTAAACTGTGTGCTCCCCTTTCTGTCCTGGGTGCCCTAAAGTCAAATTCACTGCCACATTATGTGAACGATCTTATTTCAGCAGGCTAGACTCCTGATTACAGTCGTTCGCTTCCCAATGCCTCATTAATGTGTTCATCATGACACTGTTTCTTAAGAAAGTTCCAATTGATATACCGAGTTACTCCCTTTGGAAATTGGAGAAGTGTAAACTGTAGGTCGGTGGGTGGAAAACACTCATGAAAATCCGGTAACAGCCTCCACCCACTCTTACCATTCTTTTGGATCGTCTTTCTGGATCCCAAGGGTAGAAGGTGTGCCCAGCGAACTGCGAGGGCTTCCGGAAAACTATGGCCATCCACAGCAGGACCTGGCCTCCCCATGCCTTCCCTCTAGCTCTTACCTGATATTTTCACTGGACTCTGAAAGCTGGGTTGAATTTTATGTACGTTGTCATTTTTTAACACCTGATCCAGAGGAGATCTTTCAAAGAAGGTGAGCACAACTTCTGACCTGGAATACTGAGAGTAGGTGCGTTAATGACTAAACTTGAACCCTCCCTGGAGATGACCTCGTGTGAGGTGAATGCCCTTGCGCCGTTCAGATGCTCGGGGGGACTGTGTGGCTCTGCAGGCCATGCTGATGAGGCTGCGGTCACGGCCCACCTTTCACTTACTAATGTTCCCACGTGGCAAAAATGCAGGGCCCCAGGGACGGACAGGATGGGGTGAACGGAAGCGATGGTGAGATTTTCTTTCCTTTTTTTTTTTTTTTTTTTTAAGATTTTATTTATTTATTCATGAGAGACAGAGAGAGAAGCAGAGGGAGAAGCAGGCTCCCAAGGAGCAGGGAGCCCGATGCGGGACTCGATCCCAGGACCCTGGGATCATGACCTGAGCTGAAGGCAGACGCTTAACCATCTGAGCCACCCAGGCGCCCTCGATGGTGAGATTTTTCTGAGCACTTGGTATATGCCAGGGTTTCGCACACTTGTCCCTTCACCTTATGATAAACTGTGAGTGTCCTGACTTTCCCCATTTGCAGAGGAGGAAATGGACCCCACGGGAGTGATGTGGGCCCCAAGTCCACCCAGGGTCTTAACCACCACTCCACACAAAGCTTCATTTAAAGGCCATCTGCCAATGTGGATGCTAACGCTCTCCTTGGCTCCCATACACCCTCTTCCAAAACACCCTCTGCAAGACCGGTGGGCTTCTGAGCAGAGGCAAGAAAGCAAAGACCATGGCAGTGGACGGCCACGGGCAGTCCCAGACAGCCCTACCAAACCAGGCTCTGGGCCATGTCTCTTCCTACTCAGCATCTCCTAGGCCCCTTACTTCCACTTCTTACCAAGGAGAAAACAATGGAGCCGAAAGAGCCCACAAAAGTCTTCCTTTCCCCTGGTTGTATCTGCCCCTCCCCGTGGCCTGATACGTCCAGGGAGGGAGCAAGCAGGTAAGTGAGCAAGTGCACTGGTTATCTGGAAGCTGGCAGGATGTGTCCCGAGCTCCCACCCCCAGCCCTGGGCAGATCGTACTTACTTTGCACGGCATGCTTATGATGGTCTTTAGCAACTTCTCCACCTCATTAAGCCTGGTCTCTATATCGTGGGCATCCTTTATGGCCACCAGTCCTAGAATTGAGACAGAAAGCCTAAAGTCAAAAAAACAAAAACAAAAACAAAACCCAAACCAGGAAATGTGCTCCTAAATTAAATACAGAACAACAGATATCCCCATGACAAGGAGGCCATGGCCCAGCGTTCCCCCTCCACCTAAGATGTCTGGGTGTATTTATTCAGCTCTACTCTGAAAGCCCTGCTCTCAACCTCATTTTAAGTTTCAGTGACTGAATGAATGATTTACATGTGTGCTAGGGTGGATGATGTCCCCCCACCCCGCCCCCAAAAGGAGAAGTCTGGCAGGCTGGGAACAGTGGAATGAGTGGGGAAGGCAGGTGTAAGCCAGGGATGAAAGTCCCCTCTGAATGGGATAGTCTGGGCCAGCCCCGTGAACAGCCTGGACAAGCCAGGGGAGGTGGCCCACACCTGCCCAGCCCCAACCACATGGGGAAAGGGCTTGCTCAGCTGACCTCACCACAGAGCATATGTAAATGGAGCCCATATTTAGATGAGTCATTTAAATGCTTAGGTTTGGAAGGAGGAAAGTCAGATCTTCACCCAGAAAAAGAAGCAAAGTGGGTATGACTCACAGCATTTCAGGAATCTGAACATCTACTCTCGTTACCCGTAACAGGGGCCCCGAGTGGCGGTTGGGAAGGAGAGACTTTTTGTTTGTAAACTACGACAGCTGGTGGCCTGGAGCCCTGGGTGCGCTTCCGTCTCCCCGGGAGCAGGAAAGAACCCGGTCTCTCCTCATTTCGGTTTCTACACATCAGTGTCCTAGAGATGTGGGAATGACATTCCCCAGGACATTGGCCTCTTGGCCATACTTCGTGCCACCCAGCATGACGGTCCCCATGAGCCACTACCAAACCAGGCTCTGGGATCATCCCAGAACTATGATCAGTTGCTGAGTCTAAGGTTTTCAGTTCCGGCTTGGTTTGGTTTTGTAGGAGAAAGGCTTGGTTTTCAGGCAATTAATCGACTGAGCCTACAGAAGTCATTGAGTTAATTTCCTATAAACTACATGATTGAACACACAGTCCCTGGAACCAGGGGCAGCCCCAAACACAGGGCGAGGACATGTCTGAACGCCCGCACTGTCGCAGGGGGGATCCTTCAAGCAGCCTGAATCGCGGCCAAGGCCAGGAATTGTTCTCCCAACTTCCTAAAGCACAGGCCGCCTCGGGTGTCAGAGGGACTGTCTGGGCCTGCCCGCGGGCCCAGGCGGCCAGCCAGCAGCTGGTCAGGGGTCAGGAGCCCAAGGCAGCTGGCTGGGCCGTGGCTCACCTGCTGAGCAACCTGGGGCCTCTGTCCACATGGCCCAGGCACACACCCCAGCATGACACCCCAGCAGTCACCGGAGAAAGGTACGGGGCCTTCTCTACCTTCTCCCCTCTTCCTTGGGTTACCAGGCCCCACCACGCCCCCCTGCACATTCTGGGGAGCAGAGAGAAGAAAGAAAAGAGTGCCAGATGCTCAGGATGCTTCTTCCCCAGGCCCCGAATTCCTTGCTTGGAAATACACACACACACACACACACACACACACACGCGCGCGCGCGCGCGCGCATGCTTGGCACCAAAATGCTTTCATTTTCTGCTTGCTACAAGGGAGTCTACACAGGAAAGATGCCCAATGCAAAACCCTCTGGAGAATTGTTTTTAAAGAGAGGACAATTAAATAAATCATCCCCACCGAACGCTTTATTCTAGGATGAACAAAACTATTATTCAAGTTCAACTTTCATTACCTCTAGAATACAAGTTTTAAACGAATCAAGTTGATGACACGGTGGTCATATTTTTATATTCTGTAGGTACATGTGGAGAAAGATTGGATGCTTCTTGGATGATCAATGTATGCAGCATATGTATACCCATTTTACAGGATATAAATCATAATTGAACAATCTTTAGTAGATTAATAATTCTTGCATTTTTGCCTTAGTGATGTATTTTTTGGGTACATCTTTGATTTAACTAATGTTCAGCCCACAGTTGGGTTTATTTATAACCTCAAAGTTATATATATAGTCAGATAAATACATTCTGCTCTATACTGATCTTTTTTTTTTTAGGATGGCTTGATTTAGCAAATAAACAGGACACCTATTTAAATATAAATTTCAGATAAGCAGTGAATAATGCAATAGTATGGATAGACTTACACTAAAAAATTATTCGCCATTTATCTGAAATTCAAACTTAACTTGGTGTTCTGTATTTTATCTGGCAGCCCTATCTTCCTGGTAGGGTATTCTATTTTCCAGAATGAAGTATAAAAAGGCTAGAAGTACCCTCCCTGATCAATGCCAGCCCACCTTACCAGCTCTGTGCCCTGAGACTCCCCATACCCTCCTACCAACCTCAAAGGTCCACACTAACCAAACACACCCCCCTGCCCTCCCTGCACCTCCAGGCTCACAAATGGGAACATCGCACCCATCCCTTAAGGGGTGGGCGCATGCCATCTGTTCTGTGAAGCCTTCCCCACATCCGAAGAGGGAACTCGAGCTGCCTCTGGGCTCCCAGAGAACTTTCCTGACCTCTGCAGTATTCACTGCTCAGCATTGTGACTGCTCCTGGACCCGCGGGTCTCCCCAAGCCCACCGTGTGCAAACCTGAGGGGAGCAGGTGCCTCTGTTCCGCTCAGTTATCATCAGTCAGCACAGGGCCTGACTCATGCAGGGGATTCGATGTTTACTGGCTGTTTGTTGACTGATTAAAGTTGCAGAAGAGGGCAGAGAAGTCAAGCATTAGTGATTTCTGTGGGTGTTCTCCATCTTGCCCCATAGGATAGTAACCCAAACTCATGCTTCCCAGCACCATGCTCAGCCAGCCCCTGACCAGAACCTGCTGCCAACCAGCTCGAGGTCACAGGCCTGACAGCCAAGTGGCATCGTGTGTGAGTCATCAGCCATGCCAGCTTGATTTTGTTTGTGGAAGTGTGCAGAACCATACCGCTTCCTTTGACCTGTCTTTATGTTCCTGAACAGCAGCCAGATGGTACTCCTTGGAAATGTAAACATGCCCCCAAATAAAAGGAGGCTCTGGAAATTTAACCAGGCAAAGGAAGATGGCTGGAATCTGTCGCAGCAAGAACAAAAATGACAGGTGACTGCTTTTTAACTGGGTCATACTTTATCATTTGCTTCTCCATCCTGGCTTCCCGGGTGACAATCAAGCTGACAATGTGGATCAGCTTCCTTACGGTGCTGTCCTCCTTTCTCTAAGGAAAGGCATCCACCGGGCAACAACCAGCACTGGCCTCTTCCCCAGCAGGGGCCTCAGCTAATCAAAGGCAGAGGGATTCAGGAAATGATGGATCCAGCTGAATGCTGTGAAACCCCCCTAACAGCAGCAGACACCTCAGCCACCACCACCAACCAGAGCTCAGAGCACAGCAAGCTCCCCCAACACCCCACACATGGGCATGAAAGAGTCACTACCCTCCAAGTGGCTCCCCGCAGCCTGACCTTTCCCTTCATTCTGGGGCCCCGGACATCACCCTTCTCAATGGTTTTAAAAGTGCCTCCCATCAAATGATGGCTACCTTACATGTGTTAGGAAAATATTTTTAAGAAAGACAGACCCACAACGGCCACAGTGCAACTAAATCTTCATTTTAAAATTTCATACGCACAGGGGTTCCTTCCTTCAGACTTCTCGGTTTCATAAGGGGTGGAAAATTTAGACACCTACAGCGAGACCCGAAATGATTATAAATTCTCAAAACGTGACAGCGCTGAAAGGTGAAGCTGTGAACAGAACATGCACGTGGGACATTGTATTACTTTCCAGGGGCAGGTGGCAAGAACCGAGCTCATGAAGGACTGCTACCCCAGACAGATTATACGCACTGGGGTTTCCTTCTACCCTACCTGCTGTCTTTTTCCTTTGTGACCCAACAGCTTCGGTTTTTAATGGTTGGTAAAGCTTCTCCAAATAGGAACTGTTTACAGTAAATAATACTTTTAAAGCTTATTTTCAAAAATAGGCTTAAATACAATAATCTAAATACTTTTGGCTTTTATGTTCCAAATATTGCGGATGGAACAAGAATTGTGTGGGGATCTTGTCTGACTCCGTTTTCCTACCTGTGATGGTAATAACAAAAAGTGTAGGCTGTCAAAGGGTTGTGATGCTGCAGTTGAACAGAAAAACTAGAGCGTCTATTGGTTATGAGACTGTCATTCCAGAAGTAGCCAGCAGGGGGTGGTAGCACTCTGTGGAACCAACCGGGTTTAGCCTCGTTAGGACAGAAGGGAGGAGAGTCCAACTAGCACATTTTAACTGTTAGGAGGTAGACTCAGAAGACTTCACAGCCCCTGGAAATTTTTCTAATTTCTGATAAAGCATAATCACTAATATAACTCCATTTGTAAAATTTCACTCTACCCAGTTTGTGATGCAGAAGTTTTAACCAGATTAGTCTCAAACAAGTAAAGATTTGAATGCGAAATCTTTGATTGATTGATTATATATCAATTACAGTGAGTTGATTTAAATATATATGGGGGCCAAAAATCAGCCTAGAGCAGCCAGGGTGCCCTTTCTTTCTAAACTACTTTAGCACTGAAAATTGAGAAACTAAAATGTGATTCTGTCATTTTCAGGATTAGCTTTTTTTTTTTCTTTTTAAAGATTATTTATTTATTTGACAGAGAGAGAGAGGGAGCGAGCACAAGCAGGGGGAGCGGCAGGCAGAGGGAGAGGGAGAAGCAGACTCCCTGCTGGGCAGGGAGCCAGACGTGGGGCTTCATCCCAGGACCCTGGGATCATGACCTGAGCTGAAGGCAGATGCTTAACTTACTGAGCCATCCAGGTGCCCCCAGGATTAGCTTCTTTATGCAAACACAAACACCTGACTTATTCTTGGAACTGAAACTGAACATGCTGGAGTCAGCACAAAGACTTATCAGTGAGAGCAAACTTAAACAAACCAGTTTCCTAACCTCAGAAACCCTGGGTCCAAAGTCCCACATTTTCAGTAAGTGGAGGCTTTGGGATGAACACTCTGGTAACTGTGCCAGGCTTCCTCCACGGCTGGACTCTGGAGGTCGGAATCTTTTTTTTTTTTTTTAAGATTTTATTTATTTATTTGAGAGAGAGAGAATGAGAGATAGTACAAGAGGGAAGAGGGTCAGAGGGAGAAGCAGACTCCCTGCAGAGCAGGGAGCCCGACATGGGACTCGATCCCGGGACTCCAGGATCATGACCTGAGCCAAAGGCAGTCGCTTAACCAACTGAGCCACCCAGGCGCCCTGGAGGTCAGAATCTAACCTGAGTGCCTTCTGCCATCATTCCTGAAATAAAGACAAGGTGCCTCTTGGATCAGTTGGTAAGGAAGAATGTCCTTTTCAAAGCACATTAAGAAGTGCCCATTACCCCCAAGAACACATCTCTTAGAGGAGACTCACACAATAGAGCTCTAGGGAAATTTTCTGTAAAGCGAACTTTCAAATTGAGTCAAATAATAAATTAGGTTTAAAGATTTCCTTCTCCATTTAATAAATGTGTCCATCAGCACATCGTACAGCAAGGCAGACGCCTCCGGTGAGGCGAGGAGTGCGCGGTCATCTTGCATGCATAAGAAATAGGTATTCTTTAAAGGTGGCCCGTAATAAGAATTTTAGAAGCAAAATATTTTAAATCTTCTAGGGAAATTTTCAATGCTGATTTCCTAAGTACCTGTTTTCTAAATAGGTAGCTGACATTCAAGAAGTGGAAAGTAAGAAATGATGTGCTTGAGAGCATAAGGGTTCTTCAGTGCACACTTAAGTGTCTCAGTGGGAGTCCTAACTCCCAGGGAGCCCATGGTTCCTCTACTCTACGGAGGTCTCCCCGTTCCATGTGTGGGGTGTCACGTAGCATTTCTGGAAGGACAGAAAGCCCGTTTCCCCCTCACTCCCGGTGAGGTTCTCCCTCCCACCCTCCCTGCATTAGGCTGCCCACTTTGGCGATGCTCACACCCAGCTGTAAAAGGTGGGAGCTGCTGGGTATTAATTTCTCCTCTGCATCTTTCCGAGAATGAAGAGCAGGGCAGGGAAAAGAGCAGGAGGACACAGAAGAGGCAGAGAAGAAACAGCACTTCCCAGAGGATCCAAGAAGGGGCTCAGAGGAGAAGATCCTCCTTTCTCTGCTTCTTCCTGCACCTGGGAGGTGCCCCCTTGAATGACGTGTTCTTTAATCAGCAGGAGAGAATGAGTGCCAGACTCCAACATACTGCACCCTTCCCCAGTCCCTCCTTTCCTGCGCCTCTTCATTATTCTCTCCCAATAAAAGCACAATTCCCTTACTGAACTTCCCACTTAAAGCATTTCAGAAGCCACTCCCGCAGCAAGTCTGTCCTGGAACATCAAAGGTAAAATTTAGGGCACACCATCGCCTGCTAGGCTTGCAAAACAGGAAGCACGCATTCACCCACTCATCCTAAACTACCCACTGGCTCCCAACTCTGTGCCGGGCACCCTATCGCGTGGTGGGGGGACTGGGGCTGGAAAGACAGATGGACCCCGGGCTCCCCAAGAGCTTTCCTGCTAGCCAGGGCAAACACTGGCCACAAAGAGCAGGGTGTCACCTGGGGGGCCAGGAAGACTCACAGCAGGGGGACCACCCTCGCCAGGGTCAGAGGTCTGAAGGGCGAGCAGATGCAGGGGTCCAGGGAGGGACGAGAGGAAGGGGGAGTGGGGTCAGGAAGTGTGGAGGTCCTAAGGAGGCCTGACAAACTGCATTAAGGGGTTTACCCACAGGGGGCACTGGGGAGTCTTGGCTTCCCATGTAGGCTCTGCTCACAGGAACTCTACCCACATGGCAGTTGTATTTCTTCCAGTAATATATAGTCACCCTAAGCTTCCACAGTAATCTCTGCCTTGTGAAATTGCCCCCTGGAGCACAGTCCCCAAACCTGACCCCTGCCAAGCACCAAATTCTAGTTTCTGGATCGGCAAAGCCACAGGCCTCATCTGCAGGGGTCCCATTGAGGTATGTAATAGTAGTGACCCCCTTTGTGGGCTCCCTCTTTTAGCCTGGGCAGGGGCTGTCACCATCCCTGCCTCCTAGGGACCCGAGGATGGGGTGGGGGGGTGCCCGGGGAGCGGATGCGGTCAGGAGCAGCAGGTGGGGCGCCGGACCCACACTCGCCCATCTGGACGACTCTCAGTGAGGATGCTGTGTGTCCGAGAGCAAAGGGCAGAAGCTCTAGGGACCCGTGCTCCTGAGTCCAAAGCCGGCAGCTCTCAGGTCTCAGGTGTCCAGCCTGGTTCTGAGTACTTTGTGGCTGTCAGTGCTTGGGCCCTCCAGCAGCCCTGCTGGGATATCATCATGCGATTTCATCAATCAGGCACCCAGGACTTGAGGAGCTAAGCGATGGCCTGAAGTCACTGCACGAGTAGCAGGGGACAAAGCAGGCCTCTGTGTGCTTCCAGAGCCTTCCACCACTCAGCCTGAGCCTCTCCCACAGGGACCGTGAGATATCCCCAGGAGAGTCACTATGACCCTGACTCCTCCCACCTGGACCTGGTGTCCCCAGGTGGGTCCCCAGTCATGCAGGGCCTGGAGGATTTTCTCCCGCAGGAAGCAGGATGGGCTTCTGCTGGGATTAAGATACTCTATGTAAAAGTTTTAATCACATGTTATTCCTTCCCTCCTCCCTCTTCTACCCTCTGTCCAATTACTGCTCATCAGATTTTTCCTGCTGATTCTAAGTTACGTATCAGCAAAGGGTGATTAAGATGTTTTGTTCTTAAAACAAATATGAAAGCCTGCCAGTATAAATTAGCCACAGAGCTAAGTGGCTCTGTTCACGGTCATGACTCGATTTAGGGGGCGGGGTGAGGAGGGTGGCCTGGAGGTGTCTGTCTGGAGAATATCGCATCATCCAGCCCGTGGGTCTGTGCTGCTATCACTGAAGGGAGGCCACAGTCCGGCCAGCAAAGAATGGTATACGGGCCCCTCTGCCCTGTTTCGCCCCCCTCCGCCCCCCAAGGACAGGATGCAGATCAGGTCATCCTGGGGAGCTTCTCAGCCTGTTCCAGGACATGGGGGACCCCTTTGTAGTGATGACAACCAAAAGTGTCCAGTGGATGCCTAGTGTCACCCAAGAAAGTAAAAGTGAACACAAACACCAATAAAAAGGGATTTCAGAGGACCAGCAACACCAACCACCAGTCCGGACACACTCCCCAGGTTACTGTCACCTCACTCCCTCCCCAGGATGGCACAGAGGGCGCCCAGGGCAGCGGAGTCTACTAGTGAGGCCACCCGGGGCAAATGCATGTGGGGCTCATACTCACTACCAGCCTGTCTGCCCGTCCTGAATCCCACTGCACTCCATGCTGAGCTTCGCCGAGAAGTGGCAAACTGATCGAATCCCCACTATTTCACTTGCGAGACACTGTCACCTTCCACTGGCACTCAAGTCTACCCTCTCCTTGGCTCTTCACCACGCAGGAACATCTTTCATCTTTTGGAAAAGTGTTTGTAGAAACAGACAGCAGAGACACACCAGGCCCAGACTTGTTTTAGAAGGGAAGGGGACCCGTGTCCCTGCAGGCCAGCCCGAGGGCAGCCGGGAGGCCACCGGGAGGCTCACCGGTGCTGTCTGCTTGAGAAGCAGGCTAAGTTTCTCCCTTGGAATTTGGTGGAAAGTAACCGTGACCTAGAAGCAAGCCACCGAACCACCTGTGTCAGTTTCTGGCTGGCTCCTTCTCTAGCGGAGAGGTGAGGTCGGGTCACCTGGGACCTCCCGGCACAGTCGGAGAGCTGATGGGATGAGTTCACAGGACCAAGAACCAATTCAGCTGTGTGGCCACTTGCAGAGAAAGGAGCGGGCCCCGGAGCACCTGGAAAGGAAATGGCAACGAAGCCCCGGTGCACGTTTGGGGAAGCAAGGTAAAACAGAAGGCAGAGAGAGATCAGGCTACATGGGGGCAGACACAGGGGCGCTGGACTGGGACAGCATGCTGCCCCGGGGGCCTGGGAGAAGCGCACGCACCACGGATCTAGAAGAGCTTCAGAAATACATCTGTGAATCAGAAATCCCCAAAATCCCTGTGGGAAGTAAAAGCTGCCCCTGTCTGAAGGGGCAGGATGCCCTAAAGTGAAGCAACGCAGGGGCTGGGGGGTGGGGAGCAGTGTTGGAAGCAAAGGGCAGAGCCACCCCCAGCAAGCAGGAACAGAGCTTCTCCCCTGCAGTCCATGTGAGAATAAGTGCGCAGGCTCAGGGCCTGGGAGCACGGTCTGGGCTGTGGGAGCTGGGCAAGCATATCTGCGTCCAGCCCTTTCTGGTTCTCTCCTGGATGCCTTAACTCTGGTCCTCAGAATCTCAAATCTAAGACCACACCATTTACGTGTCTGAAGGTAGATTAATGTCCTTGGTGATAAAGGTGAACAGGGACCTAGATGCTAGCACCATACCCCAGCCCTCAATGACCTGACCCTATTTGGAGAAAATGCTAAAATACCACATTCAAGCTGGGGCCCTCCACCAGCCCTCCTGCAGGCTCCCCCACCCCTCCCAGTGAACGGCAAGTCCCACTTTTCAGGCCAAAAGCTGTAGCAGGCCCTGACCCTCCTTTACTCCCACATTGGGTCCCTCAGGGAATCTCCTGCCTCTCCCTGTCAGACACATCAGTGTTTGACCACTTCTCACACCTGCTCTGCTGCACCTGGCCCCACAGCCTAGCACCTGTCCCCCATCTCACTGCCTCTGCCCCCCCCCGCCGTGTCCCCCTCCAGTCTTTCTCAGCACAGCAGCTCAGATCCGCCCACTCCCTCCTCCCTGATCACCTACTCTCCACATCCTTCTCCCAGCTCCAGCCATGATGGCCTCCTCCGCTCATTCCTGGAAGCCACCAGTCCTTTGCTGGCCTCAGGGCCTTTGCTCTTGCTCTTGCGCTGCCTAGAATGCTTGCTTCCCTAGGTATTGACAAAGTGGCTTGTTCCCTTCCTTCCTTCAGGTCTGGACTCAAAGGTCACTTCCTTTGAGACTTTCTGGAGAAGCTTATCTGAAAGTTAATTCCTCCCCCTTGAAGTCATAGCCCCTTTCCTTGCTTACTTTTTTCCTTCTGAATATTTATCACTATCTAACATATGATTTATTTATCTTTGTTTATGTTTGGATTTCTCCCAAACACAATATGAGAATCATGAGGGCAGGAATTTTGGGGGGGGGGTCTCTTTTGATCACCGCCGTGTCTCCACCACCGAGAATGATGCCTGGCACGTAGCAAGCACCCAGCAGACACTCACTGCAAGAATGAATATGAAACCAAAATGTTGGATTTCACAGTAATCAAGAATCAAAGATCACCTGACTACTTGGGAAATATAATCTCTTGCTGGAGTGGTGACCAGGATGGCTCAGACTTCACAAGGCCTGAAACTGGTGCTATTAAAAAAAAAAAAATCAAAATAGTCAAAGAGCCCCAAACAGTCAGTCAGAGAGTCTGCATGTTTATGTTTTAATGTGTAAACCTTCTCAGATGTAAGAGATGGAACGGGCAGGAGACCCTGACCACGGGCAGGAAACCCGGACCACGCAAGTATTATGCGGAGGGAATTCTGGTTCAAGACTCAGTCCCACTGGTGTAGGGTGTAGAAAAACCAAACGGAACCCCTTGATCACCCAGAGATAATATCCACAGGAAGCAGCTATCTCCATCTCTTTGGGTTGGGGCACCAGAAAGCATGGGTGAGGACCTCAGATCCAGAGGGAGAAGACGGTGAGGTGGGAAGCCAAGACTCTAAGAGAAAAGCATGGAGGAGCACAGACGCAGGACAAGTCCTGAGGTCAGCCTTGCCCAAGAGAAGCCAGGAAGGTAAGTGAGTGAGCGAGGTCCCTCCACTCGTGCAGGGCCTGAAGCACCTTCGGACGTGCGTCACTGTGAAACATTCAAGGCCACGGATGGTCCCCGAGTCTAACACCACATGTGTGTGCCAAAGGGAAAGAAAAGCACATTCTCTCCACTCTCCCCCACTGCAAGACTTGAGGGACTAAGAAAAAGGCTCAGCAACCCTTTAATATCGGAGGGGGAGATGAACCATGAGAGACGATGGACTCCAAGAAACAAACTGAGGGTGTTAGAGGGGAGGGGGGTGGGAGGATGGGTTAGCCTGGTGATGGGTATTAAGGAGGGCACGTCCTGCGTGGAGCACTGGGTGTCATATGAAAACAATGAAGCGTGGAACACTACGTCAAAAACTAATGATGTATTGTATGGTGACTAACATAACATAATAAAATAAAATAAAATTAAATTAAATTAAAAAAAATGCAGTGGGGGCTAAGGCTTTCACGCCCCGTGAGGGCATTCAGTCAGACATTTGTAAGAGCTACCAGCCTGCTGCAGCACGAGCTCCAAAACCCAGATCTGCTCACAAAGCTTGTTAATGAAAGTAGAGGGCACAAATCTAACCCAGCCCAGAAGGATTTCAATAAATTTCAAGCCAGGGAATCTGATGGGGAATTATCCTGAGGAAACGTGACATTTCCCATACAACACATGCATCTGCTTGCCTTTTGTATTTACAGTTTGTATATCCAGACAACCTTTTTATGCAAATAATAAATCCGCATGGAAGTCAGGTAGAATCTTCTCTTGACGTTACTATTATGTATTTGATTCAGTGAACAATTTCCCCTGGACTTAAAAGAATCTAAGAAAGGAAAAGGGCTTCCCCTGGGATTCCACAACAGAACTCAAGGGGTGCCCTGGGGCAGCACCAGCTTGCCTCCAGGCAGAGAATCAAGGACCGGAACAAAGAATTAAGGTCATCCCTTCCTCTGGCCTCAGGTCCCCACCTCCTTCCCTCCAGGGGTTGCCGGCCCAGCCCTCACAGAGGTCTCCGCTGAAGAGGACTCCAGCCCAGGCAAACGGGGCCAACAGTTCCAGTATAAAGCCCTTTCCACCCAATCACTGGTTCTCAGCCTCAGCACCTCTCCCCATGCGCACCTCTACCAGCAGCACAGCTAACACCCAGAACCGGTTTCTCCCTCCTTCAGATACGTGAGCAGCTCTCCTGTCCCTCTGAATCCTCTTTTCTCCCTGCTAACCCCTCTCTTCCTAAACCTGTCTTCACTCTCTCTTCAGAGACACTCTCTGCGTCTACACTTCAGGAACCCAGAACTGAGCCAGCACAACTAAGCGCGAGCCATGAGCACAGGTGGGTCGGAGCCAGGGCGTGTGCAAGGCAGGTTGGGTGTCTCACACTCACCACCCTTCTGCTCCAGGCAAGTCTATTTCACTACCAGATCCCAGAACTTCCGCACTGGCTACAACCCTTGCCTGGAGCAGCTGATGCTGAGGCTAACAGTCACAACTAGTATGTATGGAGGACTTACTGACTATTACGAGACACTATACTATACATTTGAATCCTCACCAAAAAGAAAAAAAAAAAGTAGCACTATTACTTATGTTACAGGGGAGGAGGCCAATTCCAGCCCATCTGCCTGCCTGGGGTCCCAGCTGAGCTGTGGCACCTGACCAGAGTGAGACCTGGCAAGGACAGGGAAGGGCATATGCCTCCGCCGGCGCTCAGGGGCTCTAATTTGTTAATGGCCAGCCTCGTTCCAGAAACGAGGTAAGTCACTGAATTAACCATTGTTCCTTCAGGCAAGCTTTCCTGATTTTGGCATTCATTTGTTTAAAAACTACAACATACACACCCAAATAGCAAAGCCAAGGAACACTGCTGCCATGCTTGAAATGACACTCAACTATCTCTGGAATGGCAATAAATGTGAGAATCTGGGGAGCAACGAGAAGCATGAAAGGCAGGCCATCTCACTCAGGGCCTTCAAACTCACTGGCTTTGGGAGCCTTTCCAAACGATGTGTCTGCCAGAGGATGTGTCATGAGAACTGAGCTAATTATCCATATAATTCACACACTGGGGCGAGGGATCAGCAGGAGGAAGTAGAGGTTATCTTCAGACCTCAGGCCGACCAGCAGCTAAGGAGACTTGTTTGCGCCACCCTGAGCTTCAGCAGATGCCCCCCAAAGGTGCCACCAGGTCTGTTTAGGAGATTGTGGAAAGGAAGGCCTCTGGGTGAAGTGTGACCATTCTCAGAGCTGCAGGTGGTCACAGCGGGTGGCGGAGGGAAGGACTGCTCAGAGCCCTACAGACTTCCCCGGCCCCTTCTCCCCCAGCCTTCTCCCGCCCCTCCCCCTTCTGGGCTCAACTTCAGCCTCTCTCACGCTCTTCCTTCCCTCTTCCAGCCGCCTCTCCTCCTGGCCTCCGAAGAGCAGCCTGTGGGATGGGCGCCAGCCTGGAGTAGGAAATGGGAAGCCACAGCGGTTCTCTGAGAACTCGAGGCCCCAGGAGCCTGCGCAGTCATAAGGCCAGGGAGGAGGCGGGCCGCAGTTCATCAAACCCCAGTGCGGTCCCACCCCAGGGGTGGGGACCTGGGCTCTCTCCCCTGCCGTCGGCAGCACGGAGGCCCATCCGTACGAGTGACAGAAGGCTGCGTGGCACCTCGGACTCGGGCTCCTCTGTCGCGGGAGACCAGAGGCGCAGCCCCTTCCAGCGGAGCACTCCGAGGGGGGCGGCTGCCAGACACGACGCGACCCCAATCGGACACTGTTGTTAACTCTTCCCAAACATTTCACCAGCCCTCTCCTGTCGCTTTCGGGGCGGGGCGGGAGTCACAGCCGGCCCTCCCGAGGGTGAGGAGGGAGGGAGGCCGCCCCTCCGGAGCAGGGGCTGGGTTGAGAGACCTGGGGGTCACCCCGACACTGGGCGCTGTACTGGTACTGGTCAGTGACTCGTCCTTGGGGACAGTCGGGGCTCCCGTCTTGCCGATCTCCGCCTGCAGGGCCTCAGGGCTCCAAGAGCTGGCTCCTCGTCCTCCGACCACTGCCGCCCTGGGCGCCCTTCATTTGGGGGCGCAGATCTAAGCGTCCCCTGTCCCGTGCCAGGGACGGAGGGGAAAGCCGCAATCTCGGCTTCAGTAACTGCCCCTCCGGCCTGCATTGCACTGTAAAACGACCTCGCAACCACACCTCCCCGTAAGACTCCATCCGAGGCGCCCCCCCCGTCCTCCCTCCCCCCACCCGGTGCCCGCCGCCCCCGAACCTTGCCGCAGCGGCACGCGCGCTAGCTCCGGCCGGTCCTCGGGGAAGGCGTCGCGGAGGCGCTGCCACAGGCGGCCGAGGTCCGCGAAGCTGCGGTGCAGGTAGAGCACGCTGCGGTCCGACCACTCGGTGCGGATCTCGAAGAACTCCTCCTCGTCGCCGCGCCGGCTGACGATGAGCCTGCGGATGCCGTTCACCCAGCAACCGCGCACGAACATGTTCACAAGCGAGGTGCCCTCAAACACCGCCGAGGCCATGCCGCGGGCCGCGCATGCCCCCGCCTCCGGGGGCGCCTTCGGCCCCCGCCCGCTCTCCGGCCCGCTCGCCGGGCCGGGGGTCTGCCTGAGGTCTGCCCGGAGCCGGGATCGGGCCGGGATCTGTCCCGGGCCGGAGTGCGTCCGACGTCTCCGGGGCCGGGATCGGGCCGCCGCCGTGTGCCTGCGGTCTGCCCGGGACCGGGGTCTCTCCGGGGTCAGGGTCCGTCCGAGGTCTGTCGGGAGCGGGGAGCCGGCCGGGGTCTGCCTGCGGTCTGCCCGGGGCCGGGATCCGGCCGGAGTCCACCGGGAGCCGCGGTCCGTCCGAGATCTGTCCGGAGCTGGGGTCCGTCTGGCGGCTGTCAAAGACCAGAGTCCGTCGTGACCCGGGTCTGTCCGGGGTCCGCCCCCAGCCTCCGCGCGCACTCGCGGGGAAGCGCGGCGACAAGTCAGTCGGGCCGGGCCGAGCTGCGTCTTTATAAGGCACTTCCCATCGCGGGCGGCGCGGTCGTCGACGTCGAGGCCGCCGCCGCCGCCGCCGCCGCCTTCCTCCCTCCACCGGGTGAGCGGACGCGCCGCGGGCTGCGAGCGGAGGGGGTGGCCTGGCCCGCCGCGCCCCGCGCCGCCCACGCGAAGCCCGCGCTGCTGGGGCAGCCGGCACCCCCGGCCGCCGGGAGCCGGCCCGAAACCCGAGCGCCGGGCCCCGCCTCCGCGCCCCCCGCCCGGACCCGGACCGCCCCCGCCGCTTCCTTCCCCTCCCGGCCCCAGAGCCGCCGGCCCGTGACTGGACGAGAAGCTGGGGAGGGAGGGCGGGGCAGGCCTGCGCTCCCGGGGTTCTCGGGGCAGACTTTCTTCTCTTCCGTGTCTCGCTCCTCGGCAACCCTCGGCTTGGGGGCTGCGCGTCCTGCCCCGCCGGCGACAGCGAAGGAAACTGCACGGGGGTCGGGGCCGGGGACCCGGGCTGGGCGGAGCGCGAGGGAGGTTGCGGTGCCGGGGGGGGGGCGGGGGGGGGGGCGGGGGTCCGGACGCGCCGGGCGTCGGGACTGTTGCTCTCGCCCTAGTCTCTGCACCGTCGCCCACACACAGCCCGGGCTGGGCCGGGGGCATGGGCTGGGGACCGAGGTCCGCTCGCCCCGCGTTCGCCCCGCGCTCAGCGTCCCCTTCCCGCCCGGTGTCCGCTCCCCGCCCCGCGTCCCCCCCGCCCCCCGCGCATTCCAGTCGTGCCACACACAGCCCGGACACCCGCTGCAGACAGACCGGGACGCGGCGGGACACACAGACAGGGAACGGGCGTCCATTAGGACTTGGCCAGCCAGCCAAGCGGTCGCCCTCCAACAGGAGAGGGGGTTTCCCCCTCCCCCCCCCCCCCCGCTAAGAAGTGGGACAAACCTTGGTGGGAAAGGAGTCTCCTGGGAAAGAAACCCCCGGAGTGAGCTGGGAGCCCTTTGTGAGTCTGGGATTTCGAAAGTCGAACTGGGGAAACTGCCCACCTTGGAAACTGGGATTTATAGCAGCCGTGATTCACAGCCTATTTTTTAGGCTGTTCCTAATTGGAAGATAATTTCAAGCAATAATTTAAGAATTGGAAGCTGGTTCCAGAAGTGTCTCCTGTGACCTCACATCGCCCTAGGCAGGGGTGGGAGAGCCAGGGCTTAGGCCCCCCTTCAGCGCCTTGCAGAGTTCTAGAAAGCACAGAGAGCCCACCTAGGGCACAGAAACGTTAGAGGTTGAGGGCAGGTTGCTGGTCACTTGACTCAATCCAGCCCGAGATATGTCCCCCTTCCCACCCACCCACCCCCACCTCCCATCACGGCCACCAGGGTTTATTCAGACTGCTCCAGTGACTTGAGGTATTCTATCTCCACGGTTCACCATCTAGGTTTATCTTTATCTCCCTGTGCTGGTCTTGGTCCCCGTTTGCTGTGTAAACTGGGAGAAGGACTTTTCGGCAATTTGGCATGCCCTGCCCCCACCGTGGTGGCAGTAAGTGTGGTGCGACTGATAGGCTGACCGCGGGAGTCTGCCCTGGGCACCGAGGGGCCTGAGGGCAGAGGCTCAAGGAGCCACGCAGGGCTGCGTTCCTCCTTCCTCAACAAAGCCCCATTGAGGCCTCCCTCGCAGCCACCCTCCCAGGACACACACCCTTTTGCTCTCCAGGCCACTGGGCTGAACAGCCATTGCTAGGACTTTAAAGGCCAGAATTAAGGTGCTTTTACGCATTCTGTAAACACTTTCCTAGGAACAATCATGTCTGGGGTCCCCCGTTGCCAAGGAGACCTAACTTTGTGAGACTGCCCCTCAGTCTGTGCCAGGCATTCCTGGTCACCAAAGAGAAGAAAGTATTTTCCTATCAGTGATGTTTGTTTGAAGAGACCCAGAAGGAGGGAAAACCAGAAATAACAACTGCCCCAAAGCCACGAAAAATTACAGAAATTCAGATTAAAACACAATGAACTATTTTTCATCCATTGCATTGATACAGATTTCTAAAAATCTGTTAAGAAAAATTATCCCAAATCTGAAAAGAAGACCAAGAGGATGGTCACCCCCTCTCAGTGTATGTCCTTTCAAAGTTACTGGGTGTTGTTTTAAAGCCCAAGGATTACTTAATTTTCTAGGAGAATGTACCATTGTTTGATGTTACTATTTACTATTAATGAAAGGGTAAGACTCTGTAGGGTTATATATTAACGTGTAGATTTGTGCTTGATGGAATGCAAATAATTTTTGCCCCAGAGATAACTTCACAGTTTATCATTTATTGCCCTGTAGGGCATTAACCATTTTTATATCTAGTCTAGCAATCTTATTTTAATATATTTTTAAGGATGATATAAACCTTTTTCTCCAAATGGTCGTTGAGTCAGCTTTGTCATCTTACAAATTTTCACATTAATTAATGAGGGGAATAAAATTTGTGACACATGTTCATGCCATATTTGTAGAAACATTTGACAGTCACATTTAACTTTTGAAAATGATACTCGGGCAAGTCTGACATCAACAAGAATTTTTGCAGGATTATGGACAGACAGATTTTTGAGTGCATCAGTTGGAGCAGGCTCTTTGGAAAGCAGATTAGCAGTGGTTGTTAAAATTGAAAATGTGAATGACTTGTCACCCAACAACTGCTAGGATTCAATCCTAGAGAAGCATTTCCACACTGGCACTGACAGAAAGGTACCAAGACACTCCTCACTGTAGTGTTTGTCACAGTAAGACATTGGAAAGAACTTCAATGTTCATCAAAAGTGGGGTGAATAAATTAGTGACATGACAGAATACTATAAAGCTGTGAAAAATGGATCAGCTATAAGTATGGATAGATCTCAGAAACAAGATGACTGATGGATATAGCATAGGAATAAAGATATATATAACAAAACAGTACTAAATTTGGGAAGATACCTGCCAAATTCATAAAGGTAACCTTTGGGGTGCTGAATGAGTCCAGATTACAAGGGTGTCAAGAACATTTATCTATAATGTTCTTATATACATTTCTGAATTACATGAATGTGCACACTAATTTTTAAAAAGGACATGGGTACTGTGGGAGGCTGGAAGTCCATAGCCAGAGTGCTCCCGAGTGCTCACTTCTGGGTGGTGGGAAAAATCGCTAATAAGATTTCCTTCTTTAAAAAAAAAAAGATTGTATTTGTTTATTTACTTGAGAGTGAGAGAGAGCACGAGCGAGGTGGGGGGGCAAAGCGAGAGGGAGAAGCAGATTCCCCACTGAGCAGGGAGCCCAACCCAGGACTCGATGCCAGGACCCTGAGATCATGACCTGAGCCAAACGTAGATGCTTAACCGACTGAGCCACCCAGGCGCCCCGAGATTTCCTTCTTAGTATATCTCTGTTACTTAAATATTATCTAATGATGATGATGAAAAAAATCTCTGAAACAAGTACCAAAACTTCTGACTCCTGGTCCTGCCCAGCCCCTGACAGATTCCAGCTGTTGAATCTCACACTGCTCACTTGAACTTTCTTGGCCTGGACTTTCCTTTATGTGAATTAGGAATTGTAAACAAGAATGTTGAAAAGCCCATGTCTGCCACAAGGACAAATAACGTGGAAGATGGCAGAAAGTGTGCCGTGGACACCTTTGCGGGCCTGTGGGATGTAAGCCTGAGGACCAGACACAGAGGAGGAGGAGCAGTTTCAGGCTGTAAATGAAGCTGAGTAGCCCGCTCAGGGCCTGCGCTGACATAATAGAATGTGAAACGGAGAACGAAGAGGAGCTCTTGGGGTCACCTGCGCATCTTCCCAGCCTGGTGCAGAGTTACACAGGTGCAAGAGAGGGAGAGCCGTGGTGTAGGTGAGAGCCTGGGAAACCCGATACGTCCATCCGATTAATAAGAGTCAATGAAATTCAAGACCTTACTTTTGAATGGATGTTTGTTTCCCTGTTTCTCTTCTTCTTCTTCTTCTTCTTTTTTAGATTTTATTTATTTGAGAGAGAGAGAGAGAGAGAGAGAGAGAGAGAGAGAGCGCGAGTGTGTGCGAGCGCGCACGCACCAGCAGGGGGGGAGGGGCAGAAGGAGAGGGAGAAGCTCCTCCCGGCTGAGCAGGGAGCCTGACTCAGGACTCAATCCCAGAACCCTGGGATCATGACCTGAGCTGAAGGCAGGTGCTTAACCGACTGAGCCACCCAGGTATCTCTCTGTTTCTCTTCTGCATTTGCTTTGTTTTGACTTGTTGTTATTGTTTTGTTTTGCTTTAAGTTCTATCCTTTCTAGGCCTCACTGTTAACAGAAAAACTGTGCAGAGGTTGGTAGCCACTTCTCTGGGTGGCCCTCAGTGTTGCACTCCTTCTGCGTCTAACACCATAGGAAGCTGGGGGCTCACGCCAGAAAGTGAGACGGGGATGGGGGAGGCGTCCTGGCCGCAGGGCAGCCCTAACCCCACCGGCTCCACCATGTCTAACCCCCCCTCCTAACACTCTACATCCACCAATATGCAAAATCACAGCTAAAGAGCCTTTTTTCGTCACTGCTGCTTGGGAGCGTTTGATAAACTGTTCACATCAGCACCAGGATTTACTTTTCAGTTTCACCTCCCCAGTTCCAGGCACGGTAAGGAAATTTGGGGAGCATCCTGCAGACCATAGCTCTTCTCTGTTTTTCTTCAAAAGAAGAGCAGTGGGAGGGCCTACAGCTCTGAACATTTGCAGTACATTAACTGATCTGATCCGCCCAACAGCCCGCGGCGATAGGGGGTGGGGAGGATAATGGTCCCTTGGCCGATGAGGAAACTGAAGGCTCCAAGAGGATCTAAAGTGGTCCCAACCCATAGCTAGCCCCAAACTGAGGATCTCCCTTGCTCATCCCACCAGCCTTTGTCTGGCGTTGGTCCATCCACATTGGCCTGTCTTCACCATCTCCAAGTGCCAGGCGCCTCTACCCAGCACCCACTCACGGGCCTGACAGGACTTCCCCATACCCTCTACCACCTGCCTTGGCCGGCTGATTCCCACTCACATTTTCGACCAGTGCTTCTCAAACCCTAATGTGCCTATGAATCCCTGGGGAGCCTGTTGAGAAGCAGATCCTGATTCATTAGGTCTGGATGGGCCTGAGAGTCTGCATCTCTGACAACTGCCCAGGAGATGCCAGTGTTCACCGTCCGCAGGCCCCACTGGGTAGCAAGGCTAATTCTAGCATAAACCAGACAAAGTGAGTCTGGGAAATGTCAGGAGACACCGTTGTACAATCTCATAATGCCTGCCTTCATTCCTAATCGTAACTAAATGTTAGTCATGTTTTCCTGGAGAGAATGTAATCTCCATGGGGACAGGGACGAAGTATAACTGTCTCGTTCATATTTGCGTACCCAATGCCCAGCACAGGGCCTGGCACCTGAGGAATGCTCACTCAATACCTGTGGAATGACTGAACAAGCCAGAGAGCCAATACCGTTCTTCCCACCAGAATGCCATCCCTTGATTTCTGACAATTAGACATTTGGGAAATGTCATCATGTATCATCAAACCCCGGGCATCAAACCATTTTAAAAAGGGACAGACCAAATTGTTCATGATGACAATCTCTCAGGAATGGGATTTTATTTTCTTGTGTGCACTTTTATGTTTTCCAAATTTCACGCAGCAATCAGGCATATGAAGGTCATTTAAAAGTTCAAGTTCATCTAAGCTGATTCTTGTACTTTGTACGTGGTCACCTCTCCTTTGTCACTGCAGATGCTCAACTAGCTGTGTTCGTAGTGTATCCGTTTCCTGACTAGGAAGGAAGGTCAGACTGCAGATGAATACTGAGGCTTGCTCAGGCCTCAAATCTCTGTGAATCTGTCCATACAGTCCCTCTCATCCTTGTTACCCCCAAGGGATCTTAATATTATTAGTATAGTGGTGAAAGAAAAAATTCTCCCTCTATCTTTTGAGGTCTTCCAGCTGGACTAAGAATTAAAATTACATGAGCAAATTAGCAGAAGAAAAACCCCTGAAGTTTTATTAAATGTGCATGGAGGCCCAATAATAAAATTCTATTTTTAGACAAAGAGACAATAAATCTGTGAGGAATTGACAAGACAAAGAAAACTTAACTTTGGGAGCTTTAATTAGTAAGAATTTTTTTTTAAGATTTATTTATTTAAGAGAGGGAGAGAGAGAGAGAGTGCACACGAGTGGAGGGGGAGGGGCAGAGGGAAAGGGAGAAGCAGACTCCCTGCTGAACACAAAACCCAAGCTCAATCCCAGGACCCCGGGATCATGATCTGAACCGAAGTCAGATGCTTAACCGACTGAGCCACCCAGGCACCCCACAATCAGCAAGACATTCTAAACAGAATTGGGGCTGGGCAGTAGATTAGTTAAAAGTAACAGGGGTTGTTTATACAGACTTCTCAGCCCTGAATTCCCTCTTTCTGAAGGTAAGGATGTCTCTTTACCTTCTGGTATAGGGAGGGTACCTCTCCCATGGGAGATTTATTTCCTGCTTGCAGGGAGAGAGAGGAGGGTCTGAAAGTCCTTGCACAGGCTGTCTGTTAAATAACTTTTATTTAAAATCGCACATTTTGGGGTGGCCTGCCTTCAGCCCCTACACTGCCCACCTCAGCTTTGTTTTTACTGCCAAACTAAATATTGTGTCACACTATCCCTTTTCTGAGGATGGAATTTCTTTACTTCAAACCTAGATAACAGACTTCACTCATCGCTACTGCCAAGGTGCTCGCCTAAAGTTGCCATTTTTGAGCAGGACACTCTGAAAAATCAGTGAAAACCCAAGACTGTTTAAGACTATCAGCTTTTAGGGCACCTGAGTGTTTCGGTTAAGTGTCTGCTTTTGGCTCAGGTCATGATCTCAGGGTCCTGGGATTGAGTCCCAAGTTGGGCTCTGTGCTCAGTGGGGGGCCTGCTTGTCTGCTTGTCCCTCTCCTTTTTCCTCTGCACCCCTGCCGCAGGCTCCTGCTCTCTGTCTCTCTCTCAAATAAATAAATAAATAAATAAATAAATAAATAAATAAAATCTTGAAAAAAAGGGGGGGACTGTCAGCGTTAGTCTCGGCACTAAATAATCCCATTAGTAAAGGCTGATGGAGTTCACACTTTTTAGTTACTGGCATTCCGTAAATATGCTTAGATGTATAACCTGTGTGAGGTGATTCAGCAAACAGCCTGCGGACAGGCAAAATATATGTACCTCTTCCCCCGACCCGTTCCATTTTACCCAATGGTACAAATGCATGAATACATGAGATGATTAACATGATTTTCTGGTTTGAAGATAAATGCTGTTTTCACATTTATTAACTCATTGAAACATCCACTCAAGCTGTTTTCTACAGGCTACCCTGAGCAGAATTAGTAAGCCAGTTTGTGGAAACTATACAGGAAACATAAGGAAAGTTTCAAGATCAAAGTGGAAATATTAAGGGATAGACATCATAGCCTGAGATACAGTGACTGCCCATAATATTTATATGAGGGCTATCTATTATATTAGGACAGATGTCAGGCCTCTTTGAATGGCTAGATTAAATAAAGGATCATGGTTACTACTAGGATTCTGTATTCACAATAGAAATAAAATTTCCATGCCTGAACTTTGTTCTTACCATTTTGAGCCAACATCGCTGCTCATATTTTTTTTTAAAGATTTTTATTTATTTATTTATTTGAGAGAGAGAATGAGAGAGAGAGAGAGAGAGCATGAGAGGGAGGAGGGTCAGAGGGAGAAGCAGACTCCCCACTGAGCAGGGAGCCTGATGTGGGACTCGATCCCGGGACTCCGGGATCATGACCTGAGCCGAAGGCAGTCGCTTAACCAACTGAACCACCCAGGCGCCCCCGCTGCTCATATTAACCAGCAATGTTAGCCCCAAACAGGTAATATAATTTTAAAATCTTTACTGTTTAGGTAGATCATATAGAGATATAGATATGTATTTTTTGAGTCCACGAAAGATTTAAGATGACTTGCCAAATTATATATACAATAAAAAATGCATAAATTACAACTGAAAGCCTAAAAAAATATAGTAGAAGAGAAAAAGGAGCAAAGGAAATTTGCTACACAGATACACAGGCCATAGAACCTTATTCCAGGGGCGCATGGGTGGCTCAGTTGGTTAAGCGACTGCCTTCGGCTCAGGTCATGATCCTGGAGTCCCGGGATCGAGTCCCGCATCGGGCTCCCTGCTCAGCAGTGAGTCTGCTTCTCTCTCTGACCCTCCCCTCTCTCATGCTCTCTCTATCTTATTCTCTCTCTCAAATAAATAAATAAAATCTTAAAAAAAAAAAAAGAACCTTATTCGGTTACCAAATTTGGATTGTAAATGGCTTCCAATCTCCCAGTTAAACTCCAAAATGCAGCCTGTCCTCCAAGACCTCTATAGGACCTGCTGCATCACCCTATGCCCCCGGACCCCTACCCCCCAGCCCCGCAGCTTATCCCCTGCCATTCTCCCCCTCCCACAGTGCGCTCTGCCACAGATAAGCCAGGCAGACCACTGCAGTCCTTCAGTTACTGCTGCCTGGGCATGAAGGTGCCCATGTCCTCTCCGAGGGCTCCCTCCCTCCCTGGTCTCTACCCAAATCTACCCCCTTATCCGAGGGGCCCGCCCCCGCCACCCTGCCAAAAGAGCATGAGGCTTCCGCCCATCACTAGCCCCTTCTGGTGTTTTCCTTTTCTTCAGAGCACACGACATGATCTGTCCCCTCCCTGGCAGGTAAAACTTGTGAGAGCCACGGATGGCTAAAGTTCTGACTCTGGCGGGGGACAGAGTGCAGGCATTTTTTACATGAGAGAAGGTCCATCCTACTATCTGATGCTCAGTTGGTACTTTTTTTTTTTTTTTTTTTAAGCACATGGATATGCTCTCAATCGACAGGACAGATTTCTTGTCTGGATCTGGTTAATTCTCATAACTGTGATGTCCCAGGAGCATCCAGCTCTACATGGTGTAGGGCAAGGAGGATCTGCCACTAAAATTGCCTGTAGCCCAGAAGCTGCTCTACCGTGTGAACAAAAGAACCGTCAAGACCCTGGGGTTGTCTACCCTCGGGCTGCGCCGTGGTGATTTGGGTCTCGGAGAATTTCAAAGCAACGTGTAGTAATTGCTGCATGTGTATACATACAGACAGATAACCAACATGGATTATCAGTGATCCTACCAGGCTGACTTCATTGTCAAATAAAAGATGCCTTCAAGTAATTGAGTTTGGAGTACATTTACCACAAATGAGAATTTGGGTATTAGAACAGACATGCTTTCTGCCAACAGCGGGAACCGAGTGTTGATAAGGTCACCTCTGGCACATCAAAACAAATCTATATAATGAGCATAAAGAATAAGTTTTAGACCATTGGAAAAAGACAATGCACAGGATATTAAATGGTATTCCAGAATTTTTGTTTATTTTCGTAAGTATAATAATGGTATTTTGTAATGAAAATATCCTTGTTTTTAGGCTCTGCATGCCATAGTCCTTAGTAATGATGTGCCATAATGTTAAAAATTGCTTTCAGTTGGCTCCACAATAAATACACAAATGGATGGATAGATGAAGTGAATACAGCAAAATGTTAATCATTATTGAATCCAAGTAAAGGATTGCAGTCCTTTATTACACTATTTTATTCTTTCAACGTTTTTGAATATTTGAAAATTTTCACAAGAAAAAATTAGAGAGGGAGAATATATTTTCATTTCTACTCCTTTATAGTACCCAGATAATCTAAATGTGATTTCAAATCAGTAAGTCATAAATTAACAAGAAGAGAGGGGAAAAGTCCTGTTTTCTTGCCTTGAGAAACCATTTATTTCTGCTGATAGTCTCAAAGTGATATTAAGGCTCAGATTGTGTATAAGCATCAGTGGGTAAGGATTTTTATCAAGCACATTAAAATTAGTCCCAGAGTAATTCCTATTCACTGAGTTAAAAGTCAACGAAAAAGCACAAACAATCGGCATCTTGTGTGTAACTTATAGTTATATTTCAAGGCTCCTTAGTCCTGAGACACCCAGGCTTGCTGGGTGTCCTACACCACCATCACCGTAGGACACAAGAATCCTCCCCCCAAATTAAGTCCAGGATATTGCATTTTATACCCAAGTTCCCCAAGTTAGATATTCAACAGACTTTAATAGAATCATTTCACCTGCTAGCTAAAAGGGACTTTAATGATCATTTCACTGTAGTGAATGTTGATTGTACAATTATTAATGCTTCTGAGGGTAGAAATATTGCCCTGAATGCACCTGCATTAGTTGAATGACATAACAGAGAGACTCTAGGTTGGTACTGGGTAAACATTTTCTTCTACGAGTGAATGAAAAGGAGATTGGGGCACTTTAGGCTCATTCAGGAAATTATGGGGAAAGATTTGGGTCAAGTTTACTCCATTTGATATGTGCTCATATCTGTCTACCCAACACCTTGTCCATTTAGTGCCCTTTCAATCTAACACATCAGCCATCAGCCATGTAGGTGAGGTGAGCAAGGGCTCCTACTCAAGAAGAAGAGATGCTTCTGAAAAGATTCGATTGCCTCAATTTCCATGAATTTGATTAGAATGAGCAGGCATTTGTAATGGGGGTGATATTTTTCTCCGAAATAATCACATGCTGATTTTCCTTTTGGCTTTTGTGCATATTCATCTTTTCCTCCCCAGATTTGTTCAATGCAGGTATGGCCATATTGATGAAATCCTCTGCTTTTACCCTTCTCTCCTCTCCATCTGGCCTGAATATGTACTTCCAAGTAGCAGTCCAAATTACTTAATTGTCTGCCCATTCCAGGTATTTCAGCTTAATTGTCAAATTTCTCCTATACATTATCCCATCACTGTGAAGACCTCACCAATGGGGCTTAAATTCTGCCCAGACATAAAGGGCTCAGTGAACTGAAATCAGAAAAAAGCTCAGGGCAACACAGCCCATGCCGCTGTCTTGGTTCAAGGAGTTGACTTTTATAGAAGTAAGTACATTTGTATTAGTTGTTACGATGGATTGTTCTGGCACTTACCCAGACAGGGAAAATAATGGAAGTTTCTTTTCCCAAGGGCTCTTTAACTCAAACATTCAAAATGACCTGGCTTCAGTTCGCCCAGAGCAGAAGTCATAAGACTGAAAAAAACAAGTAAATAAATTTTTAAAGAGATGGGCAGAGCACTGCTTTCCAAAAAAACCTCCAATTCAGGCCAATGATTGAAAAGGAGCTAAGAATAGCTCCTGGAATGTTTGCTTCCTCCTTACTTAAATTTTTGTGAAGTTGTTATAACACTTATATTAAACTTCCAAGTGAGAAGAGCATGTATGTGTGGGAAGTATATGCTGGAGGAACTATCCACCACCAGCCCCCCCCCCCCCCCCCCGCCAATTACATACATTCCGAAGAACCAAAGCTACCTCTGAAGACCAGTGTTGGGCTACAGCTGTAGTTTAGAAGCTAAGCAATTGCAGACTACTCTGGTAGGTTTTGCTTTTTGTTATTAACCTATTTTCAAGTTCAGCAGACTGGCATCCCCTTTGATTCTGATTATAGTCCTAAATCTCCAAGTTCAGTGTCAGCAGATAACAGTGTAATAGTAAGTGAGATTGTTTTCCTGGTTTGCTGGTGCACCATCTGGCCCCCCGGCGGTTGCTGCGTGGGCATGCTTGGGGCAAACAACCAAGGGTTACAGGTTAGCCACACATTTCACACCCATAACCACACCCTCCTGAAATGTAAGCACGGTCTAGTCTTCCGAGGCCTTTCTATAATTTTATATTCAATGGTAATAGCTCTTGGTGATTAATTTGGCTGCTTTTGGTCACTTCCAGGAAACGGGTTTTGACATGTCGTCAGTGTTTTTCGAACTGAGAGAAAATGGAGTCCAGGAGAGTGTTTTCAAATTGATTCCAATGATTTTAAGTCCCATGTTGAAGCAATGTAATTATTCCTTGAATGCAGCCACACACATATTGTTCCATTATTTATTATAACTATTTCATTCCGAAAAGGGTTTGAAGTGGCTTCCAACACCACGAATAAAAGAATGATATTAATAGCTAAGAATATTAGGTAGAAGCAGAGCATATCCAAATTATTTCACTTCCCTATTGCTCTGGCCGTTCATTTTGGTTCATGAGGTATAAGGGTGATTGTCCAGGGAAAAATGACTCTGACTCTGATAATACCCAGTTCCAGTGAGAAGCTTCAGGAAGGCAAATAGGACTAAGTGTATTATTCAGGCCATTTTTTTACACCATTTAACTGTCACATACAAATATAGAATTAAAAGCATTTTAATAAGGTAGGTAAAAATATTTATGCATATTCCAAATTATCCCAAATTAGATATTCCATTGTGTAGGAAGCTTGCCCTGTCTTCTTGCAAGCTCAAACACCTCCTGCCTGCAAGGTTTATTCCTTAATAGCTGGACTTCTCCTCTGAACTGGTTCTGAGCTGGGAGGCACTTCCCGGAACCCTTATATCAAAGAAAGGATTAATACCTAATTCTTTTAGTGGGGGTAGTGAGCAGGAGAGAGGGAATAGAGGGAGGGTCCTCCTGATCCAGTATGTGGTGGTCTCCCGGGTTCTTCAGTGGAACAACAAAATGGTGGAAAATCCTTAAGAATAAGTTTCTATGTGGGTGTGGTATGAAGGAGCACACTTCCTAAGGAAATGAAACTTCTAAGTGCCTCTCTCACTTTATTGGTGATCTTAAGAGGAGGTTTTTTTGTTTGCTTGTTTGTTTTTCAGTTTGCTGGTTATAAATCCAGGTTCAAAACCTATGACTGTTTACCCAATTAACCACTTTTTTTTTTTTTTTACATGTATAAACTCCTTTCACTCCCATTTTAATTTCTTTAAAATATATTCACCCAACCCTCTCTGCTCCCTGTGAAAGTCCCTCTTGGCCCACATTCCCATCCTTTACCACTCATTCATTCCTTCATGCCACAGATTTTTTATTGCCAGGTGGAAAAGCAAGTAAGAAGAGCACCAATATGTGTGTGTGGAACTCTTCTGTATTTTTGGCTGCTTCTTTATGAAAGATCAACAATTCCTCTGGGCCCTGAGGAGTCACCAGGTGGTCAGGGTTTTCATTTATACTTTTTCAATTGACATTTGTTAGCCTAAAAGATCATGAATTACCGGCTCTTGGGGACTGAGAGAAAAGAAAGTTGATTTTCTAGAAGCTGATTATCTGGTACCTCTGATAAATTCATATATCAATTTTTAATTCCACCACTGTTTAATTTTCTGGAAGAAGAAATCTGTGCTATAACGTGAGCAATACCTGCCTCCTCCCTGACTCTAATCCATGTGAGCTCTTTAGGATGCTATTTCGAATTTAGTAGGTAGGTAACTCTGCTATCTCTACCTTCTATAGACTGCTACCCGGAAAATAAGTATTGGGATTTTTTTTTTTTTTCTACACTTCCCCAACCATCAGACCGTTTACTTCTGCACCAATTTTCTCACTTATTTTAAGGTATACATGCTCTGTGGTAATGAGCTCATGTACAGATTGAGTTTACATTTTGAGAGGAGGCCCCCATGTTAGACCTCTCTAGTAAGTTTAAAACAGCACATTAGATTTGTCATAGCAAATTATCTCATGTTCTCTTTATCACATTCACATGCATTTTTCTTGTCCTGAATTTCCTTAGCCTATGGACTAGGGGAAAAGCTCATCAAGGAGAGAAGCTATGGATATGTACTCTTAATGAATAGCAATGTCCCAAACTTCCCATTTCATTCTTCTGATGAAAAGAATTATCACCATGTGGCATACTTCTGCTGTAAGAATTTTTGATGAAATATGCTAATAATTTGTAGCAGTTAAGAGCGTTGTGTCTGAAAGGAAGGGAGAGAGAGGAACACACAATGAATTCTAACAATGGATCGAGAGCAGCCATGCCCAACTGCAAGGGATAAAGATGAAAATAATCACTTCATTCTTTACCCTGCTTTTTTTTTAAAAAAAGATTTTATTTATTTATTTGAGAGAGAGAGAGCACAAGCAGTGGGAGGGAAGGCCAGAGGGAGAGGAAGAAGCAGAATCCCCGCTGAGCAGGGAGCCTGCTGCTGGTGGCGGGGCTCGATCCCAGGACCCTGAGATCATAACCTGAGCCAAAGGCAGCTGCTTAACTGATTGAGCCACCCAGGCACCTCTCAACTAATAATCATTTTTAAGAACTACCAAAGTCAGACACTGTCTGATATGATATGATATCCTTTGCCTGATTTCCTATCAAGCAAAGGATAATCCTTCATCCGTCTTAAATAATTCTTTCTAAAAATTATTTTTAAAAAGTTGATGCAAAAAGTATAAAACAAAGTCAATACATGCAGTGGTAAGAAAATTAAGCAGTGAAAAAGGGAACACATGGAAAGTAATCCCCTCTCTCTTCCCTGACCCCCTCCCCCGTCCCCAAATCTCTCCCATCTTAAGCAACCATTATCACTTGAATTGAGCTTCCTTCCAGAATATTCTATACCTACACATCCACCTTCTTTTTTTAAGATTTTTATTATTTATTTATTTATTTGACTTAAATTCAATTAGCCAACATACAGTACATCACTAGTTTCTGATGTAGTGTTCAATGATTCCTCAGTTGTGTATGACAGTTGTGTAAAAGACACGCCCTCCTTAAGGCCCATCACCCAGTTACCCCATCCCCCCACCCACCTCCCTTTCTGCAACCCTCAGTTTTTCACTTTACTGCTTCAGGTCTTGTGCCTGTCAGCAGCCAGGTGGGGCTTCATCTGCATGTGCCTTCCCAGAGCTACCCATCCATGCTCTGCAGAGCCAGCCAGGGCCCAGAGATGAAACTTCCTCTTGGGGCGGGGTGGGGGTGGGGGGGCAATTCTGAACCCGCCACAGCTTTTCTTTAAGGAAAAGAAAGGTCTCAAGATGACTTTCTATTTTTTCATTACTTCCCAAACTAATACAGACACATTGTATTTGCATAACATATTTTTGTCCACTCCGGGACCCCATCTCCAGCTTCCTGAATATGTATTTTAGTCTGTGGGATCTGGGAGCTGAGTCTCTAATCTCATTACCAGCCCGTATGCTTCCAGTGAGTTAGTCTGCAGGCTTTAGAATAGGATGGCCAGTTTGTAAAGCCTAGCTAACAATTACATTTTCATCTCTGAAAGATGGTAAATAAAAGAATGCTTTGTGGTGAGAAGTATATCAGAGATCTCAGCATACGCAGCCCCCACCTCCCAGCCTGGCTACTTCGCTTGCTCAGCGGAGGTGGGCGTTGTAAAACTCCCTTTCCAGAACCTTCATCTTCACTGGGAGAACCTTGCAGAAACTACTTGCAAAACACAGCGTTGTTTAACCTCCTTCACCAAGACGCTCTAACTCGATTGCCCTGAAGAATCATTTCCGGGCTTGGAGACAGCGTTCAACTATTGAATGAAATGGCATGGGGTCCCAGACTGATTATGAATAGACTGTCCACCCCTAAAAGAATGGGACAATGGACAAGTTACAGTTTCAGAAAATATAATAATAATTTTGCTGAGACAGGTCAAAGACAGAGTCAAAAATCATTCTTCAAAGTCATTCCCCAGCCTCTCTTTGGCTTCTCTCCTTGGGGCTGCTTTGGGGCCAAATGCCTTGCCTGGATAATTTCTTTTAACCCTTACCACAATCCTAGGAGGTTGGTTTTTTTTTTGTTTTTGTTTTTGTTTGTTTAATCTTCATCATCCAGACGAGGAACATGAGGCAAGAGGTGCCACGGTAAGAGACCGTTCTGAGACAAGTGGTTGGATCTGCTGGCTTGCAATAACCTGCAGCTTTAATCGTCACCAAATCCTAGCTCTATCCCTTCAGTGTCTTCCTGCCTTCCCTCCAGCTTTCTAAGATCTTCCAGGGCAGGATCATGTGCAGATCTGGATGCCTTCTGCCAGTTGTGTTCTGCCAGCTGACGCATTTGCTTTTCTGGCTTCTTTTTGCTTCGAGAAACTGCTTTCTGACAAGATGGGTGTTTCCCACACCAGGCTCATCATCAGAATCATCTGGGGTGCGTATAAAATATAGAGGGGCCCCAGCATCTCTTATAAGTTGATTCGTGGGTCTGAGGGTGGGGACCAGAAGTCTCTTTATTCGACAAGCTCCAGGATGATTTTAATAATCAAGTTGGAGAAAAGATGCCATTTCCCCAAAGTTTTTCACTCAATGCAACTCCTTTTTCTTTTCTTTTCTCTTCTTTTCGGGGGAGGAGGAGGAGGGGTAGGAAGGGGCAGAGGGTGAAAGAGAATCTTAAACAGGAGCCAGACTCGGGGGCTCGATCCCACAACCCTGAGATCATGAGTTGAGCCAAAATCAGGAGTGGACACTTAACTGACTGAGCCACCCAGGCGCCCTGCACCTCTTTCTTATGATGTATAATCTGAAGAACTCTTTCAAAAATAAGAAAAATAATTTTATTATTTTTGCATGACTTTGACCAAAAGCTATTCTCATTTTAGTATCTTATTTTAGATCAATCTGATATCAAAGATTGTCATAAAGTATTTCTAATGTAAGAGTAATGCTCACAATTTATAAGGTGCATTTTATTTTTCTCACTTAATGAGTGGCTTGTGCTATTTAATATGCTTTCATTTTATATGAGAAAGCACAATTTGTTGACTTTTTTTTTTTTTACAGAGAAAGAGCGAGAGCACGCACAAGCAGGGGGAGGGGCAGAGGGGGAAGAGAGAGAGAATCTCAAGCAGACTCCACACTCAGTGCAGAGCCTGATGTAGGGTTCCATTTCATGACCCTGAAATCATGACCTGAGCAGAAATCAAGAGTTGGACACCCAACCAACTGAGCCACCCAGGCACCCTGACAAACTTAATATTTAAAATGACCTGTTATATTGTATTTGGTTTGGGCAAACAACAAATATTAAAATGCAGCTTGAAAGTTAGTCATGTTACAGACATCAAAAGTAGAACATAAACTTTTTTCTTTTTATCATTTTCCTATTTTGTTTCAAAATGATTAAGATAAGAGAGTGGATGTTTCTTTTTTTTTTTTAGATTTTATTTATTTATTTGAGAGAGAGAGAGAGAACACAGGAGGCAGAGGGAGAAGCAGACTCTCCGCTGAGCAGGGAGCCCCATGTGGGACTCGATCCCAGGACCCTGAGATCATGACCTTAGCCGAAGGCAGAGGCTTAACCGACTGAGCCACTCAGGTGCCCCAAGGGTGTTTCTTTTGTTAAATTTTCTTTTCAGTAAATGGAAAAGAAATTGGTAAAATAGTTCCTGTATTTTCTCTGTTGGACAATGGTTTTGAGGTACCGGAGACTGACGTCCTTTAAGAATTTTGATTCAGTGAATGTGACTGGTAGAATTTTTGAGGCTTATTTAAGGAATGATTATGTCATAATGATTATGAAATATTATTTTCTTCATACACTTGTATTTAAAAGTCAGTATTTCAAATGCTTTATCTAACCAATGGCCCATTATGGGCATGAATTTAACAATGTCAAACTAAGATGAAGAATAATGTAAAATCTGGTGGCCGTCACAAGCACCAGCATGGTTAGCTGTCCTCAGCAAACAGAGTGACAAAATCTGAACACTGCTTCCATGCTCCACCAGGTGGGCTCACTCCCTGAAGACTTAAAAATGCAAGCTTTTAGGTGGGAAAGGGAAAAATCTCTGGATAATTGCTTTATTTATCATTTTATTTTTTTAAAGATCTGATTTATTTATTTAGACACAGAGAACCTGAGCAGGGGGAGAGAGAATCTCAAGCAGACTCCGTGCTCAACGTGGAGCCCAACGTGGGGCTCCATCTCAGGACCCTGCGCCAGAATCAAGAGCCTGTCGCTCAACCGACTGAGCCAACCAGGCGGCCCTCATGAATTATTTTTAAAATGAAAGTCGAAGCAGGTGCCATTAGCACCTTCAACAGTAGGAACCCCACACTGTACTAACACTGTTCAGGAGCTGAGAAACAAAGGTCTGTGGCCCTGGTACATTAGCGAGGGTTCTCCATCCTGATCGCCCACCCCAGACCATCAACCAGAACTTTTGGTGGGAGCTTCCAGTGTCAGGACTGAGCGCCTCAGGCGATTCAAATGTGTAGCGGGGGTTGAGAACCATAGTTGCAAAGCAAAGGGATGAATCGGACACTTTGACAAGCTTAGTAGGGGAAAAATATTTGGGGGCAAGTAGGTCTTTCTCGGATGTGAAATGCCATTATAGGATCCTAGCCATCTCCCCTAGACCAGCCCCTGCTTCAGTGTCTTCAAAGAGTCCACAGTGGGATGGATTGGCTTAAGGAGACCATACATCCCAAAAAAACCATTTTGCCTGAAGGATTTTGGAAACTTACCTTTTAAAGTTCACAAATTTGCAAATGCAGGCTCATGGGGGCTCGCACCCACATCACTGAGCACCATCCTTGCCATGCTCCCTGCAACCCAGTATGAAAGTGCTCTCCAAATCCTTTTTCATTATAAGAGATCACAGGGGATCCCCGCTGGCTTGTGCCGTGCTGAGCACTGAGAACAAACTGATGAAGAAGATGCACCCTCCCCCCTCACCACCACCCTGGGCCCAGTCTGAGGAAAATCCATCCACCTGGGGACAGATAAGCAAACGTGGGATTACAGTTAGTTGTGGTAAGAGATGTGATGGGCACCAGCAGTGAGCTGGTGGATCAGCATCTGAATCCTACAGAACCTCACCACTGCCTCGACTCCAAAACTTACGAAAGAGACCAGCATTTGGACAATTTCTCCTTCTTCATATACACATATATAGTACATGTTATATATTTTGCATTTCTACATATGTGTATAGGTGCTGAAGTGTATATACACGTATGTAGTTTTTGTTGTTGTCTACAGAACAGGTAAACAACCACAAAATATTCCACTGAAAATTTTTTTCCACTGCAAGTGATGAGCTTATTCCAAATTGTCCCTAAATGTGTCATCTCTGGAGCAGGGGGCCAGTGGGAGAAAAGCTAGGTAAGTAGCGGGGGTTAACTGTGGGAGGCTTTGCAAACCAGGCCAGACATTTCACTCTGGATATTATGAAGAGCTAACAGGAGTTTTTAAGTGTGTGTGTTTGTGTGTGTGTATGTGTGGTGTGTGCGTGGTGGATGTGTGTGTATTAGGTGTGTGTGTTACATGTGTGTATTTGTGTTGGGTGGGGTTTTGGGTGTATGTATGTGTTGGGTAGGTATGTTGGATGAATGTGTTAGAAGTGTGCATGTTAGGTAGGGTGTGGGGTGAGTGTGTTGGGTGAGTGTTGGGTATGCGTGTTCAGGGTGTATGTGTTAGGTGAGTGTGTTGGGTGTGTCTTGAGTATGAGCATGTTGGCTGTACGTACATTGGGTAAGTGTATTGGGTGAGTGTTGAGTATGTGTGTTCAGGGTGTGTATATTAGGTGAGCATGTTGGGTGTGAATGTGTTAGATATGTGTGTTTTGAGTGAACGTGTTGAGTGTGTGTGTATTGGGTGAATGTGTTGGATGTGTGTGTTGGGTGGGTGGATATGCTGGCTGTGAGTGGTGTATGCATGTGTGTGCAAACACAAGCACATGTGTGTGAGGAGTGGACTTATCCTGGTGGATACCTGGTCTTAGTTTGTGCGAGGCATTGTTGGTGGATATTCTTTAGTAGTTTGTAAGCGGCACTGTCAAGGACAGTCTCTGGCTGGGGGCAGAGAGAGCTGGTAGGGGGCTGTTGGGAAAGGGGCTGGGATAGGAAACACGGAAAAGAGATTGGTGTCAGAAGTTGACACTAACCAGATGGGGGGCCCCCGGAATGGATAACATGGCTTTGAGCTGTGCTCCTGACCCTGATGGGGCCTCTAAGGGAGGTGGGGAGCACAGGAAGGAACTGGAGAGAAGCCTTAAGCTCATGTGTGGCTTGGCCGAGTTAGAGGTACAGAACTTTCTTGCTCAAGGGACCACGAAACTCAAGATACTAGTTAGAATATTGTCGAATAGAGAGGAATGGCAGGAGGAAATGTTTGGCCAGGGGCAGGAGGGGCATTAGGTGAGGCCACAGACCTGGGCGGAATGGCTAGCTGTTCGAGCAGCGCGTCCCTGAGCTCTTGGGCCCTCCATCTGGCCAGCTCTGTGTCCCAGGCAAGCACACTGTCTTTTGAATGTGGATGGAGATAGTAGTCAGGACTTTGAAATGGCCAAGAAACTCTAAGGAGAAAATCGAAAGTTGCCCAAGTGTCCCCAAGAACCACCAAGGACAGTAGAGAGCTGCATGTTAAACAGCACCCCCCCACCCCGGGGTCCCTGTCAGAGGGGCCTTCTGCGTGGTCCATACAAACCACCTGGAAGATGCACCCAGGCCACAGAGCAGTACTTGCACGGGGCTCTTTCCTTCTCGGTGTGATGTTGCCTTCTTGGTGTGAAGCAGCTGGTAGTGAAGTTTCTGGTCGAGGGCCTGTGGGGTGGCCCATGTGAGGGGCAGGGAATGCCTGGGGCCCCTCCTCTTGACTGCATTCCACTTCTCACCATGTGCTGTTCCTTTCAACAGCAGAATTCAGGAGGGAGCCTTTCAAGTCAGTGCTTTTCTCCTCCAAATACATAGATCAATAGTGCCAATTGCCAGCAAAGCAGGAAGAAACAGTTTTCAGACACCCATTCAGGACCCATCTCCACTACCGAAAGCTAGGCAAGGGAAAATGGCTTTTTTTGGTTTGTTGCTCTTTCCCACCACTAACATGTCATTTTCATGCAGCAGCTTGAAGTTCCTTCTAAGAAAACAAAATGAGATGAAATCAGCAAGGATGTGTAGCTACACGCACGGCTAAATGCTGATAGACTGTCCGCCTGCCAAAGTGTAAGCTCATCTCATCTGAAGCCTCCTGCTCAAGATGAAAATATAGCCCCTTCTTTACCCAGAAAAGCAGTATGTGTTTAAGGGAACCCAGTTCAGCCTACAGTAATTTCAACTTTCATTCCCTCACTCATAGCTGAAATCCATGTCTACTTCTCAAACCATCTTCACATTAATTTGTTATTTTTATACGACATCGAGGCATGAACCTCTCAAAGTCTGGCAGGGTGTTTGTGTGTGTGTGTGTGTGTGTGTGTGTGTGTGTGTGTGTGTGTGTGTGTGGCTTATTCCTCATTCATCCAAGGGTACTTTCTCTCTCAGACTTTCCACAGCTATGGACACCCACAGTCCTGCTCTGCTGAACAAACTGAGGTCTGGATGAGGAATAGAAGACCCTGGGAAGACCCGGGAATGCGTCCTCCCGTGGGCTGTGGCATTGATCACTGGGCACACTTGTCATTCCACTCACACCAGCAATAGCTCCCAGCCCCCCAACCCCCTTGGCTGTGTAGCAATTAGCATGAAAGGCCATATCGCGGCACCCGAAAAATTGCACTGATTCCTGTCCTAATTAATCCTGAAACCTTTACTGTTCTCTGCTTCAAATCTTGCATGTCTGAACCAGCCTGAAGTTACTCAGGGTGTCTGCATTTGAAGGTAAACAGCGATGATCTCCTTCTTAAAATGCTAAGTATGCATCATTTCTGGGCTGTTGGGAAAAAAAGAGAAAACTTCCACTTGGATATTACCTGAAAAAATGCTGCATTGTGTTCTAGGTGGACTCTCCGCAGGGTCGGCTCAAGACAGGACAGCAGTCTGCCCTTTGGCCGGGCTGGGGAGCTCCTCCCAACACTGATTCCAGAAGGTCCTTGTCAGAACTGTCCCAGGTGGGCACTTGGCAGAAATCTGTCCAAAGCCACGTTCGATTCATTCCCCGTGGTCTTAGAGCCAAGAGCACTTTTGTGCCCAGGAGGCTGCCTCCCGCTTTTGCTTCTTGCCAGGGCTGTCACACCCTCCTCGTAGGAGTGCGCGAGCTCCGGAAACTCATCTGCCAGCACCTGGGGCCAAATTGCCGTGAAGGGCCCCCGAGAGGCTCAGGCCAGCGTGTTCTGGACTTGTGGGTGTGCTGGCAGTCCTTATATTCTCTTCTTTTGTTTATTCTTACCTGAAGCTATCAACACAAATGGAATTTTTACCACGAAATATATAATCACAGGCAAGGTATGGGCATCCGAAGATCAGATGGGGCCCTTCTTGAGGACAGTTTCCAGAGGCTCTATGCTGTGCTGGGGGTTACCCATTAGATGATGGGGAGATCTAGGGGTGCTAGGGGAGGGACCACGGAGGCCAGAGCGCAGAAGGGGTCCCTGGGGGGCATGGCCTCCAACGGATTACTAACAAGTCTAAAAGCACTGCAGTGTTTTAACAAAATCACTATGGCCTTACTGAAACATGGTGGGACACTTCAGGCCTGACTGCGCATCAAGCAGTTGCCTTTACTCCCGACCCACTTCCATTAGAAATGGAATTGGATTCTATTAGAATCCAGGGGCTCCGCACAGTGATTGGAGATGAACGAATGTGCCCTTTCCTGCCCCCCTGCCCCCCGCCCCAGGCAAGCTGGGCAGGGCACTCCTCACTCCCACAGGAGGCACTGAGTGCTGAGCAGAAGCCACGCTCATCAGGGTGGTGGCCGACCCTGAAGGTACGGCAGGCGGTGGGAAAAGAGACTGCACAGCTCCGAGCAGCAGGAACCCAGGGCTGGGTGATGGCCACAGAAGCTTCCTGGAGGACATCCTCCAAAGAGGCCCTGGAGCGTGGGTGGGACCAGCAGGTGAGAAATGGAAGGCAGAGCATTTCAGGGAAGCTGAATTTTCCCAGAGCGGTAAAAGTAAGGGGCACTTCGCAGAAGGGCTTAGAAATCCATAAACTTCAGGGGTGAGGTTGGTGGGTAGGGTGGGAACGGCACTGAGGACTTGGGCTGGAGACAACTCAGGAACGGGTTGTGAGCATATAAGAGACTTTGTTGTCCAATATTTTATTATGATAAAATACACATAACATAAAATTTACTATCTTAAACTTTTTTTTTTTTTTAAAGAGGGCAGAGGGAGGAGAAGGGGCAGAGGGAGAGGGAGAGAGAGAATCTCAGGCAGACTTCCCGCTGAGCGTGGAGCCCGACTTAGGGCTTGATCTCATGACCCTGAGATCATGACCTGAGCTGAAACCAAGAGTAGGGTGGCTCAACCGACTGAGCCACGCAGCATCCCCCGCCCCCGGACTATCTTAACCATTTTTAAGTGTACAGTTCAGTAGCCTTACATAAATTCATTTCGTGTGCGGCCCTCACCATATCCACCTCCAGAACGCTTTGCATCCCGTCCGACTGAAACTCTGACCCCGGTACACGTGGACTCCCTGTCCCCCGCCCCCAGCCCCTGGCAGCCACCCTGTACTTTCTGTCTCTATGAATCTGATGACTCCAGGGACCGCAGATAAGTGGACTCATACAATGTCAAACGTTTTGTGACTGGCTTATTTCATTCAGCGTAACGTCCTCAAAGCTCGTCAGTGCTGTAGCCTGTGTCCAACTTTCCTTTCTTTTTAAGGCGGAGTAATATTCCGTGGTATCTAGACCACATTTCATTTCCCATTCTTTCATCAGTGGACACCTGGGCTGTTGCCATGTTTTAGCCTTGTGAATGATGCTGCTGTGAATGTGGAGGTACACATGTCTGCTCTGGACCCTGCTCCCCATTCTTTTGGATATACACTCAGGAGTGGAGGTGCCGGATCAGACGATAATTCTATGCTTAATTTTTTGAGCAACCATCAAACCATGTCCCCCAGTAGCTGCGGCATCTCATGTTCCCACCAGCAGCACAAGGGTTCCAATTTCCCCATGTCCTTGCCGACACGCGTTTCCTGGTTTTGGGGTTGTGGCCATCCTAACCGGTGTGAGATGGTGCCTCATTTCAGTTCCGATCCGCATTTACTTCATGATTAGGGTAGAGACTTTTGAACTCCTCCCCGTTCTATTAATTACAAATACATAGGAGATTTGAAAGAGTAGCGGGGGTATCTAGATCTAGTGATTATTGGTATATTGAGTGTAAGCTCTAGCCTCTATGACACCTCGCCCCTGAACACTTTGGCATGCATCATTCTAGAGCATTTGAACCTTGGCTCATTTGTAATGGAGGAATTGTCAAATGTTCTTCACTATTGCAGACAGAGGGTAAAAATAATGCAGCAGAGAGATGTTTATAGCGGGAAAAGCAACAAAGAGGCCACCAAGATAGGTTGGACCAGAAATGCTGGGGGCTGCTGAAGGTCGGGTGCCCCAGAAGCAGACCCTGAGACAAGGATTCATGAGCAAGAGACCCACTGAGGGGGCAATCGTGGGGAGACCTGCGAGGGTTGGGGGAAGCGGGACAGGGACAGAGGCAGGACTCCAAAGCCTGCATCTGTAGAAGGAAGCCTCACCCCCTGCCATGGTTGTGGGGTAGGCTTGGGTTTAGGGTGTGCGCAGTCTCAACTCCAGACGAGCGAGCTTGGCGATCCAACTCTGGCATGGCAGGCAGGCTTGAAGGCCCTGGAGTTGGGGGGCGGGCAGGGTCCTCATGTGGCTTGCTACTAGGGCCTCAGCTAGGCAGGGGCTGTGGGGAGAAGCAGAGCAGAAGACTGTGCCGTGAGATCCCGGGAGACCTGGTGCCTACTGCGGAGGGTGAGGAGTGACATTCTGGTGTCCTGCCAGGGTGATGGGAAGCCGGGGTGCCATTCTCTGAAGGAGACCAAAGGGAGAAGAAGCAGGTTGGGGGAAGAAAAATGGTAATTGCCGGTTGGCATATGTTGATTTTGAGGTATCTGAGGACATCTGGGGGAAGTTTGGACGCAGGGAGCTGGAGGCCAGTCTATACCTGAGGAGGAATATAGAGCCCTAAATCCCACATGATCAGACATAGGAGCGCATGGGATAGGACGCCTGTGGATTCTTGCTCGTCTGGGCAGGCAAGGGTTGGGCAGTTGGAGAACAGACAGCAGGGAGGCAGGGGCAGGTCACATGCATTAGGGGGCTTTCTCCGGAGGAAGTAATTAAGTGATACAGCAATAACACCTGGCACTTACCAAGCCCTTACAATGCACTCTGCATGGTGCTAGCGGAGCCGTGTGCACATTATCTGATTTTCTCTCCAAGAGATGCGTGTACTATTTTTATTCTAACTTGACAGAAGAGAAAACTGAGGCTTAGTGAGATCTGGCACTGAGATCAAGGCCGTAAAGCAAATAATGAATACAACTTCGGCCTTAATTCCCCAGTTTTAAAAACGTTTCTTCAAGGAAGCAGTCCTACAGTGGGAATGTGACCTGGGCATTCTCTAGCTGTTTCGTTGTACAAACAACTATTTAATGCTGATCACTCCTCGCCTGCCCACAAATGTCTCCTATTTCCTGTCATCCCGAGAGCTGAGCAAGCCTCCCTACAGCAAAGCAGAGAGTCTGTAAAAAGTCATTCATGGGGGCTCCTGGGTGGCTCAGTCAGTTGGGCATCCGATTCCTGATCTTGGCTCAGGTCATGATCTCAGGGTTGTGGGATAGAGCCCCACGTTGGGTTCCACACTCAGCTTGGAGTCTGCTTGAGATTCTCTCTCCCTCTGCCCTTTCCCTTGCTTGCTTGCTCTCTCTCTCAAATAAATAAATCTTTTTTAAAAAAGTCATCCATGGGGCTCCTGTGTGGCTCAGTTGTTAAGCGTCTGCCGTCGGCTCAGGTCATGATCCCAGAGTCCTGGGATCGAGGCCCGCATCGGACTCCCTGCTCAGCAGGAGACCTGCTTCTCCCTCTCCCGCTCCCCCTGCTTGTGTTCCCTCTCTCGCTGTGTCTCTCTGTCAAATAAGTAAAGTCTTTAAAAAAAAAATGTCATCCATGAGGGCATTTTCTTAGCCCTTTTCATAATGTGAGGTGATCTGGGCCATGTACCTTGTAAACTCTGAGAAGGGGCATTTTCACACATCTAAATGAGTCGGGGGTACAACCTCTTCAGGACAAAGCACAGCAGGAAGCCGGCCCCAGGGGACTTCTGTTGTAAATCATTTCCTGAGCTGAACAGAAGTGCTGGCTCATCCCCCGGGAGGTGGCAGCTGACAGGGCTGTGAACTCTTTATAAACATGTCCTCTCGAGAGGCAAGGTAGGATAGCTCTTGTATCACCCAGCAGATGTGTCGAAAGAAGAGTGTAGTGGCCAGTAGGAGAAATGCACACATCATGAAGGTCTCAGGGGTGCTGTGCACATGTTGTCCTGACCAAACAAAGGCATGTTCTAATTTTGTTATTCTGCCAAAGGACATGGGGTGATGTGGCAGTAGGAAGTGACCATACGTCTGGTGTGTCCAGATCAGCCCCAGTTTATGCCAGTTGTCCCAACTTGGAAAATACAGTGTATTTTTTCCTCCCTTTCTGCTCTATATTAGGTTTCCCATGCTAACTGATTTCAGAGGAGGGACGGATTTCCTGTCCAAAGCCTCCAAGCTACCCTTTTCCCAGACTTGGAAAATAGAGGGTCAGATCAGTCTCCCAAGATGAGAACACCCGTAGCCCTCACTTTGGGCTAACGATGGGACCGTGGCCACAAATTTTAAGTATTCTGTCTGTGGATGTGTGAGTGAATGAAGTCAACTCCCCAAAATAAATAGGGTCCGGTTTGTGGATGTGACTTTGTGCTCAAGGAAGCTTTGTAGAGACTCAATCATCTGATTGCAGGGATGTCTGTGCTGGAGAAGACCTTGGAGATCAGAGCGTCTTCAAACGAGGTGCCATCACCAGGCCAGCAGGTGCAAGATTCAAACCTCGGGTTTTCCTGCTGTGCCACCCTGTCTGTGAGAAGTGTTCTCCTGGGCCGTGGCGACTGCCGTAGCCCCCACAGAGGGCTTGGACGGTCTTTGGACGAGAAGGCAGGAATGAGAGCTGCCCCACCAAAAACGACAGGTGTGTGCCTGCCGGCCACCTTGCATCCCACGCCCCCTCAGCAAACCCTGCCCGCCCCCCCACCAAGGTGGCCCACGCATTCTGTTTGCACCCTTGCATGGTACTTTTTGGGGATCAGGGTGCAAGGTTTGAGGGAAGGAGCAGAGATTCCTGATTCCAGCCCCACCTAAGCCTCCCAGAAATCCATTCTCAGGTTCCACAGGAGCAGGATTGGATGCCATTACCACGTAGCATGGTAGCAGGTCCTCAGCTCCAGTAGGACCTCCTGCACAATTAGCATCCTATTTTCTAGTAAATTAGATGCCTCGCCTTTGGTGGTCCCCCACCCACAGATGTGATTGCTTCAATGCCTTCCCTCCCCCTGCCCTCCCAGGAAATTTCAAAAGGATTCCATCTGGTATTCAGCATCTTTATGTTTGTTCTTTTTATAAATATGTTCTATGATGAAATTAAGGGTTAGGCTTTCTGGTCACGTGATTCTTCCTGACTTCCACAGTCATCCATCTTTTCTGGATTGATGCATGTTAAGTATTTCCATGTTTTCCCGCAACTACATCGTGGCGCCTGGGTTCTCACTCTGTGTGTGGCTGTGCCCAGCTCCCAGCACTCGCTATGCCCCATGACCAGGTCTGTGAAAGCCACACGGGAACTGGTTCGAGATAACATGAATCAGCAGGTGGCAGCTTCCCTTTGGGCAGGGGTCCTCACGGGTGTCATCCCTAGGGTTAGGGGTGCAGGCCTGCTCCTCGGCAAGGTGGAAACAAATGAGCATTTCCCTCGCAGTAGCTGAGCCAGGGTTGCTGAATGTTTTATTCACCTTTCTGATGGGCAGTGTTCTTTCTTACCGTGTCACGATTAGAAACGCTCAAATGACCATGTCTATAGATTTGCAATTCTGATTTCATATTAGAATCACCTGGGAACCTCTAAAAAAATTCCCATTCCTGGACTCTATCCCATATAAAATAAATCAGAATCTCTGGGCATCAACACTTAAAAAAAAAAAAAATTCCCCAGATGGTACCAGTGAGCAGCCATGCTTGAGAATCAGCTTTTATAACAGTGTTTCTCAAACCTGAATGTGTATGCAAATCATCAAGGTATCTAACTAAAATACAGATTCTGAATTAGTAGGTCTGGGGCCTGGGATTCTGCATTTCTGACATGCTCTCAGATGGTCTGATGCTGCCAGTCCAGGGACCACACTTTGAGTAGCAAGGGTCTGTAACAGGGTTTGATAAACCATGCCTCCCATGGTTTTTGTAAATAGAGTTTTATTGGGGGACAGTCATGTCCAGCTAGGTAGTTATAACAGATTGTACGACCCAAAAGAGCCTAAAATATTTACTATCTGGCTCTTTATTGAAAAAGCGTGCTGACGCCTGGTTTATCACAGGTTAATGTTGGCATATTTGTCTTGAATGGGATGACCCAGGTCTGTATGCCATGCTCATTATCAGATGATAGAGAATCCGAGGGTCTCACAGGAGGGTCATGGTGAATTTTGAAGTCCCAGCAATTATTAGCTCTTCAGACCTCCTTTTGAAGCTTCCAGATTTGGTTTACAATTTTGGTAGTGAAAATTGTCTGTGTGTACCCCAAAAAGGAAGGATAATTTGTACTCTTCTGAATGTTGTTTGGCTAATGTCTTAAGCTGTACAATCTATTATCCATAAAATTCTAATGGATTATGCTATTTATAAGAGTTTTTTACATTTAAACATTATACAAGTATGTTTGTTGAGAAAACATATATATGTATATATATATATGTATATATACACACATATATGGTATTTATAATCTGAAAATAAGAAATGACCACTAAGATGTTTTAGCAGATAACTTCTCAGGTTATTTCTAGAGATACACATACCACACGTCACAGGGAAAACTGAGGCTGTAGCATCAGTTTTCTTATCTCTAAAGTGGGGAGAATAATAATACCTGTGTGAAATAGTAGAACGTATTGACTGCTCTCTGCCCACAGCTCCTGATGCAAGGCTCTTGAAACCCTTGTCATTTCCTGAGTGATAAGAACACCAGGAGCATCTCTTATTCTGATACTTACTCTTTGACTCCATCCCTGACACAGGGCTCCTAACCCCTTGAATATTCCTAAATGGTAAGAGCACTAGGGACAACTTTTGTTCTACTGAGGCTACTCTGGGGGGGGCTTTTGGATGAGGGCTGGTCACCACAAAGACCAAACCCTGGTAGGAAGCTTGGGATTTTCTCTTGAGAAGGGAGAGGAGCTAAAAATGGAGTTAATGATCAATGATGCCTACCTGAAGAAACTTCCATAGAAATCCAAGAGTCCAGGGTTTGGAGAGCTTGCCCTACACATCGCTTCCATCTGGATGTTCATCTGTACCCTTTAAAATACTGTTTAACAAACCGGAAAGTGTGTTTCCCTGAGTTCTTTGAACTGTTGTAGCAAATTAATCAAACTCAAGGAGGGGGGTCATGGGAATCTCTGACTGATGGCTAGGTAACAGCCTGGGCTTGCTATTGGCATCCTGAGTTGGAGGGAGACATGAAAACTCAGTCTGTAGCAGGTTGGTCAGAAGCATTGGTGATTACCTGGGCTTGCGACTGGCAGCCGAAGGTGAGGGGACAGTCCCATAGGACTGATTGAACCCTTAACCTGTGGGGATCTGACACTGTCTCTGAGTGGATAGTGTCATAATGAATTAAATTGTAGGACACCCAGCTGGTGTCACAGAGAATTGGCTTGGTGTGGGCAAGATGCCCCCAACACTTTTGGTGACCAGAAGGGTCAGAGGTGTGAGTGTGAGTGTGAGTGTGAGCGTGGTCATCCTGTAAAAGTAATGAGAACACACAGGAGAACCATGGGACAGAAAGGTACAGTAGGAGGAACCGGAGTTTTCCCTACATAGGAAGGAAAAAACAGGTTTTTCTTAAAACCTACCTCATGGGGTTGTTGTTAAGATTACATGACATCACATCTATAAAGAACTGAGCTCATGTTAATAGCTCAATATACGTTAAGTTTTGGAAATGAGATTCTACTGATGTATAAACTACCCTGGGGAGTTTGGGGGCCATAAAATTGGTGCCCTTCATTTCCATGTCACTCTGTGCTGGAGAGAATTTGGCTGTAAGACCACACCCACCTCCTCGCGATGCTGAGAAGTACAGTGTGGCTGGGCTGACCAACCCAACACAGAGCCAGGACTGCGGGGGGGTGGCCACGGGGGGTGGTGTGGAGAGTGGAATTTGGTGGAAAGCTAATCTCTGCCACAATATATTTTACCTATTTTTCTGTGGGACTGTTCATCTTTTGCTTTTTGATATGTGTGAGGAGTTTATAAAGGAACAATAGTAACCTATATTGCAAAATTTTGCTTTGGCATCCTTTTTCATGTTTCACTTTGTCTATGGAATTTTCTCTCTCTAAAATAACTTTTGTTAGTATGTGCACATATACATATTGTAGAAAAACTTGAAAATAACAAAAAGGATGAATTGGAATATTAAAATTGCTCAGAACCGGACCACTACACAGAACAAGTCCGCTAACACCTTGATGTAACTGGTGTGTGTGTGCGTGTGTTTCTTCACACACGATTGGATTTTTACTCTATATTTGGTATATAATTTTATATCTTGATTTTTTATTTAAAATTCTATTGTAAGCATTTTCCTATGCCACTGGAATTTATCTAAAAACATAATTTTAATGACTGCTTAGTATTCTATCATATAGATGTTCGATATTTTATTTAATAGTTTTCTTCCAATATTTTCACTATTACAAGTTATGTCTCAGGAAATGTCTTTCTCCACAAATCCTCGGCCATTCCTTCACACGTGCAATAATTGTGCATCGAGCACTCACGACGGGCCAGGCACCGCGCTGGGGTTAGGAAGTCATCAGCTAAAAAGCAGATGTCATCACTCTTGTCCTGGGACTCACAGTTTCACACTGTTTTCTTAGCATGAGTTTCTAGAAGTGGAATTGCTTCTGTCAAAGAGAGAGAGAGAGAGAGAGAGAGAGAGAAGCTGATTTGGAGGAAGTAGCTGAGCCCCGTGAAGGGAGGAGCACCGAGCAGGGATCTGCCAAGTCCTGCTTCTGAGGGGATGATGTAACCATCCCCGAAGGCTACACTGACTCTGGGCAAGCTTCTTGTGAACAGACTCTGATGTCCAGTGGTCTGCTCCAGCCACAGGTTGTTGTTCCTTTGAGGTTTGGTTCAAACTTCTCTTAAAATATAAATATAATGAGGAAGCCATATACATGTGCTTCTTGGGAAAAAGTGGACTTTAGTGTCCAACAGGATAGTATCCAGGATCTTTGGTGGGGTGGTTGATGAAAGAAACCATAATCACTGTAGAGGGCAGTTCTGTCCTGAGAAGATAGGACAGAAAGCATACAAATGGAAGCCACATACCATAGGTCTAACTGTTGAACAAAATACATTCTTATTCTCCTGCCTTTGCAAATATACCTTCATAACTACCTGAAGACCAGGTTCAAGTTCAGAATTCCTGGGCTCCTTAAGGTTATATGCAGCAGTGCAGGACAAGCCCACTCTAGGCCCGTGGCCTGTCGCCCCTTCTCTTCTCATCCCCAACACCCGAGGGGCCTCTAAGCTCCATCCATACCCCACCGACAGCTGTGCCATTTTACCCTCAGGGTCTGGGGGGTGTCACAGATCCCAGGAGGACAGACCCTAGGGAATAGATCCACGTAGTCCCTCAAAGTGGGAAAAGCAGCTTGGGCAGGAAATTCAGGCTCCCAGTTATCTGGAATATGGTCTATAGAAAGAAACACGGGCTCCAAGGAGGCTCATCCTCACCCCAAAGTGATTAGGGAGCTTGATTGGGGCACTGGGACAAAAGAGCCTAGGTCCAAGGTGTACAGCCGACAGCTACCATTTACTGAGCTATACTCTGTGCCAGATCCTGTTCTCCATGATTTCTGTGTATTGTTACTTCCAAATCACAGAGTGGTCAAGGAGCTTGTCTAACTCACAGGTGGTAATGGTCCAGCCAGGATTCCATCCTGACAATCTGAATCGAGAATCCACACTCTTAACTTCAGTAGTTTACTGCTTCTCATAAAAGGCTGGGAAGCTCTGGGTTAGATGATCTCGAGACCTACTTCCTTCCTGGTGGTGTGATTCAGCTTTGCAAGGAGGGCAGCCCCTAGTCTGGCCAGCTCTGTAGGAGGGGAGGCCCCCAGAGCGTGAAAGATGCTATGTCTAGTATCCTGTGACTCCATGAGTTCACACCCCTTCACTCCTGGAGACAATATCAAGACATATGTTCTATTACTAAATATTCCGAATTTGGACTTTGTTGATCATTTATGAAAATAGACTATAGTTTCTCCTCTGAATTTTCTCAGGATTATCTCCCTAAGTGGGGATGTTAAAATGCTTCCTTCTGGATGGACCTTTCTCTCTTCATCATGGAAATTACATTGTTTTCTCCTGCTTCTAGCAAATCGCACTGTGGGGGAAATACATTCCCTTGTAAATGCTCCTAAGCCTAGGTTTTGGAAAAATGGAAGTATTTTATCAAAATAATATTTAGACTCTGGAAGTCTTTTCTGAGTTTCACCATCTTGGTTCTATGGATAATGTTTTGGCTGGGGCCATGGTCTGGTGTTAAATCTCATTCCTGCATTGTGGATTTTGGAACAGTAACTGGATCATTAGACAGTCCTTCATTCACTGCCCCCTCCATACAGGCCTGCTTGGGAGTTTTGGTGAAGGACTTTGGGAGAACGCCAGCCCCCATGGCTCTCATTCCCCCTAGCAGTGGTCTCAGGGGTACCCTGACATGTGGAATGGATATTACCCCCAAATTAAATCTATAAAATATTTCGTACCTTCTGTATTACTCTCCCTTGGACAAAGGAGTAGGAATAATCAATGTAGAACTTTGGCCAGTCTGATAACTCCCTGGCACAGTTCTGGAAAATGTGAAAGCAGAGGGAAGTTCTATATAATTGCCCAAGTGGGAATGATTTCAACAAGCACATGGTTTTTCCCATGGGCAGTGGCAGGACGGTTCTTCTGTATTTGATTGTTCTCACGTATCCAGTGGTGAAAGAGTTTGTTTCATTCTTGTGCTTGTTAACATCTGCCTCCCTATAGCAACTGCCCTCTGGGTTTGTTCAGAGAGCCCGTGGGATGAGAAGGGCTGCGTGTTCCTCCTACATGGGTATTTTGTGTCTGTGTTCATGAGTTGCAGACCGATTGGGGCAGTGTCTAGGTCTCAGGCTCAATTTTCTCTCCTCCGTAGACAACTACTATTCGGTAGTTTAGAGTTTGGAGCCCTCTGCCAGTATGTCTTTAAGAGAATGATCTTATTATTCAGCATCCTGTGTTGTCAGTTCTAGTCCTGGCTGTGCTGCTTCCAAAATTTGACATGGATATCCACCTTTGTGTTTCTTGTTTCACTAATGGTCAGTGGAGACAGAAGGACCTGTCTTGCCTACCTGGAGAGTGGGGCAGGCATCTAACCAAGGGTTATTCCAACAGACTTGGGGGAATTAATGAAGGAGCGAGAAAGGTAAGTGAGACATGGTCCTTGCTGTCAATAGAAACCAACAGGTAAGTGACTAACTCTGGCGTGTGGGCAAAAGAACTCTGAAACTTTGCAGTGCTTTGTATGAATAGTTATGGCTGTTGAGCATTTGTGGAGTGACCATAGCTTGGGAGACAGTGCCAGTCTGGGAATCTTAGGAGCTGACTTAGTCCGGGTTATCAGGCCCAGTAGAAAACATTTGCACTAGGCACCAAGAAAAATCTCACGGTTCATCCGATGGTCGTTTCTGGAATTGTATACCAGGTACCTACATAGAAATGGCTTCTAAGGACTGACCTCATCAAAAACAAATCCGTTTAGTTGCAATTTTCCCAAACTGTGTTCCATACTCATTTTGGAGATGTTAATAAGTGTGGTGAAAAAAAAATATTGTGGGCTCAAATAAGTTTGGGAGATGTATACTACCTGTCCCTTGACAATGCGTAATACATGTTAGCAGATTAAAGGCCCCCTAAACTGAAAAGTTTTGCATTAAATAAATCTGTTAATTTTGTTTAATTTAAACTTGTGCATCTAAGGTTTTTTAGGGTCCCACTTAATAATTCCTGGTTGGCAAGTGTTCTTCAAGGCACCAGTTTGGGAAATGCTGACTGGTAAAATTGTGGCAAACATGGCAGGTGATTGCAAGAGGAACCAGATGAAAGCCTACAGATGCATTGGCCCAAATTTATTTCCAGGAGCAGAAAACAAAACAACTGAAAACATATGATCTATAGACGGAGCCAATAAATCAAAACACAAATATTTGTGCTTACTGTATTATTGTTTATGGTTTAGGCAAGGATGCAAATGTGCCAATTCATCAAGCATTTTACCTTTCCTATTAACTCACCTGAATATGTCTTATTTAAAGACTACCATGTTATTTTAGATCTAGATTGGAATCTTGACTGTTCCTTTTACAAATTTGGGTGAGTCACGTGACATCTCATTTACCACGAGGGAAGATGAAACCTGGCTGACAGGGCTGCTGAGGATAGGGAAATAATGGCATTGTGCTTGGTGTACGGTAGATACTCTGTAGATGGTTGCTCTCCTCTGCCCTACAAACTATTGCTAAAAACACCCGCAATAGCTCTCCATGAGGTCTGTATGTTTTGAAATGCAGCTATTACTCACTGCCCAAGGCTGTTACAGAATTGAGGAAAAATGTTTTTCATGCTTATTCATCTTGTAGAGTCAAAAAAGAAAAACCTAAAATAGATTTCTTGAATTCTGGTGTCACTTCCTTCTTAACCCCAAGACAGGAGACTGTGGGCATGAGCGTAATTCATCACAGAAAGCTGAAGTGGCACTGTTGTCACCGTGACTGTGGCCAGCCCGGGAGCCTGGGGATAGTCCCTCCCCTGGCTGGGGCTGACTATGGTCAGGACTGCTGTCACCCAACAAGCTCACTTCCTTTGCCCAGTTTTTCTTCTTGCGTGTGTGCTTAAATAATTTGAGAGGGAAAGTTTCTGCCAAAAAGCCCAGAGGGAAGTGGCACTTATTTTTATGCACCTGGTGTCTTAAAGCCTGGGAGTCTCCTTTCTATAGTATTTTCACTTTGAGGAAGTTAGGACCATCCATCCCTCCATCCATCAGCAACATCCAACATCGACATTGACTAAACACCGTGTCCCGGTCCCATCTATAAGGAACCTGCCCTCACAGAACATAGCGACCAGAAGGGAATGACATTAGGATGTAAGTAACCTGATGGGCCCACACGTAGCTGTGTGTAAACTGCCACCAGGGATAACGTTCTAGGTCACCAGCAGTCTGGCATAAGGCATGACTAAATTGTAGCTGTCATTCGAAAGTTTCAGGATCCACTTTCAAGAGAAAAATGAATAAATATTGAGTTCCTTTTAGCCATTTGTAGACACGTAGCCTTTTTGTCTTTATTCACCAGGCAGACCTGGGTTTGAGACTCTCTGATATGAATAAGGCCATCTTTGCTTCTAAAGAGGTGAAACTATTGGCTGAGACTTGCTTTTGTTGCTTGACACGAAGACACAGACACTTAATACAATTCATCTTTGTTTTACAAGACCCAAAGCCTTTATGGATACATTTGGTACAAAAGACTGCCAGTAGCAGGGCCTCCGATCCAATCCCTGTGGAAAAACCCATGAACAGGGCACACTTTTCTGAAGCATTCTTTGATTAAAATGCAGAAAGGACAGACCTCAAAAAACTATAAACAGAGGCAGGCATGTGGAACTAGAAAAGGAAGGTTGCCTATGAGACTAGACCCTACAGGCAGAGTTCATACACATAGCACACTTAAAATTCCCAGAAATCCTATAAAACAGTTTGCTTCTCCCACTCGGAGAGTCCAGGCTCAAGGGGGAAAGTAATTCCACAAGATTTCATCCAGGCCAATCTGCTGGGCAGAATGCTGTCTTTCCACTGTGCTCTGAGAAGCTCTGTGGGGGAAGCTCATATATGCTGCTTATATCTGATGAAGGAAACAAACAATGATTTCCCTGTGTTTAACTTCTAAAAGCACTGACCATGCAACCAGGTAGCAGAGGACATTGGTCTTAGATTCTGAAAGTAATGAATAAGAACCTTGGAGGGAGAGGCTACTCTCCACTATGCCAGCTGGATGGGAAACACTACCCCTAATCCTAACGTTAACCTAACCCTAACCCTAACCCTAATGCTAACCCTACACTAACCCTAAATGAACCCGAAACCTAACCCTAACTCTAAACCCTAACTGGACCCTAACCCTAAGGCTAACCCTAACAGTAACCCCTAACCATAACCTTAGCCCTTAATCCCTAACCACTAAACCCTAACCCGAACCCCTAACCCTATCCTGAACATAACCCCAACCCTACCCCTACCCCTACCCAAATTTTCTAACCCTAACCCAATCCTTGACCCTAACCTCATCCAAACCCTAACCTAACCCTAATTCTAAACCCTAATCCTAACCCCTGACCCTGTCAGATGAACCACTGGCAATCATCATGAGACATCAGCTTCCTCAGCCCCCAAATGGAAATAACAATGATACTAAAATGGAAATAATAACAGGAGGGGTCCAAGCTTAGGTTTTAGAGTGAGATGGTATTTGAGTCCAGGGTCTACCACTTGCAAGTTGTATGACCTTGGGGAAGTTACTTAAATTCCTTGGGCTTCAATTTCCTTATCTGACACGGAAGAAAAACAATAGTACCTCCCTCAGAGTATTTTTGCAAGAATTAAAGTGATGAATATATATATGCAGGTAAACACTGAGCATAGTGATTAAAATGTTGTAAGGACTCAATCGAATGTGATGACCCACACTGACTAACTCACACTGTTGTCACTCTTGAAACTTAAAAGCAATAACAAATATACGAAGGTGTTTTGTCAACTGTGAAGTTTACCCTGTCATGTTACGTATCATTAATGGTGATAATAGTTGTGGTTGGCGTGTGCTTACTATTAATACTTTTCTTTGCAGTTATGCTCTAAGAAAGATCAAATGAGTCAGCCACTCCTTACCTTGGAATATAGAGATGTCAACCAAGTTTCTCTGGATATCAGGAGCAAAAATTACACCGCACCAGAAAAGAGCCAATTCACCTAGAATGACCATCACATGTGAAATGAACATTGAAGAAGGAGACATTGGATCTAATCCATAACATTTCATCCAATCATTTCAGCTGGAGAAATGTGCCAAAGAACAACCTGGACATGGAGAAGAGAACAATCCAGCATTGTGGTGTATGTGTGAGACATTACAGAAGCTCCAGGTCCACAGCTGTACCCACTGGAACTACATCAGTATGCCCAGCTCTCCAAAGGCTGGTTCAAATCCTTGGCAAGGAAATCAAACAAGCTGACAATTTTTCAAAAAGAGTATGGCAAATTGCTGCCCATGTGCTGACGCTCTCTTCTCCCACTCCCATGGCAGATCTCCCTAACTGATGGTCTCACTCTTTCCTGCTGAGCCCAGGCAGAACTTGAGAGTCCCTCCCAGCAAAGCACACCCAGGCATATGGTACTGAAAGACTGGGGTTTTCATACAGGGTGAAATCCAATGGTAATCCCACTTTATATTATGAACCTACTAGTCATTCAACATTTCTGAGGCTAGTGACAAAGACAGACCCTGTTGGTTGTCTACCTACCAGCTATTCCCCTGTTCTTTCTCTTCCTTAGCAGAGTCTACATTGCATTATGGAGGCTGAAAAAAGTCAGGTCCTCAGTTTCCCAGCCCTCAGTTTCCACACCCCTGTGTGGCGAGGACATAGGTATTTGTCCTAATCCTGGCCGATGGGACACATTGTGTATATCATTGCTGGTGAAAGTTCCCTCTCTTTTGAGCATATAAGCAGATACATCTCTATGTCTTAGTGTGTAAAAAAACAAAACAAAACTGAGAACATGTTTCCTTTTGTATGTTTGGATTTCCATGGTGAGGGAGGTATAAAATTCAATTAATTGTTAAAATTATCCTCCCCAAACACACATGAAATAATACTTTCTACTTCCTGGAAGGAAACAAGAGCTTAGCTCGTCTCTCCTTTGTGGTTGCTCAGAATGTCCACAGTGACCCAGTTACCATAGTGATAGCTTCGTTTTCAAAGCACAGTGGAGAGGTAGCCAGCTCAGAACATGTTCCAACAGTCATGTGATTCTTTCCTGCTCTCATAGACACCAATTTCATTGTAAGCTCCATGCACCTCTGCTTCCTCCCTTTATACCGACCTTATGCTACAGAGGTTCCTCAGCCCTGGTGTGGGGGCAGCTGAGATTTTGGAAGCAGCCATTTTTCTCCTTGTCTTATTTTGAGCTCATTGATAGGTGAGGCTCTGAGTGAAGCCTAAAGGCACAGGAAGGATGATGTGAGAGCCAAGAGCAAAACCAAGCTTCCAAAACACCAAGCTTCCCCTTCTCCAAACTCTTATGCTAGTAGGGCCTTGGTGGTAGACCAGATGCCTGACATGAGCCCTTTTGGTCAAGGTAGTGGTTGCCAGACGGAAACTACCACTACAGGCTTACTTGCCGCAAATCCTAATTTCATACTACTCTCCCCACCTCTGACCTCTTTCTTCTTCAGTTAATCAATGATAATAATAATAATAGCCACTTTTTTAATTAAGCACATACTGTCAGCTTTACTATAGGATAGATGCTTTATATACATTATTTAATTTAATCCTCTGATCTCTGGAAGGTCTTTTTTAAAAGATTTATTTATTTATTTATTTGAGAGAGAGAGAGAGAGAGAGAGAGAGAGAGAGAGCAAGCGAGCACGCACAAGTAGGGAGAGGAGGAGAGGCTGAGAGAGAGGGTGAGGGAATCTTAAGCAGACTCCCCGCTGAGCGTGGAGCCTGACATGGGGCTCGATCTCATGACCCTGAGATCATGACCTGAGCCAAAATCAAGAGGTGGACACTTAACCAACTGAGCCACCTAGGCATCCCTCTGCAAGGTATTTTTAATCCCCATTTTACAGACCAGAAAACTGAGATGGAGGGAAGTTAAGAAACACACCAGTTCACTTCCAGAGGTTGACATTATTAGTTATCTTTTCATATGTCCACATTTTATCTCCCAGAGAGACTCCTTGAAGACAGACAGCAAGTAATATTGATCTTTCTAGAACCCATGGTGTTAGAAGTAATGCACGTTGGTCAACTGCTCTTTTAATACATCTTAGTATAGGGGCATGAGAAAAATTGACTTTACAAGGGCGTTAGCCAAAGACCCACTGGGAAACTTAAAAAACCTGGCCCTTCTAGGGACTGATTTGTATTGTTTGCCTATTTTTATGGTGCAGACACTCTCACCACAGCTGATTTCAAGCTGTTAAGAAGAAGGCACAGGAAGAGACAAGCACAGCTGACTCTCAGGAGGTGGTAGAGGCTAGCTCTAGGTCCTCACTGGCTTCTGGGGGTGCATAAGGTGTCAAGCCCCAAACCTTTTTGGACTGTTTGGGTGGCATTTTGGGTCTGTGATCCGCTAATAGCTTCACAAAAGCATGGTACCTTAGAAGAGTTTGGGACTGGTGGATAATTTACCCAAATCTAACTTTGACACAGAGGTTCATACTGGGTGTGTCGGTGCCCACTTAACCCTGAACACAGGAGCTTCATGTCAGTCCCAAGGAGCGCACACCCACTTAGCTTGGAGTTATGTTTAGACAGAGGGAAGCTGTGTGACCCATGGTAACCCTTCTTCATAAAAGCAAATAATTAAAGCAAAGCCTTTCTGCTGTGACTTAGAGTAACAAGGTGAAGAATTTCTTCCAAGAATGATTAACCCCAAAGATATGCAAAAAATGTCTGGCCAAACACAAAGTTTAATGATATGATAGTCTTCCTGCCAGCCGGCAGGTCTTTTCGTCATTACTTATGTCTGAGATACTCTTACTTAAACAAAACAGAAAACAAAAACCTCTTGTTTAAGCCCTGATCAAACTTACCACCAGGAGGAACATGTTTTAAAATGCTTACAATAAGAGATGATGGATTGTGGGTTTCTGAAACAATTGTATATAGAACAATAAAGAAACAGGTAGATGTGTTGTTAACAAAAAAACAGGTTTCTAATTTTTAGTAAATCTAAAAAGAGCTCTAAATCTTTTATCTTGTTAGTGAAATTGAAAACAATATTTGACAGCTCAGTAATAGGATGCCATCATAGGTATGGGTGGTTGGCCTGGGGGATTCATTCTTTCAATAAACTTTTATTGAATGCTTCCTAGGTGCCAGACCCTCTGAAAGGATCTGGGGATGTAAAGAAGAAAACAGGCCACTGACCCCAGAATGAGGTGGTTGGGGAATGCTTTCCAGGGGTTGGCAAACTACAGCCTGCCAAACCCAGCCCATGGCCTGGGGCTTCCTGGAGGACAGCCACATCCATTCATTGACATCCTGTCTATGGCTCCTTCCATCACAGCAGAGTTGAGGAGTTAGGACAAAGACAGTATGTCCACAAAGGCTCAAATAGTTACTATCTGGATCTTTACAGAAAAAGGGCCAATCCCTGCTCTAGTAAGATACTACAGGCCTAGACTAAGACACTGACAACAGACATAAAAATGAGGACACAGAACCTGATGAACTTTAGAAGGCAGTATCTGTAGTGTAGGATGGGGGTCAGAGAAAGGGAGACAGACCAGGGATAGCATCACCTTACCTCTGGAGCCTGGAGAGAGGGACCTTTGCTTCCAGGCTGTCTCTTTCCCACCCCATAGGCCCCGAGAAAGCCATCCTCAGCATTTCCTGGTGCCCAATAGAGCAAACCGTTTATATGTTTTTCAAGCATACTCCTATATTAATGTTCTAGACAGCCTGGGACGATACACTTAAAACAAACACTTCTTTTTTGAGTTAATAGTTCATTGAAATATTTTTTACTACTTGATCTAATGCTACCATAGAAATCAAAAGGACTTGACTAAATATAAGCCACTTAAATAAAATATAGCAATATTGAATTTGGCAAGTTAAAATCTATAAAAGTGTTTTTCATAATTGTTAATGACTATGCTAATCCAAAATAAAGCAACTATCAGATATTTTAAACTTTAACTGATAAAACTTTAACAGAGTAGTGGCAAGGTGACTTGATGGTAAATCTTGGCTTCATTTCTTTATCTTAATTAGAGAATTAATGGTAGGTTCAAGGCCAATTAAGAAGTCTGCCATGGGGGCAAGATCACCTTGAGGAACTCTCAACTGTCAGCCTCCCTCTTAACCCCCCTGGATCTGTGAGAATGTCTAAATCTTATAAATGTCACAAATGATGCCACATTAGGTCCATCAGTGCAAAATAAGCTTATGAATGACTATCCAACTCAACAAACATTACTGGGGCCTACTGGATCAAAGGCATGGCTGTGGCCTGCTCTGGGGTGGCAGAAGGACCAGGAAGACCAGGTGTTTACCCTAAATGAGCTGTGAATCCAGCTGGAAAGGACCAGAGGGTCAGTAAATAAGGCAATGTGATGGATTCTTAGTAGAGGCCGAGCCGTCTTGTCAGTGGTACCTAGTGCTCGGAAGTCCCATCACACGTCCCTCATTCTCCTACCAACAGCACCACCTACCTCCTGCCCCTGCCCTCCTGTGTCACTTTAGTGGAACCTGCCAAACCCAGATCACCCTGGCCCTGGCCCCGGACCAATCCAAGGGCCTCCTGCTCCTGGCTACAGTGAGGGGTCCGGGGTCCTTCCCGGGGCTTGCTCCATTGGTCCTGGGAGAGTATAGCCCTTCCTGCCTGGGTGCAGAGCTGTTAAGTGCAGTTGGAACACAGCCACCACGTGGTCCTCCCCTGGATGGAGGTTGGGACACTGAGGTTGATGATGCTCTGAGAGAAGTCAGGGGTGCTATGACCTCAGTCAAATCTCTGCTCCCCGGCATCTCTGCACAAGTTGCCTCTGAACCCCGTAAATTGCCCAGCGTTGTGTAAGTTAGTTAAGTTTCTGAATTAAGTTTCTAGCCCTTGCAAAAAAATTCTAATAAAAATGTGACCAAGGAAGCAGAGGAGAAGGAGTAGTTGATTCTAGCTAGGGTACCAGGGAGGAGACCCTCCCACTGAGACCCAGAGACTGAGTCAGATTTCTACAGGCGAGGGCGAGGGAACAGCACGACAGAGAGCAGATACTGTACATGCAAAACTAGAGGGGGCAATGGACGCATAGGGGGCAGGGGGCGTGCAGGGGGGCTTGCCAGGGTGGGGGGGCTGCCGGGGTGGGGGGCTGCAGAGAAGATGAGGAGAAGGAGAAACAACTCAAAGTCAGGGTGAAGTCAGCATATTTGTTATGAGCTTTGAATGTTCAAATGTGAGGAGTTCCTAAAATCCGGGGTAAGGAGTGGCATCCTTTTAACCTGTCCTTAAGTAGAAATTACTCTCAAGCAAGTGGCAATCTGTAGGCCAGCATTACAGAGCTGGATGCCACATTTGGCTGGTTTTGTCCCCTCATTACAGATCTCCCATTTCTTGGTCCCTCTGTAATCAGGGCTTGCTTACCTGTGCCTGATTAACAGTGTCAATGACAAGCTGTTGGGGAGAAATAAGGCATTTAACAGGCACTCTACTCTGAAATATGGTATTTTGGTTGGGTTTTTAATTTGCCTGTGTCTGTCGCTAAAGATTAGAAAAATATATATACAGCATGGGTCTGGCCTTTGGAATCTAGAAGCTAAGCTTGCAAAGTGCAGTTGTGTATGCTGCTCACAAATGAATGTCATCCTTCGCTAAATATGAAGACTTCCCAGGCTTCTCGCATGAGTTGTTTGTCTTTGTTGAAGCAGGAGATCTTAAGTAAAAGGGAGTGCATAATTCTTGAAGGTGCCTGCCAAGTCTCAGAGTCCTACAAATTACTGCAACTGAAAAATGAAAATAGGGAGCAAACACAGGACTTTTTTGTACTATTTTTGCAACCTCCTGAGAGAGAGTAATCATTTCAAAATAAATGTTATTTTTATTTATTTTTTTATTTAAATTCAATTAGCTAACATATAGTACATCATTAATTTCAAATGTAGAGTTCAATAATTCATCAGTTGCGTATAACACCCAGTGCTCATTACATCACATGCCCTCCTTAATGCTCATCACCCAGTTACCCCATCGCTTCACCCACCTCCCCTCCAGCAACCCTCAGTTTGTTTCCTAGAGTTAAGAGTCTCTCATAGTTTTTCTTCCTCTCTGATGACTTCACTCATATGTGGAATATAAGAAACAGCACAGAGGATCATAGGGGAAAGGAGGGAAAACTGAATGGGAAGTCATCAAAATAAATGTTTTTTCAATGGAGCAGAGTCTGTGGTTAAATACATTGGGTAAATACTAAGCATTGTATCCTTCTGTGGATTTTAAAAAGCACATGGTTTTTCAAAGGTTCTGAGAAGTCCTGCAAAATAACTAGATTCATCTGGAGCCTGGGAGTGACGCAAGACCTAATTTCACATATAATAGATACACATGACATGGTTTGAATTGTCTGTTTTCTTAAAGGGGTCCAGACCAAAAACAAAGTTTGGAGAGGCCACGGGTAGACATTAGAATTCACAATTCTCAATTTAATTGAGCTGCCTCTTCTGAGAAGGATTTTCAATCCAGCCTCTCATGCCAGGCAGAGAGAATCCACAGACTCAGACACCTAGAATCTTACTCATTACCAGCACACCGTCTGGGAGGCCTGGAAACCCTATGGCCTGCTGTAGCCTGTAGGGACATGAGTGGGAGTGAGCACGGCACACGTATAGGACAGGGAGGGGACCCGAATGGCCAGAGCAGAGAGGGCAACACTCTGGAAAAGCAATGGGAACACAAGTAAGATTGGTAAATAATGATGTGCATAGACAGTGAGGTGATGTAGGGGAATAAGAGAGTGCTTGGCTTTAAGAAGCCTAATATTTCATTGATTGGGTGTATTAGGGTGGATTAGACCAGGATGCAATTAACTATATTACAAAGAAGAATCTGAGTGCCTTATTGGAGCCATAATATGCCACAGAGATTCAACAAATCATGATTGTGTGGGGGCAGAGCTATCTTGAAAGGCACCTTGGGGGAAATTATTTTGAGGATCTCGAAGAATTAGTAGAATTTCAAAAGTGATGTCCATCATTATATCAGTTAAGAGTGCTGCCAAATTGTGAGGAATGGAAAATCCAGCTGACAGCAGCTTAAGGGTTAAAGATGTTTCATTATCTCATGTGGAGTATGGAAGCTAATGGATGAATCTCAAAAACATGCTAAGAGGAAAAAAAGCCACATCCCAAAGACCACATTCTATATAATTCCATTCTTGTGACATTCTAGAAAACGTAAAATTACAACAACAGAAAATGGAGCAGTGGTTTCCAGGGGCTGAGATAGGGGTAGGGGGTTGACTACAAAGAGGCACAAGGGAAATTTTGGGGGGTGAGAGAAACGTTCTAGATCTTGACAGTGGAGGTGGTTACATTACTGCCTACATCTATCAAAACTCATAGAACTGCACACTTAAAATGGGTTAGATTTTTTTGTGTATACCTCAGTAAACCTCATTTTAATTACAACAGATATATATTCATTGCAGAAAACTTGGAAAATACAAAACACCCAAAGAAAAACATTAGAGTCACTCAGAGTACTGAGGCATATCCCTTCGGTATTTGTTATAATAGAACTGGGATTACATTGTCAGTGTTTTATAGTCTTTTTCTAAAACTTAAATTTTGATACCTTAGGAGTGTTTCATCATATGGATGCACCAGAAGTCTCACTCAACAGTTCGCATTCATTTTTTTTTTTTAAGTAGCCTCCATGCCCCTCGTGGAGCCCAAAGCAGAGCCGGAACTCACGACCCTGAGATTAAAACCTGAGTTGAGATCAAGAGTCGGACTCCTAACAAACTGAACCACCCAGATGTCTCTCATTCTTTTCTGATCATAAATAATCCTCTGCTGCATCAGTACCCTTATACAGACCTGTAATAGTCCCTTTGGCATATCTGGTGAAAAGGTATGAACAGTTTTAGTACTCTTTTTTTTTTTTTTTTTAAGATTTTATTTTGAGAGGGAGAGAGAAAGCATGAAGCAGGGAGAGGAGGAGAGCCTCTGAAGCAGACTCCACTCTGAGCACGAAGCCCGACACCAGGCTCGATCTCACATCCGGGAGATCATGACCTGAAATGAAACCAAGAATCGGATGCTTAACGAATGAGCCACCTAGGCGCCCCCATTTTTAGCACTCTCGACACGGACTTAGTGGCCTATTCTTTTGATTACCCTCAAGGATGACAAATCATCAGTAGATTTTATTTTTAAGTAATTGAAACTCACATGGCGCTATGTCTCAGGAATGAGGAGACAGGGAAGCTGAAGAATGTTCTGTGAGTATTATGACCAAACTTTCTGGAAGTTCCATAAACTCCTTCTAAAAGCAGTTTCAGAAGGAGGGGGCTCCAGTGTTGCTCTGAACAGTCAATAGCCTAAGTGCATAGCCTCACCAGACAACCATTTTAGAGAAATTTCTCACGTAGATAGAGAAATACCACACATTTGCTCCTTTGTTAATATGTCAGTATTATAGCTTCATACCTACATCTTGGATATGTGTGTCCCTATATATTATATAAGGCTGATTTCTTTGTATCTTTATGGGATATTTATTTACATAGCTCCTACAACCACTTGGCATGGTGGGGAAGGAGGGGCAGAATTTTCTGGATTCACTACCACACTCTCATTACAACTCAGTGCCGGGGCATGGAACCCAGGCCTGCAGGAACTGCTCATCTCGGCCGTGAATCATTGGGCCTCCCCGGCTTTGTGCCATCACTACCTGGGATGAGTCACCTGGGAGTTTCACAGATCTGAGTGTCAGCCCTCAGGTGAGCTGTTTCAGCACGGGGCTGTCTCCTCCCAGATGCACGTATTCGTTTGGAAGGGCATCAGTCATATTGGATGAGAGGCTCTCCCTGCTTCAGTATGACCTCATCTTAATGACACCTGCCATGACCTTATTTCCAAGTAAGTTCACACTCACACATACCCAGATTAGGGCTGCAGCCTATCTTTTGGGAGGACACAATTGAACCCACAATGACTTTGCTTTCCTTGTCCTGTTTAAGCCAACTTTTCACAATTTCTGTGAAATTGTATTAACCTCCTGGTTGATTATCTAATCATTTTTCCCCTCAGGGACGGTTGGCAATACCTGGAGACATTTTTGGGCATCAGGAGTGGGGAGGGATCTAGTGGGTGGCATCTGGTGGGTGGAGGGCAGGGAAGTTGCCAAACATCCTACCAAGCACAGGACAGCCCCCCAACCACCACGCGTGGGGGTCAGAAAGTCAACAGCACCAAAGCCGAAAAGCCCCGATCTAAAACAATCCTCCCACATTGGTTAGGACTTCAGCATACCTTATGGGATACACGATTCAATCCATAACATCTCCCACGCAATACCATTTTGGCTTTAACCCCAAGACTGACATCTGAGTCATTATCATGATGATGGATGGTTGCTCAAACGCAAGTCAGGTTTTACTTTGGAAATGGGTAAGAACCAGATGTAATAGAAATGAGAAAGATGTATTTTTTCAATTTAATTTCATTTTATTATATTAGTCACCATACAATACATCATTGGTTTTTGATGTAGCGATCCACGATTCATTGTTTGCATATAACACCCAGTGCTCCACGCAGGACGTGCCCTCCTTAATACCCATCACCAGTCTAACCCATCCCCCCACCCCCTCCCCTCTAACACCCTCAGTTTGTTTCTCGGAGTCCATCGTCTCTCATGGTTCATCTCTCCATCCGATTTCCTTCCTCTTCATTTTCCCCGTCCTTCTCCTAATGTCCTCCATGTATTTTTAACTTGTGGCTATTAATCACTGATATCTATCAATAACTGCCTCAAACAACAAGCAACAGTGCTGAGAGCAGGTGCAAGAGAAAGGGAGGACACCAGCTCCTGTAATATTGGAAATGCCCCTTCATCTGGAATAAAGCTGCATTCTATGAAATTGGGGACGATGTCTGTCTGTCCACCACAGTATCGCCAGCACTCAGAATGGTGAGTGATACATAGTAGGTGTTCAGTAAATACTTGCGTGGTGACATGTAATGTCTCAGGGAGGAGTTTTGAGGAAAATCCTTACCTCAGGGGCCTCACCCTTTATTACTCAAAACACCTTGAAATGACTCCAGCTCCATTTCCTGAATGTCCCAGGAATCATGTTTATAAGTATGAATTGCTGTGTGTGCAGATTTATAGAGCAGAAGTGTGTGTGTGTGTGTGTGTGTGTGTGTGTGTGTGTGTGTGTGTGGAAAAAATATAAAGTATTAGTCAGAACCCATATAAATACATACAAATAATCATGTGGTGCTCAACTTTGTAAACCACCTAAGATAACAGTAACTACCAATGTGAAGTCTAAGCTCATGCCTAAGGTAGTGCCCAGAAGAAAATTGGGAAGTGAGAAGGAACAAGCTGTGAAGACAGGACCTGGGATGCCAAGAAGGTGGGTGAGGAGGCCCCATAAGTGTGTGAATGGCTCCCGCCTGACTGACTGGGAAATGGGCCTCAGGGCCCGAGCCAGGGGGCGTGCTCCTGGCCAACACCTTCTGCTTTCCAAGCATCCTACCCTGCCCGGGGCCAGGGCCCGCCCCTCACCCGAATCCCCTCTGGGTTCTGGTTCTGGGAGGTCAGTCCCTCCACTGGCAGGGAACTCCACAGAGGGCCCTTCGCCCGCCCTGAGGAAGCCAGTTGGCACCTTCTCTCCTTCCCTGCCTGTCTCCTTAATGCTCTTTAACTCGAAAGGCACAACAGGGAGAAGGTAAGAGGAATACGAGAGACTCGGAGAACCCAAAAGCCTTGGCCTTTGTTTCGAGTAGTTCTGGATTGGCCTTGGGGGGATCGGTCTGCAGCAAAGTCCACCCCATAGAAAGAACTTTGTGACTGATGTGTGGGACAAGACCTCTAACCTAAAGTCAACATTTTAATAGTGGGGTTTTGTAAAGCAGGGATAAGACTCCCCTTGGCAAAAGGTGCAGGAGACAGTCCTTGCCTATCATGTCCCATTTCAGGGGCCCCGCTTGCCCTCACTTATCCGAGATGCACCCTGTGCTCACACCCGGCAAACCCCCTTCTGCCATGGAGTGTCTTGTTCAAGAGTTTATCCCAAACCCCCGGGAGTGCAGGTGGAGTCCGCCCTGGGGACGAGGCTGACCAATGGCTGTTGGTGGGGCAGCCTTCAGTCTGTCCCACTGCAGCCTCCCCCCAGGCCAGGAGTCCCAGCCCTCAGCCCTCACCCCGCAAGGGAAATCCCACTGCACTGGGGCTTCAGAGCCCCTCCTTAGACTCAGGAGGGCTCCAGGGACAGAGGAGCTGAGGCATAGAGTTTTGCTACAAATAATAGTAACAGTAAATGTAACTCTAATTATGTGCCAGTCACTGTTCTAAGTGGGTTACCTATACAAGTCCATGCACTCTTCTCAATAACGCTATGAAACAGACGCCCCCATTTTACAGGTGATGAAACTGAGGCAGATAGCAACTAATACCCTGTGTGACATAGCTGGTAAGGTACAGATGGATTACATATGCATTTGTGGATTTGCTTGAAGGGTTAATCCCTCACTAGTGATACTGCTTTCTCCAAACGATTACTTCCTCACAGACCTTTAAACATGGTCAAGCTCGGGACTTCCTATCCACATTTTACTAGCAAGGTTTGGGGCTCTGTAGGGCTCTGGTAGGGAAGACCCTTCCTCCCGCCCTTCCTATCTCACCCCACAGGCACTGCTCCATCCTTCACCTCCTCCTATTCTCCACTCCCCCTGCCCCAAAGCCAGGACACATTTTCATAAGAAAGAAAATACTTGAGGGACTCCTGGGTGGCTCAGTTGGTTAAGCATTTGCTTGGGTCATGATCCCAGGGTCCTGGGATCCAGCCCTTCATCGGGTTCCCTGCTCAGCAGGGAGTCTGCTTCTTCCTCTCCCTCTGCCTCTGCCCCCGAGTCCTGCTTTCTGTCTCTCTCTCTCTCTGACAAATAAATAAATAAAATCTTCAAAAATTAAAAAAAGAAAATACTGGAATGTCTTTCTCACTCAGATGCATTTTTGTGAGAGCAGATCTTTCTTAAAGGAAGACATTACCATAAAGAATATCCTTAGTTTGCCAAAATCCTGATGAAGGTGGAGTGACTCAATGGTTCTACAATAACAGGAGTCTGGAAACGGCAGCTCTGCCTAAGTCGAGATCAGTAAAAGAGCAGCAGGAAGAATCCTAGGTGGGCAGCAGGAGACAGATTGCAGACAGTAGCAAGAGGGGCCAAGAGGAGGGTGGCCTGAGTCTAGGAATTCCAGAAATGGTGAGGTAGTTTCACACGAGTGAGTATAGATCGGCTCGGTCAGGTTTTATTAACATTGCCTTTCTGTGTCAGAGGGTAGGATCCACCATTTTAAAGGAATGAATAAAGTGGCACTTGGCACTATGGGACCCAGTTTTCTTTATGGTAAAAGGAGGATCGTGCCACCCCTGGAGCCTTTCAGTCCTAAATTCTGAGTCAGAGGAGTCTGTCAGTGAGCAGTAAACAGCAGGATCGAGCCACGTGCTTGAAGCATTTTAATAGTGTTCCGAGAAGGTCCTGATCACCTATTAGGGCTGCGAAGTCAAAACACAGCTCCCAAAGAGAGAGAATTTAGTACAGTCATGAGAAAGAAACAGAACCCTTGGCAGGATTGGCGCTGCATTGAGGAGGCCCGTCCAGGCTGCTCTGGAAGGAGCAGCGTTGTGCTATCTGGACCGGCCAGAACGGATTTGTGAAATGTTTGGGGGGTGGGGTGTGCATTGTGTGTTTGTGTGTGCGTGTGCTCATCCTTGCCCCTAGTTGCCTGCTATAGCGCTTGTTTGTTTTTAGCAAATCTGTGGCTCATGGGTCAGTTGCCTGAGGAGCCGAGTGGTCTGCAGATGATTTTCCGCGTCTGGGTCCTGGGGGCTCCAGATGTGCCAAGTGGGGGTGCCGGCGCCGGTGACTAAGCAGGGAAGAATGTGTCGAGCTGGGCGTGCCTCTCCGGGCAGATGTGGCTGAAAGGAATTGGATGCTCTGTCTGCAACGCAAGACTGTTCTCAGCCTACAGAAAAATGGTTCCTCCTCAGGTCTGCTCAGCAGGGAAACTCTGGCGGGGGGTTGGGGGGAGTGCTGGGCAGGAAAGTTCTATAGCATCACAGAGAGAGCCTTCAGGTTCTCCAAGCTGCACAGCATGGCCACAGGGACACAAGTGTCCCCATCACCTAGACCATCAGTGCACCTGTTCCAAACCGGATTCCAGAGCACTGCACGGGGACATGTAGACAAGGCCCCAGAAATCCTCCCTGAGGCTGAGCCCCAAATTGTTCTACTTTTTATTAGTTATTGTTGTTAATCTCTTATTGTACCTAATTTGTAAATTAAACTTTATCATAGGTGTGTATAGATAGGAAAAAACATAGTGTATATACAGGGTTCAGTACCATCTGCAGTTTTAAGCATCTGCTGGGGGTCTTGGAACAGATGTCCTGCAGATCAGGGGGGACTACTCTCCCTCCCAAAGTGCCCATCTCCAAATATTATCACACTGGGGGTTAGGACTTCAACATATGCCGCGAAGGTTAAAGAGAAGTCCCTGGCATATAGCAGGCATTCCAATGTTAGCTCCCTTGCTCCGTCCATCAGCAAGCGAATATTAAACATTAAAACTGGGGCGAATGTGTGACTCAGTCGGTTAAGCGTCTGCCTTCGGCTCAGGTCATGATGTCGGGGCCCTGGGATGGAGCCCCACATGGGGCTCCCTGCTCAGCAGGGAACCTGCTTCTCCCTCTGCCTGCCACTCCCCCTGCTTGTGTGCTCTCTCTCTCTTTCTCTCTCTAATTAACAAATAAAATCTTAAAAAAAAAAAAACCAAAACATTAAAACTTAGCTGTGTTGGAAACAACACAAGGATCCAGTGGGGGACTAGTTAAATAAGCTAAACTAGCCGCACAAACGCACTGGATACCATGTGGCTGGAAAAAGGAATACACCATTCCGCGAGGCACTGATGGGGAGGTCATCAAGTCGGCAGGTGAAGCTACAGAATGGTGCACGCGGTGTGAGACAAGGAGGAAGAAGGACGTGTATTTGAATCTGCTTGTATTTAGATGGAAGGATAGATCAGCTTCCTCCTTACATCACGTGACAACTTCCAGAAACCAGGTGTGTAGGAACGGAAGACCTGCTGAGCAGATTGGACCTCAGGGTTGTGTGATGGCCCCCCACTCTGTGCAGAGCGGGCGAGGCCAGAGCTGTCTGTCTGTTTTCCCCACTTTCCCAGGGGTTACCTGCCCTCCACTGCTGCGTAGGACCCCACAGGACACAGGCACTTCCGCCCCTGGCTCATTTCCTCTGGCGATACAGCAGAAGGGAGAGCCCCTGAAACAGCAGCCCCTTGAGTGAAGAAACCCTGGGGAAGCCCTGGCTGTCAGGGGAAGCCCCCTCTGTTGGTACCACATAGAGAGAGCTCCCAAAATGCGTTTTCGGCTTCCCATCAGTTGGGCACGCTAAAAATTTCCATTGCAAAGTGCCTGAGAAGCCCTCGAGATCAGGGCTTCTCAATCTCAAAGTGCACTCGAATGCCCTGGGGATCCTGTTAAAAATGCAGATTCTGCTTCAGTAGGTCTGGGATGGGACCTGAGAGTCGGCATGCTCCTGGTGATGCCCATGCTGCTGGCCAGTCCTTCTCAGCTTATGGATGGAGGCAAGAAGCCCCACAGGACAGAGATTTCACAGATTCCACATCCTGTCTCTGGCCTCTCTGCTGAGGGGGCACTTTTCTTACTGAGTCTGCATGTCCTGAATTATAATGGACCCCTTTTAAAGGAAAAAAAACCCTGCACTTATGGTCTCAAGAATGTGCCTTATTGTCTACTCTTTATAGACTATAGACTTTTAGCCTATTCTGAAGTCTTATTCTATAAAAAAGTCTTTCAACTACTAATTATTATCCCAAGGGAAAAGTTCTCTTTTTAACACTAGTAAGATGTTTTTTATTATCAGTGAAACAAAAGCACAAAATTAAAAATTCTCATAGAAGAACGATGTCAATTTCTATACAAACACAGAAAACTCTCCAAGGTATCTTTTTAAGAGATAAAGTCAATACAGAAAAATATGGTATGCTCCATTTATGTTTTTAAAAACTCAAACTCGGGGCACCTGGGTGGCTTAGTCGGTTAGGCATCTGCCTTTGGCTCAGGTCATGATCCCAGGACCCTGGGATCGAGTCCTGCATTGGGATCCTTGCTCAGCGGGGAGCCTGCTTCTCCCCCTGCCTCTGCCCCCAACCCCCGGTTTGTGCGTCCTCTCTCTCTCTCTCTCTCTCTCTCTGACAAATAGATAAATAAATAAAATCTTTCAAAAAACCCCCAAAACTCAAACTCATCTGTAGAAGTCCGGGAATATACAGGAAGGTGTGTGTGTGTGTACCATAAAGAAAAGACCTAGGACAATGCACACAATTTCCTAACAGTGCTTACCTCTTTGGAGCAGAATGGGATTAACCAATGATTAAAAGAGACTTTGGTTTTACCTGTAATATTTTTAGTTATTGTTTTTTATACAATGAGAATGTATTTGTTAATTATTTACATAATTAAAATAAATAAAAATACTTAAAACAGCGAAAAACATTTTCTTATAGAACTTGTATTCCCCCCATATAAATTTGCAGACTCCACTTTAAGAACACCCTGCTTTCCCTCCACCCTGACTTCACACTGGCCCAGCTCTCTTCTCTTTCTCCCCATCACCCCATTACACAGTGTGGTTTAGGAGAAAGAACAGGGGCTCTGGAGCCAGACAAACCTGGCTTTAATTCAAGGGAAGTCAATTTACCACTTACAGGCTAGGTGACCTTGGATAAGTTACTTAACCTCTCTGAGTGTAATCTCTTTACTGATCAAATGAAGATGATAGCTCAAGTATCATTCCCTTTCTGACCATCCATCTTCCCTCATCCCACCCTAGTCTGGGCCAGGATTATCTCTTATGAATTCTCCTGGAAGTGTTTCTTTCCCTTAGAGCACTATCTCAGATTATAACTTCATATGCATTCATTGACCAAGGTCCTCTTCCTCCCCTGGACTATAAGCTCCTTGCAGCAGATTCTACGTAGCTCCTTGCTAGCCACTGCTTTCCCCACAGCTAGCATAGTGATGGGCACCTAGTAGGGGCTCAATAGATAGTTAATACATGAATGAATACATAACCTACTTTACCAGGTTATTAAGAAGGGTAATTGTGGTAGATTAAAGAAGCTGCAAATTTCTTGGCAATCTCCTTCCCATGAATCTGGACCAGCCCCATTATTCACATTGGTCAATGTGATAAAGTGGACATGACACTGTAATTTCTGAGCTTGGGCCTCAATAGATTTGCAGTTTCCACTTTTGTATACTTGGAATTGTTCTTGGAATCCAGGACACCTGCTGTGAGAGCCCACATGTGTGAACAGGCCATGTGGAGGAGAGCTGAGAACCCAGGGGCTACAACTCTGGCGGAGCTCCCAACCAATAGCCCCTGTCAACCTTGGCCACGTGAGTGAGCCACATGGACCTGCAACACCAGGGGAGCCTCCAGATATCTGCAGTCACAGCCAGCAACACATACAGCAGGAGATCCACTCATCTGAGCCCAGCCAACCCACAAAATAGTGATAGATAATAAATAGGTTTGTTATAAGTCATTAAGTTACACAACAACAGATAACTAGAACAAATGTAAAAACCTTGGCTCAGAGTGGAAGATCCATCACTCAATGTCGGTCGTCTTTCCAACTACATATTTCAATCTGAAAATCTTTCTCCTGGTTCTCACTTCCTGCCACCTCTTCTCCCCGTAGTTCTCCTACCTGGCACCCTCAATTAAGTCTTTTCCATCACTTATGGCCCTGTTGCAATCCCACCACTGACACCATGAAGCTTTCTCACCATCTCTCTGGACATCTGGCTTTCTTTGGAGGAGCTACCCTGACATTGGTCAAGGCTCATGACCCCAAGGAGCATTGCCTGCAGATCCCCTTACTTGTTAAATGTGACTGCTTTTAAGACATAACCATTGTAAATTGTATGCACCTAACATGGGAACACCCAAACACATAAAATGGTTAATAACAAATAAAATCGATAGTAATACAATAATAGTAAGGGACTTTAACACACCACTTATATCATTGGTCAGATCATCCAAATAGAAAATCAAGAAGGAAACATTGGACCAGATGGATTTAACAGATATATTCAGAACATTCCACCCCAAAACAGCACAATACTCATTCTTTTTAAGCACATGGACTATTCCCTAGAATAGATCACATATTAGGCCACAAAACAAGTCTTGACAAATTCAAGAAGATCGAAGTTATACCAGGCATATTTTCTGACCACAATGCTATGAAACTAGAAATCAACCACAAGAAAAAATCTGAAAAGAGCACAAATACATGGAGATTAAATAGCATGCTCCTAAACAATGAATGGGTTAACCAAGAAATCAAAGAAGAAATCAAAAAATACATGGAGACAAATGAAAATAAAAACACAATTGTCCAAAATCTTGGGGATGTGGCAAAATTGTTCTAAAAGGTAAGTTTATAGCAAAACAGGCCTACCTCAAGAAGCAAGAAAAACCTGAAATAAACAATCTAACTATACACCTAAAGGAGCTAGAAAATGAACAAACAAAACTCTAAAACAGCAGAAGGAAAGAAATAATAAAGATTAGAGCAGAAATAAATGACATAGAAACTAAAAAAGACGAAACAAAACAAAAAACAGTAGAACAGATCAATGAAACCAGGAGCTGGTTCTTTGAAAAGATAAACAAAATTGAAAAACTTTTAGCCAGACTCATCAAAAACAGCAGCAACAACAACAACAAAAGAAAACAAAAACAGAGAGAGAGAGAGAGAGAGAGAGGATTCAAACAAAATCAGAAATGAAAGAGGAGAAATAACAACCAACACCACAGAAATACAAAGGATTGCATATGAATATTATGAAAAATTATATGTCAATAAATTGGACAACCTAGAAAAAATGTATCAATTTCTAGAAACATATAACCTCCCAAGATGAATTGGGAAGAAACAGAAAGCGTGAACAGACTGATTACCAGCAATGAAATTGAATCAGTAATAAAAAAAACTCCCAACAAACAAAAGTCCAGGGCCAGATGGCTTCACAGGTGAATTCTATCAAACATTTAAAGAAGAGTTAATACCTATTTTTCTCAAACTATTCCAAAAAACAGAAGACAAAAGAAAACTTCCAAATTCATTCTATAAGGCCAGAATTACTCTGGTATCAAGAGCAGATAAAGACACCACAAAAAGGAGAACTACAGGCTAATATCTCTGGGGAACATAGATCCAAAATCCTCAGCAAAATATTAGCAAACTGAATCCAACAATACATTAAAAAATCATGCATCACGATCAAGTGGGATTTATTCCCAGGATGCAAGTGTGGTTCAATATTTGCAAATTAATCAGCATGATACATCACATCAATAAGAAAAAGGATAAAAACCATATAAGCATTTCAACAGATGCAGAAAAAGCATTTGACAAAGTATAACATCCATTTATGATAAAAACCGTCAACAAAGGAGGTTTAGAGGGAACATACCGCAACATCATAAAGGCCATATACTAAAAAACCCACAGATAACATCACAGCCAATGGGGAGAAACTGAGCTTTTTCCCCTAAAGTCAGGAACAAGACAAGGATGTCTACTCTCATCACTTTTATTCAACACAGTACTGGAAGTCCTAGCAATAGCAATTAGACAAGAAAAGGGAATAAAAAGCCTCCACATTAGTAAGGAAGAAGTGAAACTTCCACTTTTTGCAAATGACATGATACTATATATAGGAAACCCTAAAGACTCCACCAAAAAACTACTAGAACTGATAAATAAATTCAGTTTGCAAAGTACAAAATCAATGTGCAGAAATCTGTTGCATTTCTATACAACAATAACAAAGCAGCAGAAAGAGAAATTAAGAAAACAATCCCATCTACAATTGCATGAAAGAAAATAAAATACCTAGGAATAAACTTAACCAAGGAGGTGAAAGACCTGTACTCTGAAAACTATAAAACTTTGAGGAAAGAAACCACAGATGACACAAAGAAATGGAAAGACATTACATATTCATGGATTGGAGGAACATATATTGTTAAAATGTCCATACTACCCAAAGCAATGTACACATTTAATGCAATCCCTATCAAAATACCAACAGCATTTTTCACAGAACTAGAACAAACAATCCTAAAATTTCTTTGAAACCACAAAAACCCCCTTATAGCCAAAGCAATCTTGAAAAAGAAAAACAAAACTGGAGGAATCAACAATCCCAGATTTCAAGTTATATTACAAAGTGGTTATAATCAAAACAGTATGGTACTGGCACAGAAATAGACACATAGATCAATGGACCAGAATAGAGAGCCCAAAAGTAAACCCACAATTTTATGGTCAATTAATATGTGATAAAGCAGAAAATGGGAAGTAATGGGAAAAAGTCTCTTCAACAAATGGTGTTGAGAAAACTGTACAGTTACAAGCAAAAGAATGAAATTGGACTACTCTCTTAGACCATACACAAAAATATACTCAAGTTAGATTAAAGACCTAAATGTGAGACCTGAAACCATAAAAATCCTAGAAGAGAGCACAGGCAGTAATGCCTCTGACTTCAACCATAACAGCATTTTTCTAGATATGTCTTCTGAGGCAAGGGAAACAAAAACAAAATTAAACTATTGGGACCACACTCCCCCTACTTGTGTTCTGTCTCTCACTGTGTCTCTCTCTGTCAAAAAAAAAAAAAAAAAAGCATCTGAACAGCAAAAGAAACAATCAACAAAACTGAAAGGCAATGTACGGAATAGGAGAATATATTTGCAAATGACATAGCCAATAAAGAATTAGTATGCAAAATATATAAAGAACTTATAAAACTCAATACCCAAAAAAGGAATCCAGTTAAGAAATGGGCAGAAAAGGGTGCCTGGATGGCTCAGTTGGTTAAGCATCCAATTCTTGATTTCAGCTCAGGTCATGATCTCAGGGTCATGAGATGAAGCCCCACCTCTGTCTCTGAACTCTGCTTGTCCCTCTCCCTCTGCTCCTCCCCCAACTTGTGCTCTCTCTCTCTCTCTCTCTAAAGTAAATAAATAAAATCTTTAAAAAAAAAAGAAATGGGCAGAAGACATGAATACATTTTTCTCCAAAGAAGAAATACTGATGGCTAACAGACACATGAAAAGATGCTCAACATTACTCATCATCAGGGAAATGCAAATCAAACCACAGTGAGATACCACCTCACACCTGACAGCATGGCTAAAATAAAAAATAGAAGAAACAACAAGTGTTGATGAGGATGTGGAGAAAAAGGAACCCTAGTGCACTATTGGTTGGAATGTGCATATATACACAAAGGGTATATTATGTGTGTGTGTGTGTGTGTGTGTGTGTGTGTGTGTGTGTAGTGGAATATTATTCAACCATAAAAAAGAATGAAATCTTGCCTTTGCAATAGTGTGGATGGATCTAGAGGGTATAATGTTCAGCAAAATAAGTCTGTCAGAGACAGACAAATATCACTCATATGTAGAATTTAAGAAATAAATCAACAAAGAAAAAAGACACAACCAAAAAAATAGCCTCTTAACTCTAGAGAACAAACAGAAGGCTATCAGAGGGGAGGTGGGTGGGGGTTGGGTGAAATAGGTGAGGGGAATTAAGAGTACAGTTATCATGATGAGCACTGAGTAATATACAAATTTTTGAATCACTATATCATACACCTGAAACTAATATAACCACTGTATGTCAGCCACACTGGAATTAAAATTTTTTAAAAATGTGACAAATGTGACTGCCTTATTCCCAAGTATACATACATCCTTGAGGGAAGCAACCAGAGCACTTAACATCTTCATTTGCTCATAGCTGGTGCCCACAAGTACTTTGCCTTTTACTTGGCAGCCTTCACCAGGAAAGGATTATCTGGCGACCTGAGGATGGTAGATGGTAGCATTGAACTAAGCAGGCTTTGTTTCCCATCAGAAACCTGAGGTCAGTGAGTCACTGACTAGTTTGCTTCCTGGACCTTAATAACTCACATTTCCCATATTTACGCCATAGGGGAAGGATAAAGGAACCCTGAGCGCACATATCAGAAACAGCAGCATCTCGGTAAATCCACAAACAGATTAAACTAGAGTAACCAGAGTGGTCTACGTTGTCCAGCGTTTTCCTCACACTGCTCTAGAAGAGTAAGAAAGGTCATGCTCACTCCTGCCCTGTGTCGAGAGGCTGAAGTCAACTGCCACACATTTTCCTGAATAGGTGACATACACTTTCATTAGAATTTTCTCTTTTGAACTTTATGTAAATTTGACGTTACTAAATATCTTTATGAAAGTTCATGGTGGACAGTGGCCCTGGTTGCTGACATCTCAAGGAATCCAGGACTCCACCTCATCTTGTCAGTACTGTGACCTATGTCCCTTCCCCCAGACTGCCCAGCGAGGGGCTGGAGGGCTTGGGCGGGTTCTAACACACCCACAGGCTTCCCTGGTAGTTCCTTCCACCTCAAACATGCACCTTTCCTCCAAAACTAATTGCTCCCTTGCCTATGTCAGACATGCTGGGTATTGTGGATACAGAGAGGAAAGGACATGGTTTCTGTCACTTAGGAGCTTTAGTCTGGTGGGAAGCCACGCACTGCCCCAAACAGTATGACACAGGGGCAGTTTTCACTTCAGACTGCCAGGGATGTGCGTCCAAGTGGTGTGCACAGGACCATGAGGCAGAGTCTTCCCTCTTTTACTTATAACTGACTCCAAGCTAGCCTGGTGTCCTCTCAAGCACCGGCGTCCCATCCCAGATACTGAGAAGGCTGTGGCCAGGGTGGGGGTCATGGGGGGAAGCAAGAAGCCCCAGAGCCGGGGACCAGAGTGATTGCAGGGACCATCCTGAGTCTTCATGTGTACTCGCTGACGTTAAATAGGGCCCCTCCCTGGAGCTGGTGAAGATGCAGAGCATTGCAGCTCACTCGTGTGCAGTAATAATGCAGAGCACGGGGTAGTGAGGACGGGCTGAAGGACTCAGCCTCTCCCATGCCAGCATGAGTGGTGCAGGCCAGCTCTCAGGAGGCCCAGCTGCGGGCCCAGGAGCACTCTTTCTCCTCCTTGGCCCCACCCTTGAGTGTGGAGGGGCCTCCACAAGGCCCTGCCCACCAGGGGGCGGGGCCTCATATTCCTGTCCTGATGGAAAGCTCCCTCCCTAACACTGCAAATTCAGAATCTCTGATTTTCTACTTTTGTTTGTTTCAGTTTCCTCTCTTATGGTTTCTGACTCATTTACTTTTTGCCGTTATGGTATTATTCATTTTTATGATAAGTTGTCTCAGGCAGGGAATAAACATAAACAGAGAGGGAGGGAGTTATGACAGATACACAGATAGATGGATATTAATAGATGGATGGATGGATGGATGGATGGATGGATGGATGGATGGATGGTTGGATGGATGGAAGGAAGGATGGATGGATGATAGCTGCCATGCAGAGAAGGGGTAAAGGATGAGCAGAAGAAAACAAGAGAGAGACTCGCCGTGACAGCTCTGTGACCTTGTGTTCACCCCCAGCTCTGCCCCTCAGGAACTTTCCTGAGCACTGAGCTCTTAAAGGCAGCTGAAGCCGCCCACGGCTGCAGGCCAGGGCTCAGCCTTTCCATTGCCCGCCGTGCAGGCAGCCCAAAGCTATGCTCACAATGAAAGCAAACAAGGAACCAGCCAAGGATCAGCTCCTGGGAGTCAGGCAAATCTGGGCTTCGGGACAGGCTCCCAGCAGCACGACTGGTGGAGATGGAGAGTTGGCAGATGGTATCACTAAAGCTGAAACCAAAAACTGAAGGTCCATTCTCCAGCATCACAAAATCTCAAAGCTGCGTGGTGACCAGTCCCAGGGAGGTGGTGTGACTTTGCCTGGGTCACAATACATGCTGCTATTTCACATTTCACTGTGTTGGTCACACACAGACACAAATCTGGGTGGTTTCCGGATGATGTCCTGAATTACCAAGTACATTGTACTAGCGTGAGCCCTGGTTTGGGGTCTCGAACTAATGTTTTGGTTTTTTTTTTAAGATTTTATTTATTTATTTGACAGAGAGAGATAGTGAGAGAGGGAACATGAGCAGGGGGAGTGGGAGAGGGAGAAGCAGGTTTTCCGCGGAGCAGGAAGCCCAATGTGGGACTCGATCCCAGAACCCTGGGATCATGACCTGAGCCAAAGCCACACTCTTAACGACTGAGCCACCCAGGCGCCCCTTGAACTAATGTTTTTTTTCTATGTTTAACAAATGCCTGTTGGGTGAAAAAGCGCTTGCGTAAACCAATAATGTACACACCTCTGCATTCCCAAATCCTGAACAAATTAGACTTTTGATTTTATAAAGTCACAATAGAGTTGGTTTTAATATTTCAAAATCTGGGTTTTAATATTTCAGAACTTCCCATATTGGTGCCCTGGCCTCTCTCACACCCCACCCATTCCTCTCCTGAGGGTTCCCCTGTCCCCCCTCCTAAGTCTCTGTAGTCATAACATTTATTACAAGCACTTGCTTAAAATTATTGACTTTCATGGACTTCATGATTTGAAAGTTCTTGTCTTGGGTGACAAATTATATTTATTAAGAAATAATTTCTTTTCCAAGATGTGGTCAGGTAAAAATGGCACCCAAATTCTTTCTCCATCCCTTGGATTGATGCGTTGATTGTACCAATAGGATACAGTGAAAGTGAACTTGTGAAATTTCCAGATAAGACCTCAAAAGGCCTGTAGCTTCCACTTGTACTGTCTTGGAATATTGCTGTCCCTATAAGAAGCCCAGGCTCTCCTGCTGGAGAACCCATGAATAGCCCCAGCTAACTAGCAGCTGTGGGAGTGAGGCCATCTTTGACTGGCCTGAGTAGACCCTTTGGATGGCTACAGCCACATGAGTAACCCCAGACAAGACTAGTAGAAGAAACCCCCAACATTGCAAAATCTTGAGCAAAGATACACTGGTTGCTTTATGGTACTAAATGTTGGGATGGTGTGTTATGCTGCAATACTAGACAATAGGTAGAGAAATTGTCACTGGAAGTGAGGTACCAGCATAATAAAAACTGCAAGAACATGCGTCATCTTTGGGACCTGGCAGGCTGAGCCTGGAAAAGCAACGAGGAGGCTGTCAGCAAAGTCTGGGGGAATGGCAAGGCTGGGAAACCACTGAGGAGATTCTTATTTGAGGTCAGAAAAACAGGTGACACATGTTATGTAGCAGAGGAACAATGGGGGGACGATGTCACATGTTGCAACTGGGAAAATGGAAAATGTATTTAATAAACTTGTGGGTCTGGGCAAGCACATCTCTGTGTGGAATGCTGAGGGTCAGTGGAATGTTTTTGCTGAATAGAAAAAGATACTGCAAAAGAGAGGTGAGCCAGGAGAAACCGTGAGTTTGCAAGCAGAATTCAGAGTGAATATAGAAGGCCTGGGATTTACAAGGTTGGAAAATAAAACCCAGCAAACCAGGAGGGCACTGACCCAGAGCAGCCTGACATGGCCAAGAGCAGGAGGTCTGCCTCAGAACGAGTATACAGGTGTGGCTGTATATCAGACTCATGGGAAGCCCACAGAGTCTTTAAGAGCATTGTATTGGCAGAAGCACCATGAGCTTAGACTAACAGCACTGATTTGGGTCAAATGTGAGAGATCTCCAGACACCCGAACTTCTATGAGCAGGAAGCAGACTGAGAGAGGGACTGAACTACCACCATGGACACTTTTTATGGAAAAGGAAACACTTCTCACACGTTATAATGAGTCCAGAGGGCTGAGCCAAGAGCTCAGAGAGCAGTGGTCCTGAGAGCCAGTCCCGGGGAGCAAAACTAGGCCCCACCCCCATGCCTAGCTGGACCTCAGAATTGCTGTATGCACCTGACTGCTGGGTGCCCCAACCCTCCCCCTTTAAAGTAGAGGCCCTGTTTACCCCGTTATATGTTGGGAAGTGAGGAGCAGGCAATTCGCTTTTGAGCTCCTAAGTCTCCAGACCAAAAGAAACTGCACCTGAGGCGCTGCCTCCAAGGAGCCTCACATATATCTGGCCCTGCTCCAGAGCACTAGATGATGGTTTCTAAGCCCAGTGCCCTGCAGGGTGAGCCTTCAGGGACTCTCCGGCTGAGTGAGTGCTGTTTGTGTGTGTGGACAAGGTAAATAATTATGGCCAAAATCCAAATGGGGTGGATTAAAAATAGCCACAAATTCTTTGCAGCTCCTTCCGTCAAGGGGAGCTTGTGTCCCCACCTCTTGAATCTGGCCCAGCCCTTGTGACCTGTTTTAATTAATAGAAAGTGCTGGAAATGACATTGTACAAAACTTCTAGGAGAGGCTGTAAGAGATCTTGCACCTTGCACCCCTGCTCCCGTGGAAGCTGCTGCTGGAGCCGCCACCTAGGAACCCCAGTCTCACCTGGCCACGTGGGGCAGAGCCAAGGCTGACTGCCAGACCCAAGGCCCTCGGAGACCACCCACCAGATGGCCACAGCAGCAAGAGTGACCCCAGGCGGGAGCATCAGAAGAACCTCCCAGGTGATCTCAGCCCAAATTGCTGAACCTCGGGGTTCAAATAAATAGTGGAATTTGAGCAAATACATTGTTGCGATCTAAAAATAGTTGTTATTTGAAAAGCTAAATAGTTATTATTTGAAGCTGCTAAATTATAGACTGCTCTGTTACATGACAAAGGATCATTAAGACACAAGAAAACAACCCTTGTTGTCACAGTGGAAATCATAAAATGCAAAGAACCAGGATGCTGCTGTCAGCGCATGTAGGATTTCGCCTAGGCAACCCCCCCCACCCAGATTCAGGGGAGCCCCAAAGGGAATCACCACCCTCATTCTGTTCCCTCAGATTCCAAGGTGTTGCTGATGGGGACTGAAGGCCCCACCCGTCTCCGGGTCTGGAAGCCTGGGTGTGCTGGGAATGTCAAACTTTGAAGCATGCTAGAAGTTGCCATCCGAAGCCTTGCTTCTGGAACTTTAACGTCCAAATGAGTCACCCAGCGACCTCGTTAAAATGCAGTTTCCTCCTGCCTTTCTAGCAGGCCCCCAGGGGATGCCAGGGCCACGGGTCCACAGCCAATGACCAGCAGTCTCAGCCCCAGGGCGAGTTAGAATCGCCTGCGGAACTACACAAAGTGCTAATGTCTTGCTCCCCTCCCCGGAAATTACGACTTAATTGGTCCGGGGTGTAGACTGGGATGGGATTTCCGAACATTCCTCTGTCATTCCAATGGGCAGCCTAGGTGGAGGACCCCCAGTGGGAATGGATCGGTTCTGGCCCTTTGGAAAGGGGGCGCCAGCCTTGCAGCCAGACGTGGCCACATCTGTGAGGACTGCGCCTGACCCCTCCCCTGCAAAGGAGCTGCATTCACCCCTCCAGTGGAGTTGGAACCAGCCAGAAGGCTGCCAGAAGCAGCAGGCTGCAGGGCCAAACCACGTGTCCTGAGTGAAGTGAGCTTGGGGCTCAGAGCACAGATGCGCGTGCACAGCTGTGAGACCTCAGCCCCAGCTCTGAGCCTGTCTGTCTCACCTCTTCACCTGTGGAGAGAATCTTCAGGCCATCTGGTGGGGCTGGCAGGCCGGTGAGAGGCAATGTCTACCGAGTCCTGGGCTCCAAGCCGGGCTCTCTAAACAGGAGCTCTTACTCATAAACACAGAAGCAAGAAGCCTGAACAACCAGCGACAGAGCAGTTGAGAGGGGCCGAGAGCTGGGGTCCGTGCTTCCCAACATGAAGTAGCCAGAGTGGAAGAGATCCCTTTTGGACAATGCCATACCCTTCCATGGTCTGTGATGAGTTGGGTGTATTACTTAGCCCTGTTCTGCCAGGGAGCCAGGACCTGAGTGACTGACTTCCTGTGAGAGGCTCCCATTGTGAAAAATGAAATAATTCAGGGTGCAAGGTCCTCTTTGGAATGTCCTTTTACTCTGTTTTGGGGTGAAAGAAACTCATTTTAAAAAACAAAGCAACACGTGCTGAGCACTGGGTGTTCTACGTAACTAACGAATCATTGAACCTCACATCAAAAACTAATGATGGACTCTACAGTGGCTAACTGAACATAATAATAAATAAATAAATAACAAAATAACCTTCATTGTATCAGGGAGAAGGTAAAATAAACTCCACATCAACAGGAAGCTCAGAGAGGAGGATTTATTTGTTCATGTTAAAAAGGCAACTTCGTAAACAATTCTTGTGAGGTTTGGCTTCGCAAAATACTAAGCGTCTGTCTCTTGAGCAAGACAAACAATTCCAGCACCCGGACCTTCCAGACTGGGGTTGTTTCCAGTTCTGTAGGGAATGTATCGTAGGGATGTTTGCTTGGTGGTAGTGACCATATTGAGGAGGGAGAGACAGAGAGAGAGAGAGAGAGAATGGCAAGGAAAAGTAGATTAAAGAAGACAAGGACATGACTTTAAATGGGACTCTCCAGAATCTGGGAGATGGGGCTCCTGTACTTCAGCCCCACTTCCTCACCATACTGTCTTTTTCCTGCTCTCCCTCCATCCCTGTCTTCCCTCATACCTCTATGTTTTAAATTACAAAGTATCCAATATTGCATATGTCTAAGAGTAGAAGGTGAACATCCCTCTTCCTATTTTTAGTATGTATAAAGGGCCACCTAGGTTAGAAATGCAGGTTAAAAAGCACATATTCCTAAGACCTACCCCCAGAGGGTCTGATTTACAGGATCTGGAGCAGGTCTGAGAATCTTCACTTATAGCCAGCCCCCAGCCCACCCCAGTGATTCTGATGCAAGGGGCCTTTGAACTCTGCATGAAGATGAGCTGCTTCGAGCCAACTAGTGCTGAATGCTTGGCGTGTGCCTTTCACACTTATCTATGCGCACACAAGCGTGCAGAAATGTACATGTGCTGCGTGACATGGAAAATACACACACAACACAGACTCACAGACACAGGACTAATCTGCATACTGTATATTCTTCTCCCTGCCAGCTCACGCAGCCGTGAGCCAGGGCCCCCATCTGTCAGAAAACCTGCATTTTAGAGAAGGTTTAGAACATGCTTGTAGATTGCTTTCAGCACTTCCTGACATCATGCCCTCTCTACCTTGCAAAACCTGCCCACACAGAGTCAAATAAAGCCACGCCTCATTGCCAATGACATGCTAGACGTTCTGTCTGGTCTTTGTCAGCGGCTGGCGATAGATAAGCCTTTCTGATGCCCTACAAATAGCCTTAAACCTATTCCCCGGGGTCATGAATATTTTGTGGTAAACAAATATCCTGATGCGTGTTCTCTGTCCCTTGCCAGTCAGAACACCATGACTGGTTCTCTGATAGAACAAACTCCATCGCCTCCCCTCCCCCTACCAAAGACTGTGGGAAGAGCAAAGATCTTGGTGTCAAACAGGCTTAAGTTCAACTCGACCCTCCCTTTCACCAGTTGTATATGTGTGGGCAAGTCAATTAACTTCTACACCCCAATTTCCTCACCTGTTAAATGGGCATAACAACACTTCATTCCCAGTAATGTCATGAGGGTTAAATTCAATGACACCGTAGAGAATTTTACCTACAGTAATCTTTTAGCAAATGCATCCATTCAGCAAGTATTTATTGTGTGCCTGTTTATTGCACCCCGATGCATTGCTTAGCCTGACCCTACTTTCCTCTGCTGCGAGCAGTGCTGGACGTGGCCCTCAGGGCTGACACACAGGCAGTGAGTGAGCAGAACTGACAACCATGCCTCTCTTGTTGGAGCTCACGTTCCGGCGGTGGCTGCCATTGTCATCATTATTTCATGGCCATCTACTACAATAATGCTGTAAATTAATTTTATCTTTGTGATGGAAGTAAGTCATGAGTCAGATGACTAGACAAGATATCCAGGCAACTTCTCTAGGTGCCAGGCTATCGGTGTGTCTCCATCTTATTGGAATCAATCACACACAATTCAGGTTTATATGTATGATCTTTTATGTATTAATTTATTTTTATTTTAAGTAGGCCCCACACTGGGGCTTGAACTCAGGACCCTGAGATCAAGACCTAAGCTGAGATCAAGAGTCAGATACTTAACCGACTGAGCCACACACACGCCCCCACATGTATGACCCTTTAGATAAATGGCTATATATAAATTGGTCCTACACACACCAAAATGGTCAATTCCTTCAAGGAGAAAGTGAGACATGCTCATCTTTCTTAGTTAAGTGACAGCTGAAGGTGCCACCAAAGGCCTTTCATCCCCAAATTCCAGACCAGCCAGCTGAAGCTGCCCACATGGTGGACTGAAGTCCTGAAGCCCAATCAGGCACGTGAGGGGGATGTTTCCTGGGGTGAAGTGGTTTGTTTGTATGAATTTTAGACTGGTTAGTATGTATTCAAGAAGTTGTTGTGTCCAGAAAATTTCAGAAGAAAACCTGAGAGATACTCAGGACTCCAGAAAAATGGGGAATGTTTTTGGGGTAGTCAAAGCCAGGAAAAAGAATTTTTTACACTGTTTCAAATAAGATTCTGTGTTATTTCAATTCTTTGTGTGTGTGAATGACTAGCTGTAATTCAGTCTCAAGTGACAGAAAAACTGAGAGACGATTCCAAACACAGTAAGTTTAGATGCTATTTTATATGCAATACATCTAACAAACCCCTTGATGGAAAGAAAGATATGTACAATTTTTACCTAAAGGAAATCTGTTCCTTCCTGCTAAATAAATGTGGAATAAATACTAAAAGAATATTGGCTTGAAGGGGGGTTATATTTGTAGCTGCCCAGAAACCCTCATGCCTGGGTCTAGTCCTGCTGGTATGAGGTTCTGTTTGTGTGGAGTCAGGGTCCCATCCGATGGGATTAGGTCCTCACTCATTTATTAATTTAAAAAGGTTAACCCAGTGTTTGTGTGCCCTTCTTTATTAATTAAAATCAAATTTGTTATAGGAAGTACTTGGAATGCAAAAACAAGTTAGCCCCACCCAGCCCTCATCCAGCTCAGAGACAAGGGAAGCCACAAACACAGAACAGTTTGTGCAGGGCTCAGTTAAAACCCAGCTCTGCTGCAACACCCAGCAAAGGCTGCTGGGAAACACAACAGAGGCCGGTTGGCCGATGCATTATTTAGCCAGACCGCCCTTTCCACTGCCATCCGTTGAGTGTCGCGTTCTGCCAAGGAGGAGAGCCAGCAGGTGGCCACAGTGGCAGAGAGCAGAAGGCTCTCGGGGTCTGTAAAGGGTGGGCGCTCAGACGAGAGGACACCTCCCTCTCCTGGCAGCTGTCTTGTTTTAGACCAGGAGTTGGTACACTTTTTCTGTAAAGGGCCAGAGAGTAAGTATGTTTACTTCCGTGGGCCGCATGGTCTCTGTGGCAACCACTCACCTCTGCCGTGGTAACACGAAAGCAGCTTTAGACACAGGCCACCGAATGGCCGTGGCTGAGTTCCGGTGGAACAGCGTTTACAAAAGCAGGCTGCAGGCCGGGGCCGGCGGGCTGTGGTTCTCGCGCTCCGGCCGTGGCCCCTGGCCCAGGGTTACCCAGGAGCTTGGCTGTCCAGGGTTCCGGGCCCGGTTATCTGCCGCTGCAGATGCTCTTGCACGGCGTACACTCACGAAGGAGGAGAGAAGAACTTCTGCATCTCTCTCCCAGCTTTATGTGCAGAGCACAGATGTCAAGAGTCCCCTTGAGTCTGGGCTTTCATTCTGACGTCAGCTTTCACTAGCCCTCTAACTTTGGGCAAAGCATGAGCCCTGTGAACCTCATTCCTGCTCTGTGAAAGCAGATAAAAATACCATCTGCTGCTAGTCAGAGGGCGAAGGCTCACGTCAGCTTTCCTCCCCCGACCTTTGCCAGCACCCCACAGCCTCGCCTTCCCTCCTCCATGAGAAATGGGTCCAGAAGATGATCATTCTCAGGCTGTGGGGCCCAATTACCATTTGCCCCGGAGTAGCCCTTGATTCAGGAGGAACTTTGCCAACATCAAGAGACTATTTTTCTAAAACCCGTTTTAAAAAAAAACCCAGGCACAATAAAAGCACATTGTGCTCTTCGATGTTTGCTTTTAAGAAGTGTTTTTCCACTGGTGTTTTAACTGAAGGGTTTTGTTTCTTCCTTCATTTCTCCTAGTGGTTCTTGGCCACAGAGCCTACATACCGACATTTCACCCTTTCCTCACTCTCATGGATAAGACTTCACTGCCCTTGGGAGTTGGCCAAGCAACTAAATAGCTTCTGTCTCCTGTGTCTCAAAACCCTCAAGGCGGTGTAAGCTGCATTTTTCCAGGACCGGGCTGGGATGCCAAAGTGATGATGTCACAGCCCCGGCAGCCAGCCGGCCCCTCCGTTTCCTGTTTCTTTCCTCCTGACAGACTCATGAATCATATCGGCTTTATCATTGGACTCCGAGCTCATTTCCCTGTTCCACAAACGTTTGGAGTTCTAGGAGGTGGAAGCCAAGTGTAATCAAAACATGAAGTCCCGAGTTGCTTTTTCCCTGCAAAACTGGAACACATGTTCTCCTGTCTTGAAAGAAACCACAGCATCTGGCTTAATTTGGAGTTTTCTGGCCAAGCACTCTGCTCCCTGGGTCAGACAGTGGTGATCTCATCTGAAAAGCTGGGCGCTCCCTGTGCCAGAGGCGGGCGAGGTCCCCGGCAAGGGGCAGCGGGGCCCTTGTGCGTGCCCAGCATTGGCACTTAGGGGGGCTGTGTGCACGAGGGGGGGTGGTTTTCACAAAAGCAAATCCAGCAGCATGTCAGCCTTTGACCAATGCAGAAACAACCTGTGATCATGTTTAGCCATTCTCCCTTGCCACATCTCTCCTCCGGGTCTCCGTCATGGCATCTCCACATCCCAGCCCTCTGGTAAAAGTGTTGGTAGGAAGGGGGACGTCCAACCAAGTATTTAGACCCATGAGTCTGAAACTAACACACCGATGACTTGTAAATATGAGGATGGACTAGGGAGGGTCAGAGGCAGGAGTTATTCCGATGCTCAGCCTGGAAGGTGCTCACCTGCTTGCGACATCCCATATTGCTAAGTTTATTCAGCACTTGTGTGACAGACTCGGCTCGAAGGGTTTATTTCATTTCATCTTCATAACAAGCCCATGAGGTGGATTCAATTGCTCTTGCCATATCACAGATAAGGAAACTGAGGAACTACGAGGTAACTTGACCGTCTTGATGCTGAGGATTCGCACACCTGTGGGTCTATGTGTGCCATGTGATATAATATTATAAACAAGAATATCAGCTTTTAAAAATGCATGTACATATTTCAGAAATCCCATGTATATTTTAGTACAGTAATAGTTGGCATAATGAGATTTGACTTTTATATTTACTAGAGCCACATTGATGTGGCGTGAAAATACACAACTTATTACATACACAATGTAAATATGCATTGTGCACATAATATTAGAGTTTAGCACTCCAGGAGCCTCTCTGCGTCCCAGACTGGGGCCCGTGTCCAGCTTCCTCTGCAAACACAGGTGTTGCATGTGCAGAGGAAGCGAGGTCTTTTATCCCTAGTTCTGATTCCACACTCTGGTCCACCTGGGTCACAATGTTACTTTGACCGAATCATGCTGCCTATTTTCTACAAATGTTGGTTATGCTTGTCCATGTTGAACTGGCTTTCTCACATCTTCTTTAGATAATAGCCATTTTGAGAAAGTTTGTGACCATTGAATTCTGACTCTCCCAGCACTTATCTAGGAGGAGGAGGTGTTTATTGGCCAGGAGGCCTATGGAAGTCAGATAGTAGCTTACTTTAGTTAAGGGACTATGAGTCCCCCTCAAGTGGCCAATTGGCCCAGGGAACTCCGCCTTTCATCCTCCCGTTTCCCCCACCCCTCTGAAATCTGTTCCACATCCTCCAAGGGGAAGCAAGCTAAATCTAATTTTGATGTTCAATGAAAAGCTACGGATCACAAGCATATCTTCTGTGGTTTTTTGTGTTTAAATACACAAAACATTAAAGTCACCCTCTTCATCACTTTAAATTTACAGTTCTGTGCATTCGGTACATTCACAGTGCCCGCAACCGTCACCACCACTCCAGAACTTTCACTGGTCCCAAACTGAAACTCTGTCCCCATTAAACACTGACTCCTCCCTTTCCCTCCCCCCAGGGCCCTGTCAACCCCCATGCTACTTTCTGCCTCTAGAAATCTGATTCCTCTAGGGACTTCACAGAGGTAGGATTTATCCAGTATTTATCCTTTGTGACTGGTTTATGTCATTGAGCATCATGTCCTCAAGGTTCTCCCAGGTCCTGGCATGTGTCAGAATCCCCTTCCTTTTTAAGGCTGAATCATGTTCCATTGTGTGTATATTTCACATTTTGTTTAGCCACTTACCCGTTGATGGACACTTGAGTTGCTTTCATATTTCAGTGACTGTGGATAATGCTGCTGTGAGCATAGAGGCAAAAATATCTCTTCAAGACTCTATTTTTAATCCTTTCGAGTATATACTCAGAAGTGGAATTGCTGGATCATATGGTAATTCTGTTTAATTTTTGGAGGAACCCTGTTGTGTTTATTTTTTAAAGGGTTACAGAAGACTGATATGTGACTTCTCAAATTCCTGCGGTTAATTTTTTTTTTAAATCTTAATAAAGTTCAGTTTCATTAATTTCTTCAAATCTGAAGTAATTCACTGATGGGGCTGCAGGTTTGCCTTTTCTTTCTCATTTATCCACTATTTTGAGACATTTTATAAGCATCCTTCTCTTTAAGGATCTAGTCAAATTAGGATCTATTTTTATATTCTCATATAGTCTACATTAGCCGGCACACAGTATTATAATTTAAAATATATAATAGAAGGAAGCTCTACTAGACTTACTCCTCAAAGATTCTAAGCCATTGATTTTTGCTTTGCTTTCTGTCCCCACAGCACTAAGACTGCTATGGCCTTTCATTTTCCCAGTCATTCACTCACTCAACAAAAGTTAGGCTCTTTGCCATCTGTGTGGGCACCATTAATCAGCATTCACTGTCTTATTCTGTAAGGACCTGTGTCTATGCATTATTGCTCTAACCCACATGTTGCATATGCAAATGCCCCCAGAAATTAGACCGTGATGAAGATGGGTCTATGAGTTGGGGAGGCCATGGAGACTTAGAGAGCCCGTGTCTCACTGAAGGGGCAGCCAGCCACTCATTACTCTGTGGGAATGCAGGCCCAGTTTTCCAGATCTTTCTAACTTCCAGGAATGGCAAGAAATTGAGACGTTAAATGTGGAATCTCCCAGTTTTAAAGTGCTAACCACTCACTCAGAAAAAAAAGACTGGAACACACTGTACAGGCCAAATAAAAACACATTTGCAGGTCAAATGGAGCTCGTGGGTCACTAACTTTGACCTCTCCTCCAGCTGAAACTCTTTTCTGGATCACAAAGGCCATATATGAGGAATATCTTGTTTTCCCAGGGTGTCTATCGAGAGGGGATGAATGAACCAAAAAATAACAATAGAGGTGGATTTCCATGCAGGTAATGAAGCTTCTCAGCCTTGGACTTGTCTGGGCTCCTTCTCTGGGGCTATATATTCAATGCTTTCCCAAGTAAGAAATGCCAACCACAATGAACTAGGACTGCTGTCTCTTTCCATTCTGACTTCCCCTCTGTTGTATTTCCCCTTGTTTCAGGTGGCACTGAACCAGCCAGCGATCTTCTTGGGAAACTACAAAGGGGAAGTGAGTTGAAGATACATTAAGTTTGAGTTGAGAGGGATGTTTTTGTGTGGTTAGGACAAGTAATGGCCATGGGCTGTAGCAAGACTTCCCCACACTGACTGTTGACTGGCATAGGGTGAGAAGTCTGCAGGATCAAACTGTTGGACCTGCCCCTGGGCCCAAGCCCCAGATTCTACACCTTACCTGGGATCCTGCAATTTCCTGCCAAAACCCGGGGACTTCGTGGGCCTCTCATCTGAATCTACCCTCTTATGGATGACAAACCACTGGTGGGTCACTTCCCTGGGCCCAAGAAGGGCTTTGGGGTGGCTGGTTCCAGGGAGCCTGTGTATGTGTGAGGCCCTGACAGGCGTTGGATGGAGTCTGGGATGGGCAAGGAAAGGGAGGGGCCAGACTTCAGGGGGAATTCTAAATCCAAACCTAGTCTTCCCAGTCTCTTCTAAGGCATATTTGTCAAAGAAGGAGAAGAAAACATATCTATTCAATAGTTTATTAGTGATTTCTAATATTTAACTTATAAAATCTTTAATTTAGACCTCCATTTGTACCCAAGTCCAGGACCCCCCAATATTGAGAGTGTACCTGGATCACAGTAACTTTGGTCCATAGTTGTTTGGGTCACTACTACTGTGTAACTATTGCTCTAAAACTTAGTGGCATAAAATAACCATCTTATTATGCTCATGAATTCTGAGGGCCAGAAATCCAGACAGGAGACAGCCTGTCTCTGCTCCACAATGCCTGGAGCCTCCGCTGAGAAGACCCCATGGTAGAGGTGACCCTGCAGCTGGGTGCTGGAATTGTGTCAGGTGATTGTGCTAGCTGTCAGTTGGGATCTAAGCTGTGCTGTGAACTGCAGCACCTAATGTGGCCCAGGCTTCCTCAAAGGATGGCAGCCACGGGGGAATTGAACTTCTTACATGTTGGATCAAGACTCGAAAGGCGAGAATCCCTGAGAAGCTCTAAGTAGAGCAGTAGTTTTCTGTTGGTTACAACCAAGTCACATGTCCACCCAAATCTAAGGGGAGGAGACATAGACTCCATCTCTCAATGAGAGGAGTGTTAAGAATCAATCTGGAGGGGAGCCTGGGTGGCTCAGTTGGTTAAGCAACTGCTTTCGGCCCAGGTCATGATCCTGGAGTCCTGGGATCGAGTCCCACATCAGGCTCCCTGCTCGGCGGGGAGTCTGCTTCTCCCTCTGACCCTCTTCCCTCTCGTGCTCTCTATCTCTCATTCTCTTTCTCTCAAATAATAAATAAAATCTTTAAAAAAAAAAAAAAGAATCAATCTGGAGGCTATGTTTTAAAACTACCACTCAGGTTCAAATATGGTTAGCCATCCTGGTGTTACAATGACTTCCAAGAACATATCTAATGGCAATTCAAAGAGCATTCCAAGGAAACTTGAAATCTCTTTGAAATTTTATTTTTTATTTTTTTCTAAAGATTTTATTTATTTATGTGACAGAGAGAGACAGCAAGAGAGGGAACACAAGCAGGGGGAGTGGGGAGAGGGAGAAGCAGGCTTCCCGCTGAGCAGAGAGCCCGATGTGGGGCTCAATCCCAGGACCCTGGGATTATGACCTGAGCCGAAGGCAGACGCTTAATGACTGAGCCACCCAGGCGCCCCTCTCTTTGAAACTTTAGTTCATAACTAAAAGAAACATAGTACAGGTCTTCCTCATATTTGACAGAAATCCTAAAAATTTGTGTATCAGAGACAAATTTTTAAAGCTAAAAGAAATTTTTCTACAGTATCAATAATAAAAAGATGCTTTTGATAAACCATGTTATAGGAAAGACTGAATTATATCTTTCTATTCTATCAAAAATATCATGAAATTGTTACCATATGAAATGACAATAATGTGCTGCCTAAAAAGTGCAGGTGTTTTATAGACCATTGCATCATCATATGTGCATCTTTAAGAATATTCAGGATGCAAAGTAGTAATTAAATCCCAAAGAAGGAAAGACCAACGCAAGCAAGTGTAGTATAGGAACACTTCATGGAGAATTAGGGAAAGATGGGATTTCAACAGATAGAAGAAGAATGGAAGCTGAGGGCAGAGCTGAGTCAACTGGTCAACCCATAGTGTCAGTTACATGTGACATCACTTCTGATTGTCTCAGTCTCCATGCTGATTGGTCAGTATCTCCCATAGCAGTTGGTAAATGTTTTGCACACCATCCCCGTCAGTTAGAAGGGGCAATATTAACAAAGACACAGAGAAGGAATAATCTTGGCCTGTTTATCAAACGGTAAGGAAATTAGACTGGCTTGAGTCCAGCTGGGACAGTTATGGGGAGGACAGCTGTTTAATTATGGTAAAACAAATTGTGAAGAATATTAAATGTTAAGCAAAGGAATTTGTACATAATCCTGCAACCAGTGGGGGGGCTATGAATCATTCTGTAAAGTAATGGCAAAATGGAGATGTTTTACAATAAATAGTCGAATGAGGGGAAAACTAGAGAAATCTTTTCAGGAGGTAGTTCTAATAATCCAGGCATGAACTTATCAGAACTAGTAATTTGGGCTACTTTGTATACTCCTTTTTTAAGTCAAGTTTCTTATTATTAACTTAATAATGGATTATGTATTGAAGACCTTTACTTAAAATGCCCCACTTAAATCTTCTGGTCCTATCTCCTTCCAGCCACTGCTGTAGTGAGTAGTTCTATTCAACCAGCTTTATGCTGGAGCACCCTTGGAGTGCCCCTTCTCCTTTCCCATCCCTGGCTTATCTGATGCAGTGGCCAGTTGGGGTGTCCAACCAACCCGCTGGGCACTTACTTATGTACCACTAAGAAATGCAGGCTTGTTAACATCCTATGCAGCAACCACTGACCATGGGGAATGTATACTGTAGGGTAAATGCTTTCCCTTTTCTCCCCATCCCACAGTGACACATTTTCATGGAGCTTCCCAAAGTCCCTGTGGGGTCACATAGTCACTATAAAGATGACTACCGGGATTGTATTGGCTTTCCTCTTCACTCTCCCACCTCGTCCTGACACTACCCCCTGCTCCCCGTGACCACATCCCTAGATAAACCACCCATGCATAAGCCTTTGTATTGTACTCTTCTTTGGGGAAGCCTAGGCTAAGCTAGAACAGGAACTTCAGGTCCAGTTCTTTTAAAGCCACCACAGTGGAACCTCACATAATGTTCCGCTCCCATTAGGAACATCAATATAGCCAATAGCTAATATCTCCTTTTGACCTTTTAATTTTTAAAAATGAGGTTGTAGAGCTGATGCAGTCCCATATCGTAGCAGTGGTTTTAGGCACATAGGAAGGTAATTTGGAGTCCTGGGAGGAGCAGAGAATTTTAAGTCATGAGATCTGGATTTGAGTTTTGCTACCTACCAGGCAAGTGAGAGAGCAAATTATATAACTCTTCTAGTCTTCCATATCTCTACCTGTAAAATGGGGAAGTTATAACTACCTACTTTCATAGGATTCCTATAAGTACCAAATAGGTACAATGTATGTTGTGGTACACATTTGCTAATTTGAGTGTTCAGTTTACATTCTCCATTCCTCTTAGTTATGTGATCCAGATTTTTGTTTGGATGGATATTCACCCTTCCCCAATACATACCATGTTTCACACTGTCCCCACTGTTCTGCCCCACACTAGAGTAGGTTCTGATTGACTAGATCCAGAGAGAATTTGTCATTTTCTCGGACATGTTGATTGGAAAAAACAAGAAGAAATTTGTTATGAGATTTGAGAAAGAAACTCCCTCACTCTGAGAGAGTTATCAAAAAAACAATCTCCCTTTGCCCTGAATATGAATGAGACAGCACGTAATGCCTAGAAATCACGAGACATCATCTAGTGGTCCGAACGAGGATCAGCCTAAAGATCAAGCAGAAAGGAGCCATGGTGAGATTAGTGAACTTCTGAACCAAGCCACATCCAAAGCCCACATGACCTTTGGTAATTACAGATAAGTGAATCATTAAATATTTTATTTAAGCCAGTTTTAGTCAGGCTTTCTCTTACCTGGAAGAAAAGAATTCCTAGCTGATAGAGTATGTAAGTAAACTTTGTAACTTGAGATCACTATAAAAACATTAGTTTTTACTATTTTTATTCCTACTAGTTAGCAAGAATACCCATAGTCCATGGAGCAGGTTGAGAAAAATTCCTAAGTTTTCATTTTAATTCAGTACCAACTTTTGGAAAAAAAGTTAAGTCACTGCCTTATATATAGTATGTGCAGAAATAGGTCCCAGCTAGATTATCTATATATATAGAAAGAAACAAATTAAAAAAACCTATAAAACTGTCTGAGTTTTAAAATATATATTAAACTCACAAGTCATAAAAGAAAAGACTGTCAGAATTGGCAGTCTAAAAATATAAAAACAAAAACTGCTATAATTCAGGAAAAATTACGATAAACAAAGTTAAAATGCAAAGACAAACTAGGGGGAACATTTGAAGCTTATATGGCAGATAAACTCACAATATATAAAGAGTTCTTATAAATCAATAATAGGAAACCTCCTCAATAAAAAAATAGGTAAAAGATTTCATGATGAAATTTGAAGACCATAAGAAAAGACCCTGAACTTAAGATCAAAGAAAGTCAAGGGCTATCATTAAAAAAGATTACTAATAATTGTAATAACTAATGAATATCATAACATGTAATAACAACACCAGGCACTATAAACATTCTCTCACAGAGATGTAAGTATAAGCATGATCATTATAGAGTTCAAACAAATAGAAAACAACTTAAATTTCAAGCAATAGAAAAAATAGAAAATATGATATATTCCGATACTGAAATACATTGGTGCCATTAAAAAGGATGCAATAAGAGGGTGCCTGGGTGGCTCAGTCAGTTAAGCCTCTGACTCTTGATTTTGGCTCAAGTCATGATCTGTGTTGGGCTCTGCCCTCAGTGGGGAGTCGGCTTGATGATTTCTCTCCCTCTCCCTCTGCCCCTGCCCCCTCTCTAAAATAAATGACTAAATCTTTTTTAAAAAATGGTTAAGAATGTAAGTTAAAAAAAAAAAAGGATCCAATAGGCTCTTAAATGTTAACATGGAAAGAAGTATGATACACAGTTTGAGTTTATCAAATAAGGTATAGAATGATTCCATGATATTAAAATACATATTTACATATACATTTACAGTCTAGAAATAAATGCCAACTATTAATAATAGTTATCTCTTAAGTGTAGGGTTACCTTAAGATTATTTTGTGTAAGGTTTTTATAAAATGTATATAGTATAAAAATATTTGCTTATAAAACAAATAATTAAATGAGCACAAATCAGAAGGAAATCAGGGTTGGGTAAGATATGGCCACCTTGATGGTTGAATGCATTCTTCTTATCCTTAGCCTCCAAATGTGATGAAGCATCTGGCAGATGATAGTGACTATCATGGAAGGCAGGAGGAGGGGCCGCATTGAGATCTACACTCCACTGTCTCAAAGTAATGCATTCAGTGGGGTTGGAGGATTAGAGAGGGCATAGGGAAGGGCTTCCCAGGGAAGTATGAGGGAAATAAACAGAACTTTCCCCAACCAGGAAACCAAGAATGGAGAAATTTCACAGTCAGCTCCAGGTGAAGTAGGGGATTGTGTTTCTCATGTTCACTCCTAAACTCCTACCTATGGTGTTTAGAATTGGCTCCTTGAAAAGTATGAGAAGTAGTCATTTGTCAGGTTCTGGCTATGAAGGCCAGGGGCTGTCCCATCTCCTCTGCCACCAAACCAGGAATTTCTTGTACCTGATCTCATCCCGTCCTAGTCCTTTGGAGTTGCCTTTTGACTGATTTGGTAACAGGTCAGCACTGCTATGAACAGCCAAAGCCTGATACGATCCTATGAGCTAAGGCCCTTGGCTGAGTCGACATCTCCCTGTTCCCACCCCTAGAAACTGGAGTTTGGAGTTCTAGATAACAAGCATAAGGAAGCGTTACACAAACAAATAAGCTTCAGGCTCCCTTAATCTAAGCCTTGGCATCAACTTTGATGAGTTATGAGAAAATTCTTTGGTTTAATCCTAGGCCATACAACTCAAAAGGATCAGACAGTTTCAGCTTATAATTTTTCAGATGAGAAAACTGAAGCTTAGATAAGTTATCTGAACTCCCCTGAAGCCACGACCAATTTTAGAGCTGACATGAGAATCCAGTCCTCCTCATGTAGCATGATTTCCATTCTGCCATGCCACATCTTCGGCTGCCACATTTCCAGTGGCAGGGTTTCAGAGTTTCAGGAGTTTGTAAACATTTGGGTAAATATAATCAACTGACTGCTTTTCTTGAGTTCTTTAAACGGTGGGTGATTGTTCAAAGCAACAACTGTATCATTATCTGATACAGTTGGGGAGATGGCAAATCTCCCCAAATTGATCTGTAAATTTAATGCAATTCTAATAAAAATCCTAATGGGATTCTCAATGCATGAAATAAAAATTTATTTCCTCAAATAGATCAATTAAATTCAATAAACTTCTAGACAGACATAAAGAAAAAACAGAGAAAACATAATATAAAGAATAAAATGAGGAAATCACTATAAACTCTATGGACAGTAAAAGGATAATGAATAATACAAAACTACATACATAAGTTTGACTACTTAGATGAAATGAACCAAGGCCTCGAAGGCCACAAACTATCAAAACTCACCCAAGAAAAAATAAGCACACCTGAATGGTTCTATCTATATCTGTTAAATAGATTATAGTTTAAAACCTGCCAAAAAAGAAAACTCCAGGCCCAGATGGTTGTATTGACAAATTCCACCCAATGTTTAAAGAAAAACACCCAATTCTACCCAATCAACATCATGCAGGAAGTTCTAGTCAATGCAACAAGGCAAGAAAAAGAAATAAATGACACATAGATTGAAAAGGAAGAAACTAAATTGTCCCTGTTCTAGATAATTGTTGTTGTCTCAGGAAACATGATGTCTATATAGAAATCCCAAGGAATCTATCAAAAAGATTTTAGAACTAATACTAATAAGTTTAGCAAGATGGAAAGATACAACAGAAAAAACAAATTTTATTTTCATATATTGGCAATGAATAATTAAATGCCATTTACTATAGCTCTGAAAAAGATAAGTAGTTGGGTATAAAGCTAATGGGTATACAGCTAACATGCAGAATCTGTATGCTAAAAACTACAAAGTGCCAATGAAAGAAATCAAAAGAGACCTAAATAAATGGAGAGCCATATAATGTTCATAGGTTGGAAGACTCGATATAGTTAAGATGGCAAATCTCCCCAAATTGATCTGTAAATTTAATGCAATTCTAATAAAAATCCAAGGATTGTTTATATAGACTAGGTGATTCTACAATTTATATGGGAAAGCAAAAGGACTAGAATGCCAGGAAGTTCTTGAAAAGAAAAAGAATAAGATCGGAGGATACATATTAACCACTTTTAAGGCTTGCCATAAGGCTGCAGTGTAATATTAGCAAAGGAACAGACACATAGTTCAATGGAACAGAATAGAGTCCAGAAATAGACTCAGACAATATAGTCAATTGATTTTGACAAAGGTACAAAAAATATTCAATGGAATAAAAATAGTCTTAACAAATAGTGTTGGAACAATTAGATACCAATATGCATACAAATTAACTTTGACCTAAACCTCATATCTCAAAAAAAATAAACTAAAAAATAGACCATAAGACCTCTTTCCATAATTTGGCTATTGTTGATAACGCTGTTATGGAACCAAGAAACAGACTTTTTAACTACGGAGAACAAACTGATGGTCACCAGAAGGGAGGTGGGCAGGGGATGGGTGAAATAGGCAATGGGGATTAAGGAGGGCACTCGTTGTGATGAGCACCAGGTGTTGTATGTAAGTGCTGAATCACTAAATTCTACATCTGAAACTAGTATTACACACTCTATGTTAACCAACTGGAATTTAAATAAAAATTTGGAAGAAAAAATATAAAGTAGATTTCCCAATTGGGTAAAAAAATAAAGTGGGTTTCCTGTAAAAAAATTAAAAAATAAAAATTGTGGAACATAAGGAACAGCACGGAGGACATTAGGAGAAGGAAGGGAAAAAGGAAGGGGGGGAATCAGAGGGGGAGATGAACCATGAGACACTACGGACTCCAGGAATCAAACTGAGGGTGCTAGAGGGGAGGGGGGTGGGGGTATGAGTTAACCCGGTGATGGGTATCAAGGAGGGCACGTATTACATGGAGCACTGGGTGTTAAATGAAAACAATGAATCATGGAACACTACATCAAAAACTAATGATGTACTGTATGGTGACTAACATAACAATAAAAAAAAATAATAATAAAATTTTAAATAGACCATAAATCTAAATGGAAAATGTAAAACTATGAAATTTGGAAAAGAAAGCTTAGGAGAAAATCGTCGTGAACTTAAATTAGGCAAAGAACTCTTAAATAAGACATCAAAAGCATGATTCATAAGTGAGCAATTGACAAATTGGACTTCATCAAAATTAAAAACTTTTGCTTTGCAAAAGCCACTTAAAGAAATGAAAAAAAGAATCTATACTACTAGAAACTATTGCAAGTCACATATGTGATAAAAGACTTGTATTCAGAACCCCCCAAAAACCTCTCAAACTCAATAGTAAGAAAACAACTCAATAAAAAAATGCTCAGAGCATACAAATGGCTAACAGGCACACAAGAAATGCTCAGCATCACTCAGCATCAATACAAATCAAAACCACAATGAGATAACCACCTCACACGAGTCAGAATGGCTATGATTAGCAACTCAGGTAACAACAGATGTTGGCGAGGATGTGGAGAAAGGGGAACCCTCTTACTCTGTTGGTGGGCATGCAAGCTGGTGCAGCCACTCTGGAAAGCATTTGGTAATATATATAATTGTTGAAGCAGTATGTGGTACACCTGAAACTCATATAATATTATATGTCAACTATACTTCAATTAAAAATTTGAAAATAAATAAATAAAACAACTCAGAGAACTGTATAAGGAAAACAAAGGAGTCAATTCTACAGTTTAAATTTTAAAAAATTGTAAAAAAGACTTCGCAAAGAGTATTTTATAGCAGGGCTTCAGTGGCTCACATGTATTCCTGTGTGAGAACAACAATAGTCATTAATAAAGTATCCTCCTTTCCTCCCTTCCCCCAGAAGGTTATGCAAACAACCAAGACACTGGGACAGTGCTTGGGCCAAGAGTTTCTTCCAAGTGGTAACTCAACAACAAAATGTAGCATTATGGCTATGACTATGGGGTCACAGCCCATAAAGACCAAAAGAGTCTAGGATCTAACCAGCTCATGTGTGCACCTGCCCCCCAATCCCAAGGGACAGAGTTAAGAACCACCAAAAGGCTGAACCATGTTCTGTGGACCTTAGCAGACTGTGTGTCGCACATTTTATCATCAGGAAATCAGTCCAGTGGGGGCTTCTGAAGTTGGTGTCAACTGGAATTAATAACAGAGATTTTCTTTTCTTTTCTTGTTTTTAAGATTTATTTATTTATTTTAGAGAGAGAGCGCATGCGGGGGGGTGGAGACGGGGCAGAGGAAGAGGGAGAGAGAGCAAGCAGACTCCCTGATAAGCACAGAGCCTGATGTGGGGCTCGATCTCAGGACCCCAAGATCACAACCCAAGCCGAAATCAAGAGTCGGACATTTAACTGACTGAGCCACCCAGGCGCCCCAATAACAGAGATTTTTTTCTTTTCAGCACATGTGCCTTGACCAGTTCCTCTGGAAGAAAAGAATGCTATTTAGAATTTCTCAAAATTTGTAGGCATTAGATATTTGTCAAAATTCACAGAACTGCACACCAAAAAGAGCAAATTATAGTTTACTTAAGCAAAAAAAAAAAAAAAAAAAAAAAAAAAATTAACCTTTGGGAAAAGCCCATTATCTCTTTGCTCAGATCTGAGCCATCCACTTTCTTTTTTTTTTCTTTTCTTTCTTTTTCTTTTCTCTCTCTCTCTCTCTCTCTCTTTTTTTTTTTTTTTTTTTGTGGGCAGCAAAGCAAGGTTTATTGAGTAATAGCAAAGTGATAGTACAAAGCTCCCAAGGAGGGGGGATGGGACCCAAGAGGATGGCCCCTGAACCACCCACTTCCAACAAAGCAAGAAGAACGGGGTGGTGTTTAGATACCGACAATCTTCATTGACAGCAGTAACAAAAACAGGAGAAGACACCGACCAAGGGCCAGAGTTGGCTTTCACGCCTAAATGCCTGGTGACTGAACTGGGCCTACCTCTGACTTGGAGCAATCTTCTGAGATCAATGTAAAAAGCTACATTCACTGCACGCCCCCCCCCCCCCAAAAAAAAAATGTCCTTGGAAAACCAGTGACAGTGTGGTATTGTAATGCCTTCTATATGATTCTGCATAAAATAACACTTTCCTTACTAGTTTTTGTCTAAGTGTTCAGTGGGAGGAGAGACAATCCTGGTTTGTTTAGAATATGTTCCCTTCTGGGCAGACATCTGACTTTTTATTTCTCACAGACTTTTTCTATAGGTGTGAGCTCCTTGCCACCCCGCCCTCAGCCCTGCTTTCTGTCAGGCCCTTCACTTCCTTGACAATACTTCTAAAAGCTGTGTTTCAAGTGAGGTTTTGCAATCTAAAACAAACGATGTGTACCTTTTTGTTTTTAAAAATATTTATTTATTTGAGAGAGAGAGTGCGAGCGAGCAGGGGAGGGGTGGAGGGAGAGGGAGAGAATCTCAAGCAGACTTCATGCTGAGTGCGGAGCCCTACCTGGGACTCAATCCCACGACCCTGAGATCATGACCTGAGCTGAAACCGAGAACCAGATGTTTAACCAACTGAGCCACCCAGGTGCCCCACGATGTACACCTTTTGAAAGATAAAAGAATCGGAGCTTCCTCTCCTCTCTGCCCTCACCTCCCAAGTGCCCACGTAACCCTGTTTGCCCCCACCCAGCCCGCGGCCATGTAGATACAGGCCAAAACTCACCACAGTTCTATTTCTGATTAAACTGCAAAGAACATAAAAGTATATTATTACGTGTGACATTTGTCATAGGTTTCTCAAAAATAGCTTTTATCAAGTTAAGGAAATTCCTTTCTAGGTCTAGTTTGCTAATTTTTGTTTTTAGTTTTATCCGCAGGTATCTGAGATGTTATTAATGTGGTAAATTCCACGGGTAGATATTTTAGTGTTGAACTATCTTTAACTAAATCCTACTTTCATATGTATATGTTCATAAACTGCTGGATTCAATTTGTTAATATTTTGTTTGAGATTTTTGCCACTATCTTTATAATTAATTCCTTGCATTTTTAAAAATCTGGTTTAAATACTAAGAACTTCCGTAATGTCATCTTCCTCATGTGACTTGGCCAGATATTTCAACTTATTGTAGGGAAAAATTAAATCTTCATCCACTATAAGAAGTCAATAATAGATAAATTAAAATTATTAGCCACAAAATATCAATATAAGAATTACCGAAGAATAAGAAAGTAAATATGAGAAGAAACTTCCTACAAGATTGAAAGGAGTTGCCTCTAGAGAAAAGAGTGACAAAACTGGGAACTGCTTGATTTGCTTTCGTTTTATTTTGTTTTGTTTGTTAAAATAACCCTTTCAGTATTACTTTTCTTTTTAAACCATGAATATGTATTACTTTGATAAAAACTAAGGAACACATTTAGGTCTCACAAAACTCAGAGACATTTCTGGTGCAGAATCTATTTTGAAATTTGTGACATCTTTCTTTCTTTTTTCTAGTGAACATATATTGCAGTCGTGGCTTGTTTATCTAAGCTTTTTCCAACCAGTACATTTTGCTCTTCTCTGTCTCTGAACATGTGAAGCTTTTCCCCTCCACCTTATAACATCCCCCAAAACTAGACTTCTCCCAAGCAAATGTTGGAAGACATTTTTAACTACACTCCCCCACCACCACCACTATTAGAAAGCATCCAATGAAGTAATCCTTATAGTCATTTTCAGACTTGAAGGACCATATGAAGGACTTCTGGTCTGGTAACAGAATTCCATAGAGGTCATGCACTGGTTGGTTGAGCGGTTTTTTTGCATCCGGTTGAGTGAGAAGGGCTGTGCTTTGCTTGGACAACTCATTCAGGATACATGATGGCTGCTGGAGGGATCCGTGAGTGATGATGCTGTCAGGAGGCACATCCTAGACCCAATGTGGGCTGATTAGGAAGGGCTGCCCTTCATAGACACTGGTCCACCATCAGTAGTTCATGGCAAGCCTGACTCTGGAGAAGAGAGAATACCTGCCATTTGTAGGATTATCATTTTAAATCAGGAAGCAGACTGATAGAAGGTAAGCTGCCAACCAATCATGACACAAAGTATTCTTTTTTGATTTGTTTCTTCTTCTTTGCAGTGGAAATGGGAGTCTCTCTCTTTGTTCTCTGTTAAAATAGTCAAGGCAGTAGCTTTTGAGTTTTGTGGATTTTTAAAAATCACCGCTGTTTGCTTGCATATTTGTTTTACCCTGTGGCTAAGATGGAAGGAGGTGACATTTTCTCTAAATTTGCATATTTAATCAACATTTCAGATTCCTTGCAGCAGACTGTTGCTCCCTTCTATCTATGGTTGCTATTGTTATTGTTGATACAGTTTGAAAGAGTTGAAAAAGTAGCTTTTAGCTTGGTGAGGTACTTTTCATTGAGAATTGAGGCCACAAGTGGCTACCATCTTGGAGCCTGTGGGGGAAATTCTTAAAATCAGGATTTCAGACTCTAAGGATAAATCTGCTTCCTTCTGTTATTTGTGTTTCTTGTCAAGTTTTTGGAAGAATTTCAGACTAACCTTTTTAATTCTGGAGGCTGGCTGGCTGTGGGATTTGAAGACTGTGATTGAGTTAAGAGGATGGATGCTAGATAATAGTATTAGGAATGGTGAGGTTTGGGGACTATATTGACATTTGGCTTCTGATTGGATTGGAAAAGGGGCAATTGTAGTTGATGTGGCCATATTATATTTGATTGGATTAAAGTGTGGCTGGTTGGATGATCTAATTGAAAAAGGAGGTGGCCAAGCAATCTGATTTATGTTATATCTAATAAAGGTCATCATACAGGGAGCCTGGAGAGAAGAAGGTATTGGTAACTTTGTGTATCTGCAGGTGGTGGTGGCTGCTGGAGATTTTCTGTAGGAGATGACCTTGAAGCTGATCTTGAGGGCTGGCACCAGGAAGAGCAGGGTTCTAGGAAGAGTACGTCCAAAAGGAACAGTTTATGAAAGGGCATCGTGTAGTCAGGAACAACTGAAATGTTCCCAGTGACCGCCCCGGGGTGTGGAGCATTGGGAAATGAGTGGGTGGGTTTGGTGATTAGGGACCTGGTAGGAAAAATTTAACATTCTAGTTTGACCTTAGAAGAGAGAGTTGGAGGAGATTTTCAAGAACGGGAGTGACATTATCAGGTTTATTTTTATTTCTTATGAGGATCACTAGATTGTGTATAGAAGATAGAAAAGAATGAGAATATACTGATGATGGGACACCTATGAGGAGGATTTAGGTGGAGAAGAAAAAAAGCACAATTCCTGCATTACGGCCAGTGGTAGGAAAGGAGAGAAAAGGAAAACATATGAAAGATTTTTTTTTTTTTAAATTATTTATGTGTGAAGGACAGTAGTCTAGGAAAACACCTGGGTTTCTTGTTTGGAAACTTTGGTGAGCATAACACCACATTATTTTCTTCTTGGCATGTAGGTGCCATATTTGACTATCATAACAGAAAAGGTTTCTTCTTGAGGTTGTGCCCACAGGCATCTGTGCTTTCAGGAGGGGCTAGCTGAAAGGCTGGCATAAAGTTCACAGCCCGTTTTTCTAAATGTGGTCCCACGAAGCGCTGGTTTTGAGAAATGTGAACAGCTACTCTGTATGCAGAAATGCGGAATAATCCAAAACTTTTGGGAAACATGAAATACTATACCCCTCTTGGAGAGTCATGGTGGAAACATATCAGAGACTCACAGTAAAGAGACTCTTCGAATTTAACTCAGAATTGCCCACAGTTACTTGAGGTGAGAACCCTTTTTTTCACAGAACACATATTTTGGGGGATCTAACTGGACTGAATGCAGTCTTTATGTTATGAAATTTGGGATGGGGGCGGATTCGATTATCCAAGAATCACTGTGTTTGAATCCGAAGACAGAACTGTATCCAGCGGTGTGCTGATAAAGGTTTACCGACCAACCTGGGGGAGGCGGGGGAGGTAGGAGAGAGAAGAGGTGTTAGAGATACAGGAGGAAGCACGAAATAGTTATGCTGGGGAGCAAGACAGCAGACTCACCGATGGAGCATGATAGAATTACCAGACAGTTTTGAGTGCCCTTTGGAGGTTTGAGGTCATGAACTTAAAGTGAGATGAGCCCGCAACAGCAGTGCTATTTTCTCCAGCTGCCTGTGTTTAGGAGTTGAGAAGACGGGGGCTAGGTTTAACCAGGATGAGAGCTTTTCCAGGCAAGAATAACAGGAGGGAAAGGAGCATGCGTGATTGGGAATCTGTGCAACCTCTGGTGGGTAAGGAAGGAGTAAGCACAAGCGGGTGTGATGATAAGGGAGAGGTGCTGGGTCTTTGGATCGGAGGTCTTGAGCTATCAGAGGACAGTTGGAGTTGAGGTACCAGAGTAAGTAGTTTGAAAATAAAGGAGGTGACTGAGTTCCCATTTGGGAGATGGGGCACTTGCTGGTAGTGTAAGAACTAGGGTGTGTCATCAGAAGAGAGGAGGTCTAGGTGTCAGGTGGGTTCTGTTGACGACATCCAGGATCAGGATGGTTGGAGGATGGAGGGGGAAGGCATTTGAGCCGGGTGCTAATCCTCAAGGATTCAGGAGGACGGGGAATTATGGAGATGACAGCAATAGCTGGGATAGCATCACTGGGTTGCATGAGCTTCAAGGGAGCTGGGAGTTAAAAAAAAGAAAATACAAGAAATGTTTTCGAAACCGCAAAGCCACTCATTGCACTTTTAGACTTTAAGATGACGTAGATGCCAGAGGAAAGCAACCTGTACTTTAGGGAGCTGCAGGGAGAAATGGTCTTCTCAGGGAACAGCAGGCTGCCAGTGTGAGACAAGAAGGTAAAAGGGAAGGTTCCCAGAGGTGGCTGAAGATTTAGAAGAGTTTGCTAATGAGGTGCTGCCTTCTAGAGGGCGGAGTGGCAGAGTTTAAGAGGGTGGGGATAATTGGATGAGACCCTGTCTGGAATTTATGGGGGTGAGGGTCCAGAGTATGATGGAGCTGTGGTGCCTCGGGCAGGTTGAGACTGTCCCAAGGGAGGATGGTCAGCTCCAGTTGAGTCCAGTAAAATTAGGGGAGGCCTCACTCTGGTTGGCTGAAACACCAAGAAGGCAGTTTTTTTTTTTTTTTTTTACTTAGATCTCCTCTGCCTTCTCGAGTTCCCCAGATGTCCTGTTTTCCACAGCGAGCGGGGCTGTACCCACACTGCTTCTGAGTGCTTTAGCATGGGGCATAAGGCCGACTCAACAAACCCTCACTGCAGAAATTATTCTTAAGGGACAGCAACTAACATGGTCCTGCCTCACTCTTAACACATTAATGGGAACTTAGCTAACATTACCACACTCTAGGAGAGTACGAAAAGGTGTTTCTGTCAGACTCTTCTCCCCTCCCTCCCTTGCATCCCCAAGAAATGCTCTGCATCTGATTGAGGGGACAGGTGCCTGTGCCCCCAGGGCCAGCATGGGCATTTTCCTCTCAGACTCTGCTTTCCACTGGCCAGCTCACCCGAATCTGAGCCACGGCTGGCCTGCCTTCTTGGTGCCCCGACTCTTGCATGTGTGTGCTTGATGGGGTACCTGGACAGATGAGGACACCTGGACAGGGAAGAGTTTGCTCTGTAAAACCACCCTCTCCACGTGCAGCTCTCAAAACCCAGCCTTGTACTGTCCCGTATGGGGGCTCCTCGTCACACACGGCTGTTTAGATTTAAATTAAATTAACTAAACTAAAATAAAAAGACAGCACCTCGATGGCACCCAGCCACATTTCAAGGGCTCAGTAGCCTCATACGGCTACACACATTGGTCAGCACGGCTACACACATCGGTCAGCACAGCTACAGAACATTTCCATCGTCTCAAGAAAGTTCTATTAGAATGCACCGCCGCGAAGTATTCATTAAGCTGTTATTCTGGTCCCTTTCTAACTCGGGCGCTTTTCATTGCTGCAGAGTCCGGAAGCCCCGGGCGTTGGGAAGGTCCTGGAAGCGGGCGTGTCTGCGCGTGCGCCGAGCAGCGACCATGGCGCAGTACAAGGGCACGATGCGCGAGGCCGGCCGGGCCATGCACCTGATCAAGCAGCGGGAAAAGCAGAAGGAGCAGATGGAGGTGCTGAAGCAGCGGATCGCCGAGGAGACCATCATCAAGTCGAAGGTGGACAAGAAATTCTCGGCTCATTACGACGCCGTGGAGGCCGAGCTGAAGTCGAGCACGGTGGGCCTGGTGACCCTGAACGACATGAAGGCCAAGCAGGAGGCCCTGCTGAAGGAGCGGGAGAGGCAGCTAGCCAAGAGGGAGCAGCTGGAGGAGCGGCGGCTGCAGCTGGAGGCGCTGCGGGAGAAGGAGCGCAAGCAGGAGCAGAAGCGCAAGATCTGCAGCCTGTCCTTCACGCTCGACGAGGGCGACGCGGGCGACGCGGACGCGGCGGCTGAGGAGCCGCCCAGGCCCGCGGGGCTGAGCAAGAGGAAGAAGAACCTGGGGAAGAATCCAGACGTGGACACGAGCTTCCTGCCCGACCGCGAGCGCGAGGAGGAGGAGAACCAGCTGCGTGAGCAGCTGCGGCAGGAGTGGGAGGCCAGGCGCGAGAAGGTGAAGCGCGAGGAGATGGAGGTCACGTTCAGCTACTGGGACGGCTCGGGGCACCGGCGCACGGTCCGCATCCACAAGGGCGGCACGGTGCAGCAGTTCCTGAAGAAGGCGCTGCAGGGGCTGCGCAAGGACTTCCGCGAGCTGCGGTCGGCCGGCGTGGAGCAGCTCATGTACATCAAGGAGGACCTGATCCTGCCCCACTACCACACCTTCTACGACTTCATCGTCACCAAGGCCCGGGGCAAGAGCGGGCCGCTCTTCAGCTTCGACGTGCACGACGACGTGCGGCTGCTGAGCGACGCCACCATGGAGAAGGACGAGTCGCACGCCGGCAAGGTGGTGCTGCGCAGCTGGTACGAGAAGAACAAGCACATCTTCCCCGCCAGCCGCTGGGAGCCCTACGACCCCGAGAAGAAGTGGGACAAGTACACGATCCGTTGATCCCTGAGGCTCCCCTGAGGCTCCCCTGAGGCTCCCTGTCCTACCCCTCTCCGGTCCTGCAGAGCCCTGGCACGCGTCGCCTTCGCAGCCCCCTGGTGGCCTCCTGCTCACTCCAGGGCAGCGACAACCAGCATAGGAAACTGATTTCTGTACCCCGTAACTTAATTTGGTGACCTTAATTTCTTGCCCAAAATTGAATAAAGAACGGAGGGTTCACATTATTCAAGTGTGGTCGTTCTATTGCTGATGTTATTTTGGGGTGTTTGGTTGTCTGGGGGGTGGGTGGGTATTTTTAATGTTACTGTGTGGATTCATTATTAGGCTCTGTTGAGGTATTATTGAAACCATCACTGGGCACACTGTGGGACAGAATGGGAATGAGGGGTGCATTTTTGACCTGGGTCACAGTGTTAAAGCAAGTAGTCACCAGCATGGACTTTGGAGCCAAACTGCCTGGGTTTGATTCTCAACTCAGCTTCTTCACTTGCTGTGTAATTTGGGACAGATAATTGAACCTCTGTGCCTCAGTTTCCTCTCCTGTAAGTAGGGATAAGAATATCATTTACCTCGTAAGATCCATGTGACGATTAAATGAGTTAATATTTGTAAAGCACTTAGAACTCAATAAATATCGGCTATTGTTCTTCTTATCGTCCTGGTTAATTTATTTAAAGAACTTCTATGACCCATTTCAGAACCATGTGAGGGCAAAGGTTGACCTGCCCATAACTTTTCCCAAGATCAGCGGAGGCGGAGGGGAGGTGGCTCACAAACTGGGGGAGCAGCCCCCTCTTGAGTGGTCCTTAGCTGGGTCATTGAGCCGCAGGGGTTAGGAGTTGGTTAGTATAGCCTAGGGACGGGATTACTGCTATGCCTTGTGCCTCAGGCTCCAATATGGCCCTGCACAGTGTTGTTAAAGATCTGGTCATTATTTAAAATTTTGATAATTTTATTCATTGTGGATTTCCTTGTGTTAATGTTGATTTTTTAAAATATTGTGTTAGAATATTTATCTTAAGATTTATTTTTTTGAGAGACAGAGGGGGAGGGGCAGAGGGAGAGAGAGCGAGAATCCCAAGCAGGCTCCACACTCAGTGCAGAGTCCAACACGGGGCTCAGCTCACGACCTGAGCCAAAATCAAGAGTTGGAAGCTCAATTGACTGAGCCACCCAGGCACCGCTAAAATATTTATCTTAATTACTGAGTTTGGGGGTGTTTCCACCCCCTCCCCACACCCTATTTACCTTAATGCCCAAGGCAGATGCCTCACTCATCTTACCCCAGTGCCAGCTTGGAGGGTAAGGAGGGACCCTTCTTTTCACAGAGTTCTTGCCTCAACCCATAAACAAGAATTCCACCAGAATGTTGGCCCTCTAGGGCAGTGGGTCCCAGCCTGGCCTGCCCATTAGGATCATCAGGGAAGCTTTTAAACCATCCAATTCCCGGTGATACTCAGAGCCAGGATCTCAGTGGGAGGCAGACATTAGCATGTTTTGAAGCTCTGCAGTATTCAGTGTGCAGTCAGGTTTGAGAACGAATGTGTTAAGATTGCCTTCTCTCTACCTCTTACTAAATCCTCTGCTGAGATTCCAGGCCATATGCACACCTGGGTCAGAGCCCAGGACAGGCTGAGGACCACCAGGGTGGACTCTGGTTTATTTCAGTGGCGTGTCAAATGGTACCCAAAGTGTGATCCTTGGAGTGGCAGTGTCAGCACCTGGAAGCTTATTAGAAAGAACCACAGGTCCCACTTCACACCCACTGAATCGGAATGTGTGGTCCAACAAGATCACCAGGTGGTTCATATGCACACTAAGATTTAAGACTGCCAGACTGTGGCTGGCTACATGTCTGCTCTGTAATCTGCAGTTCTAACATGTTAACTCAAGACCTAGACTTAGAGGGTACTAATAAGTAGAACTCTGCATCTTTGGTTGTAGGTCCAAGCCACATTTTCTAATCCAGCTTTAATTTAAACGTTGATATGCTGACCACAGTCCAACTCCTGCATCTATTTCTTAATTGGCTTGGTGTTGCTTAGATTTACCTTACTTTGTTCTACCATGCATGACAAAACCCCCAAAGTAACAGTGGCTTAAGCAAGCCTATTTCTTTTCCTATGCAAGCCAAGAGATAAATTTGCATAGCATCCGTCAAGGACCCAGGCCGCTTCCATCTCTTCTTTTATCCAAGTGGCTTCCATACCCACAGTTACATCATAAGCCAAGATGGAAGCTCCAACTCCAGTCACCGCATCCACATCCCAAGAAACAGGAAGAAGGTAAAGGGAGAAAGGGAAGTCCTAAAGGCATAAAATGGGTCTATCTCTTAAGGATACCTGTAAATTGACAAACAATAATTTGGTTTAGATCCCTTTTGCCGGAACTTGGTTACTTGGCCACACCTTGCTACAGGGAAAGCTGGGAGATATAGTCTTTTTTTGTCAATTTTAAAATTTTTTTTCATTTTTTTCATTTTTTCAATTTGAGTACAGTTACAATGTTATATCAGTTTCAGGTGTACAACGTAGTGATTCAACAATTCTAACGTTACTCAGTGCTCATCATGGTAAGTGCACTCTTAATCCCCTTCCCCTATGTCACCCATTCCCCCCCAACCATCGGTTTGTTCTCTATAGTTAAAAGTCTGTTTTTTTGGTTTGTCTCTTTTTTCTTGTTCATTTATTTCTTAAATTCCACATACAAGTGAAATCATAGGGTGTTTTTCTTTCTCTGACTGACCTATTTCACTTAGCATTATACCCCTTACATCCATCTATGTTGTTGCAAATGGCAAGATTTCATTCTTTTTCATGACTAATATTCCATTATATATGTATATATATGGAACGTGTGTCTGTGTGTATATATGTATGTGGTATATACACACACCACATCCTTTTTATCCATTCATCTATTGATGGACATGGGCTGCTTCCATAGCTTGGCTAATGTAATGCTGCAATAAACACAGGGGTGCATATATCTTTTTGAACTAGTGTTTTCATATTCTTTAGATAAATGCCCAGGAGTGCAATTATTGGATCATATGGTGATTCTGAGGAACCTCCATACTGTTCTCCACAGTGGCTGCACCAGTTTGCATTCCCACCAACAGTGCACAAGTGTTCCTTTTTCTCCACATCCTCACCAACACCTGTTGTTTCTTGTGTTGTTGATTTAAGCCATCCTGACAGGTGTGAAGTGATATCTCATTGTGGTTTTGATTTGTATTTCCGATGATGAGTGATGTTGATATTTTTTCATGTGTCTGTTGGCCATCTGGATGTCTTCTTGGAAGAAATGTCTGTTCATGTCTTCTGCCCATTTTTAAATTGGATTATTTGTTTTTTTCTGGTGCTGAGCTGTATGGGAGATGTAGTCTTGAGTTGAACTGCATCCTTACTGAATTTCTGCCTTCTGTGTCTGTCCATTTCTTTTTTTTTTTTAAAGATTTTTTATTTATTTATTTGAGAGAGAATGAAAGAGAGAGAGAGAGCATATGAGAGAGGGGAGGGTCAGAGGGAGAGGCAGACTCCCTGCCGAGCAGGGAGCCCGATGTGGGACTCGATCCCGGGACTCCAGGATCATGACCTGAGCCGAAGGCAGTGGCTTAACCGACTGAGCCACCCAGGCGCCCTGTGTCTGTCCATTTCTGATAAAGAGTTGTATAAGTCTCCAGCTATGATAGTGAGCTAAGCATGATAACCACTACACTATGGAAACTTAATTCCAACTATGATAGTGGATTCATCTATCCTTGCAAGTCTCTCAGTTTTTGCCGCACCTACTTTGATGCTCTTTGTTAGGAGCATGCATGTTAAGGATTGTTATGTCTTCCTGAAGAATTGACATTTTGTCATTATGTAATGCCCTTCTTTATCCCTGATAGTGTTCATTGCTTTGGAATCTGCTCTGTCTGAAATTAATGTAGCTACTCCTTTCTTTTGAATAGAATGGTATATTTTTTTCTCCATCCCTTTACTTTAAATCTATATGTCAATATTTAAAGTGGGTTTCTTGTAGACAATGTATAGTTGGGTCATTTTTTTTAATGATTTTATTTATTTGAGAGAGAGAGCAAGAGAGAACACAAACGGTGGGGAGGGGCAGAGGGAGAAACAGACTCCCCGCTGAGCCTGATGCAGGGCTCTACCCCAGGACCCCGAGATCATGACCTGAGCCGAAGGCAGACACTTAACCAACTGAACCACCCAGGCGCCCCGGGTCATTTTTTTTTTTTTTTTGATCCACTCTGACAATCTCTGTCTTTTATTGTTGCATTAGGACCACTGATGTTCAAACTGATTATTGATATGGTTGGATGAATGCCTACATATCTGTTGCCTCTATTTTTGTCTTCCACTCTTTTTCTGCTTTTTATAGTTTTAACTGAGCATTTTATATAATTCTATTTTCTCTCCTTTCTTGGCATATCAGTTATAGTTTTTTTAAAAAAACTTGTCTTAGTGGTTGCCCAGAGTTTGCAATATACATTTACAGCTAATACGAGTCCACTTTCAAATAAAGTTGTATTGCTTCACAGGCAGTGTAGGTACCTTATAATAAAAAAGTAATCCCAGTTCCCCCCTCCAGGATCCTGTATCATTGCTGCCATTCATGTAACTTACATAGAAGCATATGTAAGCATATATATATATATATATATATGTATGTGTGTATATATATATATACATAAGCATGTATGATCAAATACACGGTTGCTATTATTTTGAACAAACTGTTATCTGTTAGATCAATTAAGATTAAGAAAAACAAAATATTTAATTTTACCTTCACTTATTCCTTCAATACTCTTCCTTTATGTAGATCTGAGTTTCTGTCCTATAGCATTTACCTTCTCTCTAAAGAACTTCTTTTAACATTTCTTACAAGGCAGGTCTACCGGGGGAAAAAAATCCTTCAATTTTTGTTTGTCTGAGAAAATCTTTATTTCTCCTTCATTTTTGAAGGATAATTTTGCAGGTTACAGAACTGTAGGATGGTGTGGGTTTTGTTTTGTTTTGTTTTTCTCTCAACATTTTAAACATTTCACTCCACTCTCTTCTTGACTGCAGGCTTTCTGAGAAGTAAGATATAATTCTCTGTTCCTCTATAGATGAGTTTTTTTCCCCTTTGGCTCATTTTGGGATTTTTTTCCCTTTATCTTTGATTTTCTGTATTTTAAAAATGATACACCTAGGGTATATATATATATATATATAAGCATTTATCCTTCTTGGTGTTCTTTGAGCTTTCTAGATCTGTGGTTTGGTGTCTGACATTAAAATAGAGAAATTTTCAGTCATTATTATTTCAAATATTTCTTCTGTTCTTTTCTCTCTTCTCCTTATGGTATTTCCATTATGCACATGTTACAACTTTTGTAGCTGTCCCACAGTCCTTGGCCATTCTATTATTTTCTCTTTATTCCCTTTGATTTTCCATTTTGGAGGTTTCTATTGAGATGTCTTCAAGATCAGAGATTCTTTACTCAGACATGTCCAGTCTACTAGTAAGCCGATCAAAGGCATGCTTCGTTTTTGTTATAGCGCTTTTGATCTTTAGCATTTCTTTTGGGGTCTTTCTTAGGATTTCCATCTCTCTGCTTACATTGCTTATCTGTTTTCACATGCTATTTGTCTATTAGCACCATTAGCCTACTTAAATTCCCAGTTCTGCTAATTCTAACAGCCCTGCCATATCTGGTTCTGGTGCTTTCTCTGTCTCTTCAAATTGTGGTTTTTGCCTTTTGGTATGTCTTGTAATTTTTTCTTGATAGCTAGACATGATATACAAGGTAAAAGTCTTTTAGTGAGACTGTGCCCCTGGACTGTGAACGTCAGAATTGTTTCCCAGTTTTTTTCTCTCCCCCCTTAAATGAAACAGGATGGTAAAAGTGGGCTGGAATTGGGTATTTCTCTCAAGTCAGTTAAGCTCTGATAATACCCCAGCAGATTAGACTCAGTTAACTAGTTTCTTCTGAGGGCAGACCTTGTTAAGAACAGAGTGCTCTGTTGCATTCAAAATTGTTTCCTTTCCCCTCCCCTTGCAGGAAGCAGGAAGGAATTTTTCTCTGATATTTACTGTGGGAACCTGATTGACCTCCTGAAGTTAAAGCAAAAGTATGGGGTCCCTGAAGTTCTCAAGAGTTGATCACACTGAGCCTGAAGTAATTGTCAATTACAGTTCAGGTTTCTGTATACCAGCAAGGTTTCTGCACCCTGGCACTGTTCCTGCAGAGGTTTCTGCTCATGGGTTTCTGCTCTGATAAGCTGAAATTCTTTTGATCTGTCTGTTTCTCTAGTTCTGGGACAACAGTCTGTTCTGTGACCTTACTTCTCTGATGGTTCTATGAGAGTTTTTGATTTTTTCAGTTTGTTTGACTTTTTATTTGTTTATTAAGATAGGATGGAGACTTCTGAGCTCTTTATATGCCTAAACCAGAAACCAGGAGTACTCCTACCCCTTCAATATTAGGAAACATTGAGCATTCTAATAACTTTAGCCTCTTGAAACAGAGATCTTCTGCAGTCTTCTGATGTGTTCCAGTCTGGGTTGGTTTCTCTAAGTGGTCCATGGCTGACATTCTGGAACTTCCCTTCACCATTATCCTGGAAATACCCTCCACCTGCCTTATATGTTAAATTCCATGTTTCCTGTATCTTGGGTCTTCTTCTTTCTTGATTTACTTCCTCTTTTTGATGAAGTACATTCTCGCATTGCTTGATGATGAAGGATATTTGAGAAGTATTTGTTTTTAGAGCTTTAATATTTAAAAATTTTCTTCATTTTACCTTACCACATGATTGAAAGTTTAGCAGATGGAACTCACCTTCTGTCAAAAGGAATTGTTCCATAGTCTCATAGTTTGCTTTCTTGATTATTCCATTTAATATATTTAGCAGAAGGTCAAGTGTAGGGGTGGTTACATAAAATCCAGGGCAACCATCCTTGACCCTCCATGGAGCAATGGCTGAGATGAGGCTTCCTCCATTTTCTTGTCCCTCAGTGCCTCTGTATGTTTTAAGATGCTCTGCTCCTGCCTGGCCAAAGAGGACTTCTTCTCAAAGGAAGAAACCCTCCCTTGTTGGGTCATCTGATTTCCCAGTCCTCTCCCTGGCAAGTCTTCACCCAGATATAAGTCTTCTCCCTTTATTGTCCATACCACTTTGTACTTGTCAGATATTCCCCCCACATCTCCATGTATCCTTTGTAAACTCCTTAAGCCTAGGGGTCAAGATTTTATGATTCCTGTCTCCCCAGATTGGCTAGACCACAAAAACTTTGTTTACTTGACTTGGACGGAGATGAAATTTATTCCAGGATACAAGTGTCCATGCACAGACATCAGCTGGCCCAAATCTTTCTGGATAGAATTCAAGACTGAAGTAGACAGAATGCATTATTTTGGAGACTCCCATCCAAATCAATTTAGGAGAAAATTGTTACCTCCTTGAGTGGTACTAATGGCTCCACAGAACACAAGACACAACCCATCCCCCTTCTTCTGCGGCTGACCCCAAGCTAACACCACAGGGACACACTTATCATTGCACCACCTCTAAGATGAAGTCTGTGTTCTAACTAAAGTGCTGCATTTCAACATCCTCTATTATTGGTCTATGAATTATTAGCCAACTGCCTATTCTTCAGCCTGAAAAACCTTGTAGAAGACTATTCATAATGAGAGCTAACATTTAGTACATGCGATTATGCTGGAGACTGTTCTAAGCACTTCAGCTATTTTAACTAATTTAATTCTTATGCAGATCCTATGAGACAGGTTGTTACTCCCATTTTACAGATGAGGCTTAAGTAATTTCTTCAAAGTTAAACACCAGTGAGAGCAAAGTTGGGCACTGCTGTGTTTCTTCCCTTTGCCAACTAGAAAGCACTTGACTTATTTTCACTTGCTTCTGGAGATAGCAAAAGATGCAATGAGGACAAAATGAGGATAAAAATGTTTTTATGCAGGGTCAGTGTGAAGACCACTCAACCCTGAACATTTCCCTATAAAATTACATGGGAGAAAGCCTGTGTACAGATAAGCTCTTGAGGATCATCACATGATCTCCCTTCTTCTTCAAACACCCTAATTAATTGAGTTACCTAGGAAAATATTAATAGATGAACAGGAAAGAGCTTCAACTTGTGTGACACAAGTAGGTGCCAATTTGAGAGCCATTACAGGGATCTCAGGATCAGGGTCTCATTTGCGTTTTTCATTATTTCTCAAAATGAGAAATGAGATGAGGGATCAGAGTTTCTGCATTCCTAACGGAAGGATTGAAGCAAGGAAAGGCATTTCTTATGGATTCATATATTTTTGCCAGGTAAATATAATAATAAGTGATATTAAGATGAAAAAGAAAAACCAGACGAAGAAAAAACAATCCCATGCTGGGAATTCATAGATTTTTGAAAAGTAACATATATTTATATTTGTGTGTATATATGTATCTGTGCATGTACATGAAGTATGTGTGTGTGTGTGTGTGTGTGTGTGTGTGGTGTGCATGTGTGTGTGTTTTTATTTGGATCTCCAGCAGAAAAGAAAAGCTCCTTCACAGGCCTCAGGGATCACAAGATACTGAGTGTATTTCACTAGGGCAGTGTTGAGTAGTAGTTATGGCTAATGAGCTGGAGAAGCTGAGATCACTGGGAAAGCAATGGGATTTTAATCCCCACATGTGGGAGCTACTTTCCAAGAGGGCCCCCAATGATTTTTTTCTTCTTGGTTTCATGCCCTTATGTAACCAATAAGATTTTGATAAAATGACAGTGTGTAACATTTAAGACTAGGTTATAAGAGGCATTGTACCATTTTTCCACCTTACTTTTTTGAATAACTCACTCCGGGGGAGGCCAGCTATCACTTTGTGACATTTAGCAGCTGTAGGGACAGGCCCACCTGACATGAAATAAAGAACCAAGGCCTTCTCCTAGCAACCAACAAAAACAGAGCATCCAACTTGGAGTCAGATAGCTCCAGTCGAGCTTTCAGATGACTGCAGCCCAGGCCAAACAACATGACTGATCTCACGAGAGATCCTGAGCCATATATAACTAATATAGATGTATTAATTGAGACATATTTTATATACCATAAAATATACTCATTTAAAGTTCAGTGATTTTTAGTATATTCATGGATCTGTGCAAACATTACCATAATATGATTTTAGAACATTTTCATCACTCCAAAAACAAACCCTATACTCATTACCCTCCTCCCCAGCCCTAAGCATTTACTAATTACCTTCTGTTTCTAGAGATTTGCCTATTCTGGATATATCATATCAATAGAATTATATACAATGTGGCCTTTTGTGTCTGACTTCTGTCACTTATCATAATATTTTCAAGATTTATCCATGTAGTAGCATGTATCAATACTTCATTCCCTTTTATGTCCAAATAATATTTCAGTGCATGGGTATACTACTTTTCCTTTATCTATATATTAGTTGATGGACATTTGGGTTGTTTTCATTTTCTGGCTTTTATGAATAATGTTACTATGAACATTTGTGTATAAGTTATTGTGTGGACGTGTTTTCACTTCTCTTCTCCTATACATTGGAGCAGAATTACTGGATCTTATGGTGACTGTATGCATAAACTGTTGAGGAACTTCCAGGCTATTTTCCAAAGCAGCCACAGCATTTTATGTTCCCATCAGTAGTGTCTGAGGGTTTCAAATTCCCCACATTCTCATCAACACTTATTATCATCCATCTTTTTGATTTAAGCCATCCTTTTAGGTGTGAAGTGGCATCTCATTGTGGTGGTTATGATTTGCATTTCCCAGATGGCTTTTGATGTTGAACATCTTTTCCTATGCTTATTGGCCACTTGTGTATTTTCCATGAAAATTTTCAGATCCTTGGCCCATTTTTAATGGGGTTACTTGTCTTTTTATTATTGAGTCTTAAGAGTTCTTTACATATAAGAATCCAAGTGCTGTGTCAGGTATATGATTTGCAAGTATATTTTCCGTTTTGTGGGTTGTCTTTGCACTTTCTTGATAGTATTATTTGAGCACAAAAGTTTTAACTTTAATGTAGTTCAATTTATCTATTTTTTTATTTTGTTGCTGGTTCTTTGGTAACATATCTAAGAAACTATTGCAGAATCCAGGCTTATAAAATTTATTCCTGTTTTCCTTTAAGACCACATTTCTGTTGTCTCAAGCCACCCAGTTCATGGTCATCTGTTGCAACAATCCCAGGAAACAACCCCAGGGAGGGCCAGGTTATCTAACTCCCATCATCACATCATTGTATATGGTGTGAGGTAAGGGCCCAAATTAATTCTTTTGCATGTGGCTATCTAGTCCCAGCACCATCTGTTGAAAAGTCTATTCTTTCCCCATTAAATAGTCTTGGCACCCAAATGACACAAATCGGTTGACCATAGACACATGGGTTTATATCTGGACTCTCAATTCTATTCCATTCATCTATTTGTCTATTGTTATGCCAGTACTACAAATAGTTTGAAATAGGGAAGTACGTGTCCTCTGACTTTTTCTGCTTTCTCAAAGCAGCGAATTTTCTCAGTTTTTAGTTTATCTGGGAATGTCTTTATTTCACCTTCATTTTTAAAAAAAGATAGTTTTGCTGATCATAAGCTACTTGATTCATAGGTTGGTTGGTTGATTTTTCCATCATATTGAATATGGCCTTTGGCTTCCATTATTTTTGATGAGAAGTCAGCTTATTGAGGATTCATTGTCTTATCAGTGTTCCCTTGCATATGATGAGTCATTTTTCTCTTGTGGCCTTTAAGATTGTCTCTTTGTTGTTGGCTTTCAACATTTTGACTATGATGTGTCTGGGTGTGGCTCTGTGCTTTAATCCTACTGATAATTAATTGAGCTCCTTGTATGTGTAGATTAATTCTTTTCAGCAAATTCTGAAGTTTCTAGCCATTATTTCTCTTAGTATTTTTTTCAGTTCCTTTCTCACTATCTTCTCCTTCTGGTATACCCAGTATGCATATGTTGATGTACTTAAAGATGTCCCACATTTCTCTGAGGCTGAATTTATTTCTTTTTTATCATTTTTTTCTCTTTTGTTCCTGCTGCATAATCTCCATCTATCTTCCAGTTTGCCTATTCTTCCTTCTACCAGCTCAAATCTGTAGTTAAGTCCCTCCACTGAAATTTTCATTTTAGTTACTATAATTTCAACTCTAGAATTTCCATTTGATTCTATTCTGTAATTTATATCTCTTTTTTTATATTTTCTATTTGGTGAGACATCATCATCACACTTTCCTTTAGTTCTTTAGACATGGACACCTTTAGTTCTTTGAACATATTTATAATAGCTGCTTTGAAGTTTTTGTCTGCTATGTCCAGCATCTAGACCCCTTAAAGGTAATTTCTATTGTCTGCTTTTCATCCTGTGCATTGGTCATATTTTCCTGTTTCTTTGCATGTCCTCATATTTTCTGTTGAAAACTGGACATTTTAGATAATATATTGTAGCAATTAGGGATGCCGATTTTCTCCCTTCTGAGGACTGTTGCTGTTGTTGTTTGCTTAGTGAGTTGGCTTGACCAGTTCAGTGAAGTCTATTTTCCCTGCACTGTGCAGGCTCTGATATCTCTGCTCAAACTTTTTGGCCTCAAATTTATCTTTAAGCCTGGTTTCCAGTCACCCCTGAGTCAGCATAGGTTATCAGTGAGCCTCTGATTGATCAGAGGTTGTAGTTAAGCCCCCTGAACTGATGATTTTCACTTGCTACCATTGGATCTGGGTATGGTTTGGAGAGTGCTTTCACTGATCAGGGAGTTTACAGGTTGTCCCACTTTCAGCCAGGGACTAGTAGCTCAGAATTTGTCTCCATTTACTCTTTGAAGGACTCGGCCTTGGGCATACACACAGAGTTCCTGATCACGGGATAAGTGCAGGTTTAGCTGAGCTCTCTTTGACTCTCTCTTTCCGTGACCTCCTCATTAAGCTTCTGGCTAGTCTGCTTCTATACATATCATACCCACTTGTTAGCTTCTACTAATTGCCTGTCAATTACTTCATTGTTTTCACTAATGACTTGAGGCATAAATTGCTCCCTAGTCTGATCCAGTGAAAGTAGAACCCCTTAGCAGCATCAGGGTATTGCCAGTCTTAAGGCTTGCTCCAACTTTTTCCTGGACAGAATCTCTGTGCTTTGGATGAAGAGTCAGAGGGGTGGGGAGATAGGGAACTCACTCTTTACCAGCTGCACCATCCTTGCCAAGCAAGAGCTGTGTGGGGGGAAGGTAGGAACTGATGCCATCAGCTAGCTACCACTACTGCCCATTATAGATCTTCCACAGCCCAGAGGTGAGGTTTGGGGGTTAGGGTGGGAGGTGGGACTTGCCAGTATTCACCAGCTGCCAAATCTGCCTGCAATAGCTCTTCCACCTCAGGAAGCTGGAGGAAATGGGAGCTGCCCCTCAGCTGTTAGCTTAGACTATCTCTTGGGAAGGTCTCTTTAATTAGATATAAATGGTCTGGTTCCAATTCAAAGACAGTCACAAAAATATCTCATCTCATACATTCTTCTGCAATGTGATCTTGTATCTCCTTCATCAAAAGGGGAGGTTTATTTCCCCCACCTCCTTGGGTGGGCAGCGGGCCCTGTGTCTGCTTTGACTAGTGCAACAAAGGGGGAATAATGCTGTTCCTGTGGATGGAGATTTAACTGGCCTCGCATCTTCTCCTCCTGCCTCTCACAGTACTTGCTCCCAAGACACACTCTCTTAATATTCATCTATCATGCTGTGAGAAGCCAACCTACGTGCGGAGGCCATGTCAAGGTGCTTCAGTTGGTTCTCTAAACTGAGCTTCCAGGCTATAACCAGCACCAACTGCCAGCCATGTGAGTGACCCATCTTGGATGTTCCAGCCCATATGAGGCCCCAAATGACTTCAGCCCCCACAGATAGCATGCACAGGAGAACCACCCAGGTAAGCCCAGTAGATCCACAGAATCATAAGAGGTAATATGTTGAATATTGTTGTTTTAAGCCATGAAGTTTGGCTCAATGTGTTCACCAATCTGGAAGTTCCCCAAACCCCATTGTTTAGGGGTTTTATGGATGTTTCATTGCATAGGCATGATTGATGAAATCCCTGGCCATTGGTGATTGAAAGTCTGTAGCCCTTCTTCTCTCCCCAAAGGTCAGAGGGTAGAGATGAAAGTTTCAACCCTCTAATCACATGGTTGGTTCCTCTGGCTGCCAGCCTCCAGCCTAAAGCTGTCTAGAGGACCAGCAAGAGTCACCTCATTAGCATAAAATCAGGTGTAGTCTAAGGGACTTGTTATGAATAACATATAATCTTATCACTCAGGAAATTCCAAGGGTCTCAAGAGTTCTGTGCTCCAGGGTCAAAGACCAAATTTATGTATTTTTTCTTATACCACAACCCTATATAAGCAACATCTACCTAAATCAGTGACTTCCAAACTTCTTTGGCCATGACCCTTAAATACATCTTACATCCTAACCAAGTATGCAGACACCACACACATATATATGTAAGTGTATATGTAACACTGAAACCGAAGTTTTATTCAATCTCTAGGAAATCATATTCATCCTCACTATATGCCATACACTGATATTTTCAATTCAGTTCAATTCATTCCTGTTCCCTTCTATTTCTCCTTCTTCCTTTTTCTTTCAAATGCTGGCTCCAATGCATGAAATGGCTTTCTTGACCCACTAATGTGTCTCAAGCCATAGTCTGAAAGACACTGTGCTCTCAATAGCCAAGACTTACTGTATCTCTAGATCTCTGAGACTTTATAGAGAAGAGGGAGAAACAGACACCCTTTGCCAAGGAGAGTCACCCCCTGGACCAGCAGGTAAAGATTCAAACATGCAGAGTAAGAGAACAGAGCTCAGTGAGTGTCAACTGTCTAACTACAAAGAAGAATGAGAACAGGTGACAAACGGCAGAGGAAAGACTTATATCCCTTACAGACAGCTCTCCCTCACGCAACTACTGAACTCATGTTTTTCAGTCAGTCACTTGTTTCAGAAACCCAAATTGGTGCCCCAGGACCCTCTGAGCCCCATACCTGCCCTCAAGCTTGTACTTGAGTCCTCCTGTAGCACCTCTGCCCTTGAGGCTTCGGACTAGTCCTGAGAGGGCTGACCTCACAGAGTCTGGGTGACCTCACCACCAGATACCAACAGCCAGCAGGTTGACCAGTTCAGAATCTCTTCCAGAGCTATGGACATAGTCAGAAAGGGAGTCCTCGCCCAGCCCTGGTAAAGGGATTCTGGCTAGAAGAACCAAGTATGTCTCTAAGGGCTTTGTTCTTAGAGCTGCCATACCCAGCCTTGTGGGTTTAAAGACAGATGTTCTTTGAGATTCTAGAGAAGCATATGGCTTTTTACGCTTTCTTTATTCTTCCCTGGGTTAAATTGCTCTGGCATTGTCTCATTTCTTCTAATGGACCGTGTCTAACATCTGTGCAGTTACAAATGGGGCATGCTCATTTGTGGGTTTATGGAGCTTGAATAACCTCAAATCTGCCAGGGATCCACTGCTTCACGCAGACAGAGGGAAGCAGGGGGCACTGCTGGAGTGTGAAGTAGGTCAGTTCACAGGGCAAGGAAAAGTACTGAAGTGTTGGGTATTAAGGACAAAACAAAAATCCTAACCTAACTCTCCTGTAATATTGTTGAACCTGGATTCATCTGCCTTCTCTAGAGGTTGTATATGATATTTAAATGGCATTTATTGGGCTTCATTTTTTATATTATAAATGTAACATGCATATTACAGAGACCTTTTAAAATATAAAAAAGGAAACAAATCACTCATAATTGTGCTACTCAAAGAAGACCACATTCATTGTTTTGATTTTTTTCTTTTATTCATTTTATCCCAGGCATGTGCATACTTGAGATACATTTGAATCATTAAACCGTATATGCCATTTTGTAATCTGCTTTCTAAATATCCATTATATTCCCCGTGTGGTCTTCAAAAGCATCCCACGGAATATTTTTATCTCAATTTCTCTTTCATTCTTATAAAAAAAAATATGTGTACCCCATTGATATCTTCAAAGATGAACAGATTGGGAACATGCAGTATTTCAGTGTTCTAGATTTTAAAAATTAGTGTTCTCAGTAATGACAGGCCAAAGTAAAGAAAATACAGACCTCTCTTATTTTTCTGCAATTGCTTTGAAATTAGCCTTTCTCTGTATGGTGGCGGCACCTCCTATGCATTCATTTGTGGTAATTGAGATGTGCATTTGTGTGTCCTGGGAAAGAGGCCTAGAACCCTTTTTTAAGGATTAAAATCCTACTTTTTAAAAAGTTGAAGGTCTACTAATCCAAACACTGAATTTTTTAGAAGGGGGAGAGTAATAAAGTCTCTTTTCAAATCAAGTAATTGTGAAGTTGAGTTTCTCTCTGGGTCCATTTAAACACTGTAGTCCCCTAACACTGAGGCACAGCCTTTTCAAACTTGCAGACAGAGAGCTCTAGAACCCTCCATAATTGCCATGAAATGGAAATTCTTCTGAATTCTATAGATTTTATTGGGGGGGATATTTGGTTTCAATTTGGGCATAGAAAGTGGGAGAGGGGCAGGAAACTTTTTTAAAAATTATAAAACTCTTCCCTTGTCCCCACCCAGCTCCCTTTGTGCACTTACAATATTGTTCTCAGTTTTTTAGAGGATTTAAACCAGCTGCCACCAAGCCACACCTCTTTTCCCAAGAGCCCACTAGAAGCCTAATGTGGGGCCCAGACTTGATCCCATCCACCTGCAGAGGACAGAGGGCCTCCTTGCTCGGAAATTGCACCCCCCCTTCCTTCCTGTTAATGACGTAATAAACTGCAAATTTGTCATTTCTACTTTATAATCTCTACATCCTCCCTATCAGTCCAGCTCCCTTTTCCAGCTACCCTCAAATGAAAAGGCAGCTTTACTCCTGTTTCTCCAACATGAAGTCGACTTCAAATAAGAGAAAATAAGGACACTAAGTCCTCTGGGCCATTTGATGGCACCCATCAGAAAGCTGACAGGGGAGAATAAAATGCCATTCAAATGGGTCCTTTGTGTGGCTTTGAATGAGTATGTTGAACAAGGCAGTACTTGGGCATCTCCGGGGTTTTCACTTGGGCCAGATAAGGTGCCACAAGATAAACAAGATAAATTCCTTCCGTGTTTCTATGGATGCCGAGGAACCAAGGGCCCGGGACTGCTTTTGAGAGTTGGTGCAAAGCAAGATCCTCCTCCACAAAGGACGCTCTTATCTGACTGGGGCTGCGAGATGGCAAGTCTTCCTCCCTCTCCTGGCACCCGAGGACCAGGCCATGGGGACAGTGCTGGGGCCTGAGTGACAAGGAGAAGAGCTGGGAAAAACTGTTTGCAGGGAGGAAAAGCAGCCCAGAAGCACCAACGTTCTGCATGCGGGACCCTACCTGCTCGGAGTCCCAGGGGCCTCGGTCCTGGCAGAGTTCCCAAGCATTCCTTCCTGGAGAATAGTGACCTCGGGAATCTGTGTTTTCCCACCGATGCTCACCTCTGGCTCAATCAGCCTCCAAGTCTTCACCACAACAGCATCCCTGGGCTCTATCAGCCACCAATCCAGCCACCAATCTACAACCTACAGATTTAAGAAATATTTAACCAGGAAGTAAGGGAATTGGTTTTGGTTGCGTTGGACACAATGTTTTAGTTTTGTCTTTTTTCAAGACACCAGATATGTAGCTGTATCAGCCATTTAATGGCACTGATGAAAACCCAGTGCTGTGAGGTACAAAGTGACAGACAAGAGTTAAACACCTTGATCTTCCAAACCTACTTCCTTCTGTCTTTGCACCATTGTTTCCTTCCTGCGCTACACTCCCTTGGGCCAAATATTAGGTGGGTCATTCTGGTCTGTGTTATTTAGTAGAGATTAAAATCTCTTCCACCTCCGCCCTCATAAAGAAGCCAAGATGAATCTCAATTTCAATTGTAAGTAACTAGCAAAAAAAAAAAAAAAAAAAAAAGAGAGAGAGCGAGAGAGAGAGAGAAGAAGAAGAAAAGAAAAAGGAAATGAGATCAAATTTTAAAATTTTTCTCCAGGACAAAAAAAAGAATGTGTGTTTGTATTTTCTCTTTTTCCTGTCTCATTGTATATGATTTCACATCACAAGAGTTTGTTACAAGTCAAACCCAGTTCCGCCTTTGAAAGAAGCACCAAAATGCAGTTATGGAAAGGAAGGTATTTCATCTACGAGGCCAGAGTTGAAGGATATGCTGTGGCTCTTAAACTTTGGTGAACATGAGTCACAAGAGCTTCTTAAAACTGTAAAGACCCTGCCAGACCTCCACTCTGAGAGATTCAACTCAGTGCACCTCCAGGCGATTCTAAAGCAAATGAGTGGAAGTGGGGCGGGTTCAGTCTTTGAGAAACACTGCAAATTAGAGCAAAACACCTCTGGCTTTAGCAGCCTGTTGACCTTGGGGAGGACCAGAAGGTTGGGGGTGAAGAAGTGAAAGCCATAAGCATAGACATCCTTTTAAAGATGTTTAGAAAGGGAAAGGAAGAAATTGAACAGTAGCTAGTGGTAGGTGTGGGGAACAAGGAGATATTGTGTGCCTTTTAAAAAAAAAAAAAAAGAATGGGAAGATTTAAGTGTATTTATGTGCTGAAATGAAAGGACCAATAATGAGAGAGGTTGACAATAACAGGCGCATGGAAGATGACCGGAATCTAGGCCCCAGAACAGGTAAGGAGACTTAAGATCGAGTGCACCACCGGTGCATGACCAACCAGCTTTGCAGAGGAGGAAGGGAATTTATCTCTGAGTCAGGAAGCAATTCAAATAATAACCTTCTGAGATAAGAGAAAGTGGAGGGTCTCCTAAAGTTTCTATATAACGGTGTTAATCCTTAGTAGTTTGAACTTACCTGAAGTGCTGAAATAGGGAAATAAGACTTAGAGAAAAAAATGCATACCCGGGAGAGCTCTAGTTGTCAAACCCCAAATGGTACTCTCTCCTAAGAAGCAGTGGTCCCTAAATGTCAGGGAGAAACGGCTCTATCTTCTCACCAAAAAGGGGACAATTGGAATCCTAACTTCTTCTCATGGCCGCTGTCTGACCCTCTTATTAAAAACATCCTGCAATGTTAGATTGTAACTTATTTGAGGCCAGTGACCCAGTGATTCTCAGCGGACAATATCTCACAAAGCACTAGGCGGTGTTAAAGGGATCTGACACATTGTTTCTGATGTTTATTTTGCATTATACACAAGTTATGTGTACCTATTATTACAGAAATGTACATTCTTATTTCAGCAAATAGAGACATGCAGGAAGGTGGGGGGAGTCAATCACAGTCACACAAAGATGTGACTTTTAAGACTTGGGTGCTATATTAACTAACCTCCAGGAGGCTCCCAATAATCCTTGCCTCTGAGTAGCCACACCATTATGCTGTCCCCTCCCACACAGTATCAGAAGTGGCCCTATGTGCCAGTAGAACATGGCAAAAGTCTACCTTCTGAGGCTAGGTCAGAAAGGACATTGCTGCTTCCACCTGTAACCAGCGGTTTTCAGTTGCAGCTCTATTAACATTTTGGACCAGAGAATTCTTTATGGTGGGTGGCTGTTCTGTGCATTGTAGGAGGTTTAGTAGCATCCCTGGTCTCTACCTGTTCGATGCCAGTAGCACCTCATGCTCAGTTGTAAAAATAACAAATGTCTCCGGACATTGCTGAATGTCCCCGGGGTGAGAGGCAAAAGTCTCTCCAGCTGAGGGCCACTGACCTAGATTGTTGACCTGCTGTCTCTGGGGTAAACCACCTGCCAAGCACCATGGCACATCGTGTGTGACCACCACACTGTAGAGAGGAACTGAGTCCGTCCCCCCCCCCCCAGCTAATAGCAGGTACCAAGTGGCCACCACTGTAAGAAAGCCACCTGGAGAGTGGATCAAGTCACCAGATGACTGTGGACTGGCCCAAACTGATGGCAAACTTCATGGGAGCCAGAACGACCCAGATGGACTGCTCCCAAATTCTTAACCCATGGAAACCAGGAGAGATAATAATGATTATGTCTTAATCTCAGGAAACAAACTGAGGGTTGCTGGAGTGGTGGGGGGTGGGAGGGAGGGGGTGGCTGGGTGATAGACACTGGGGAGGGTATGTGCTATGGTGAGCGCTGTGAATTGTGCAAGACTGTTGAATCACAGATCTGTACCTCTGAAACAAATAATACAATATATGTTTAAAAAAAGAAGAAGGAGATAGCAGGAGGGGAGGAATGAAAGGGGGAGAAATTGGAGGGGGAGACGAACCATGAGAGATGATGGACTCTGAAAAACAAACTGAGGGTTCTAGAGGGGAGGGGGGTGGGGGGATGGGTTAGCCTGGTGATGGGTATTAAGGAGGGCACGTTCTGCGTGGAGCACTGGGTGTTATGCACAAACAATGAATCATGGAACACTCCATCAAAAACTAATGATGCAATGTATGGTGATTAACGTAACAATAAAAAAACCACTCAGTTTTGGGGTGACTTGCTTAGTCGATTCCTTTGTTTAGCAATTATCCTTGATGTTTGCATACTGAGTACATATAGAGTAGATGGGCACTATTCTAAAATCCTTTTTCTTTCTTTCGCTCAGGTCTAGGTGAAAAATGAAGATCAGCATGATTGTTTACTTGCTACATAAAATTATCTTGTGAACTTGAATTATTCATACAATTTCAGTTAGTGGGTAGAAAATAAGTTACAAACACTAGCCCTAAGGTATGTGGTGGAACGAGGGGCTGGCTCCAGAGGAAGCCTTAGCTATCTCCTCCTAATTTTTGTGAACTAAGTTCCTGTCTCCAAAACGATGACATTATAATTTGTAGGAACCCCTGCTCCCTGCCTGGCCAGATCTCTAGAAGAATTAATAATACATCTTAGGGGGCCTCAGTTCCTCATTCAGGCATACGTCATGAAGCGAACTCAGGAGTAATAGCACCCTGGTGAATTATGCTAATTCAGACTGCTTACCGATGGGTCTCCCTACCTCCGCAGGCTTAAAGAGAATGTGAATATCGTTTACTACTTAAAAAACAAATCTAGGTGTCTTTCCTAATCAGGCTGAATACACTGCTCCTGCAGTGAGATGCTTACTGAGGTGGGAAATCAAATTTATCAGTCCTGAGAACAACGAATCTGAGGCCTCTGCTCTTGCTGGTCCTGTTGCTTTGGTATTAACCTCTGGGACAAATGTGTTTGCCCTGAGATTTTGGCAAGGTAGCTTGGGGTTTCTGTTTTTGTCATTGTGTGTTTCCCATACGATTATCATTTTTGACAATGGATTAAATTCCCTGTACCTCCTTTTACTTTCTTTCTTTCTTTCTTTCTTTCTTTCTTTCTTTCTTTCTTTCTTCTTTCTTTCTTTCTTTTTTTAGGGGCCATAGGCTTGAAAGGGTTATTCAGCTTTAGTTTCCAATACTGTTAACAAAAATGTATTACTCCAGGGCGGCTGGGTGGCTCAGTCGTTAAGCATCTGCCTTCGGCTCAGGTCATGATCTCAGGGTCCTGGGATCGAGTCCCACGTCAGGCTCCCTGCTCCTTGGGAAGCCTGCTTCTCCCTCTCCCACTCCCCCTGCTTGTGTTCCCTCTCTCGCTGTGTCTCTCTGTCAAATAAATAAATTAAATATTTTTAAAAAAATATGTATTACTCCACTTTTTTACTATGGTCGACAAATACATATATTATTCCATTAGCAAATTGTCTGCTGTTTTTAGATTACTGAATCCAGTTATCCAGTTCTAGAAATATAAATGCCATGCCAGTGATAATCCTGGAAACTTATTAGGAGAGAGAAAACTAGAAATTAGGGAGCAAAGAACAATTAAATTCTTATTTCCTTGGTCTGATTTTAAAGTTCTACCAGCCAACAGATCACCAAGCATTTATTTGAGGGAAAAGGACAGAAAGGAAGGAAAGCAGAATAAGAAAACCTTTTTAGACCTAAAATGAGCCAGATACTTTGTGAGACTCTGCATTTTCTCATTTAGGCTTCATTAAGAAGGTAGGTACCATTCTCCCCAATATCAGATGTGGAAACTGAGGCATTCAGAGCTTTAGCAACTTGTCCTGATTTTTAAGTGGTCGAAGCAGGATTTGACCAAGCTCTGCCTTCTTTCTGGCCACTACGCTAAGCCAAATAGACGACATTTCTCTTTGTTTCAGAGTTCTTGACTGCAAACAATGAAAAACAGCTCTGATAAGCAAAGAGGAATTTACTGGATGGAAAAGGGATTGGTGGGAAGTGGGAGAGGGTATGAATGTGGCTCACAGAATCAATAGGAGAGCGAAGGACTAAACTTGGGAATCAGTACAAATAAGGTATCTCTGAAATCCTAAGACACAGCAGTAGTCTCCCAAGCCTGCTGACTTTTTTTCTGAGAATGACTCAATCCTTTCTCCCAGCCTTCCCTTGAGAGTCAGAGTCCCAGATAACATGTCTAATTGGCCAAGCTTAGGGCTCATGCTCACCCATACAGATGCATCCCAACATGAGGAAGCCTCTGAATTCACCCTCCACCAAGACCTCATATAGCAGGGGAGATGGGGAGTCATGGACGCCAGACAGTAAGGCATGTCAAATGTCCACCAAGCTCTTGAAAACTAAATGTCTTTTCTTATGGGGAAAACAAACAAACCCTGTAGAGTTGCAATGTAAATGTGACAAATCTCCCTGAGATGAATGGGTCTTCCTGCTTAGAACATACACTCCATGAGGGGTGGGACTGTATCTGTCCTGGTGTCACCCAGAGTCTGGGACATGATGAGTATCCTGATAAATATTCCTTGAATGAATGAATTTCATGAATAAATTTTGCCTATTGTTTCTCCCATACTTTATCCGGGGACATCACACTTAGAGTTCTGGGCAGATCAGACATACTTAACTCTATGTGCAGACTTAAAATATTATAAACCAGGAGAAAGAAAACTCCCCAGCATTCCCGCACAGGATTATGACCAAATGTCATTCAGTGCAAAAGCAGAAAAGCTCAGGATCAACCTTCCAAGGTTACACTTTCCTGCAGAAATTTCACAAATCATGTTTCTTTTTTTAATTTAAAGATAATGTATCATCAAAATTAGTTTTAAAGAACACCCAAAGCATATCCCCACCATTTTTGCATATTATCTTTATCTTATTCTCCAATACAAAAATATTTAGTGTAGTTATAATTAGAATACACGTACCTTTTATTATTATTTTTTCCACAAGATATTAATGACACCGTTCTAGGTTTCAAAATTGACTACATAAATTACAATGTTAGTGGTGGCATAATAGTCCATGATCTTGATATACCATAATTCAATAAGCCGTTTCCTTATTGTTGGACATCTGGTTCATATGAATCAGACTTTTAACATATGAATATGTCTTCAGAGGAGATCTAGAATATGGTCAACAGATGGCTTGTGAAAGTGATTTTGATGTTACAGTATATTTATTGATGACTGCAGTCAATAAAATCTAACTAAGGATTGCTCGCAAATTGATTGGTGATGTGGGCATTACGTACACAAATAGAATTTAAGGCAAATTAGAGGGATATATGAAGTTCAACAGGATGACAAAAATTAGATGTAGATGAGAGGGAAAGAGTCAAATAAGCATAGGAACAAAATGGAGCCAAACACACAGATAAGGAGATTCTAGTCCCATTATTCATTGATATGTTAGAATTTTCATGCTCCAGGGGTTTCTCTGTTTAAATCCATGATTCTATTTAGTCATGAAACATTTGTGTTTGAGTGTGTTCTCCAGACCTAATATCCCTGGTAATGATAAATCTTTTTTCAGTTTCTCCCTAAGATTATTTTAAGTCCATATTCCTAGAATAAAGCAACAGTTTTTGGAGTCAAAGGCAGGAATGGACAGTGATGGGAAAAGAAACAGAAGAATTCTGGGGTGAATTTTGAATTATGGGCTGGTGGAAGTTTATGAAGATAACTTGAAGAGAAATAGAAAAAAATTAAAAATTAAAAACACGAAAAGAACTACTTCTGTAGAGGGTATTTTTATTAAGAAAAAAATAAAAAGCTATATAATGCCATTTATGCCTTGTATCAGACACACTCTCTTAAGCATTCAGACTATGTCTTAGGTCTTAAGGGGCTGAAGTTGTCCATTTATAAAAACCAGATCCTATCCCTGCCCACACTGCTCCCAGTTAAGCAATGGGTCAGATTCCATCTCCCTGGAATGTTTTAGCACTTGGAGCGACAAACTGGAAAATTATTCACATTGATTTGGCTCTGATAGGAACAAATGTCTCTTCATTTTTCTTGTTTCCTTCACTGGTCCTGCTGTGACTTTGTACCAACCTTGAAAATTCACCCAAACTCTGATACAATGAGATGCCCCTATGTGATGGAAACTAGTCTTCGGAGACAGTGGCCTGTGACAGTACAAAACCCAAGTCCTAGTTCTGCACAGGGGAATGCCCTAGGTCATCCTAGGTCCCTTGGAGGATGTGTCTATAATAGAAAACACATCATTATTCCTCAGGTTTTCTCTGCTCTTTAAATGGCAGTTACTACAACCCCTATGTTAAGGAAGTAATCAAATTCTATCATGTGGGTGAATATACCTAATTACATAACCATATATGTTTAGTTATGTATCAGTCTGGATAGATGAATGGATAGATAAATAGATAGATGATAGATAGATAAACAGATAGATAGATACATAGTCTTTCTGACATCATGCCCCATCACCCCTTAAGTACTTCACCATGTACCTCCTAAAAACAAGAACACTCTCCCATACCACACGACTCTCCAAGTCAGGAAATCCACACTGACACAGCACAGCCATCCAGTCCGTAGACCTTGTTCAACTGTCTCAACCATGTGTCTTTTCCTTTGCCATGCAGGCTCCCCCACGGAACATGTGTTGCATTGAGTTGTCCATCCCATTAGTGGCTTGTCCAGAATACCCCTGTTTCTGCCTGCCTCTAGTATCCTTGATCTGTCTTCAAGAGCACAGGCTTTTCATTCCCTCTACCAGCAGGAACACCGCCAGCGTGATGCTGGGCTCTCCTCAGCACGTCACTTCAGAAGGCTCATGCTGCCAACCTGTCCCACCTGTGGTGGTGGTACCTTGATCACCTAGTCAAGCTCTCTGCCACCCTCCCCCTTGCATTTGATTAATATTTTGTGGGCAGATAGTCTCATGTGTTGCCAATACCCTATTTCTCATGAACCCTCCACCCACCAGTGACATACACACATGTCAACTACTACTACTATTGTTGCCTAACGGTCGTTATTTATTTCCATTATTCCTCTTACCTTTATTAGTTGGCATTCTACTATAAGGAAGAGCTTTCCCTTCATCATATTTATTTATTCATTTACTTATTTTTTTTTTTTTAGAGAGGAAGAGAGAGAGCGTGCACGTGTGAGTGGGGGGAGGGGCAGAGGGAGAGAGAATCCCAAGCAGGCTCCACACCCAGCACAGAGGCTGTCCCAGGGCTCCATCTCCCAACCCTGAGCTCATGACCTGAGCCAAAATCAAGAGTCGGTAGCTTAACCGCCTGAGCCACCCAGGCGTCCCTTCTTATTTCTGCAGTATGGACTCACTGATTCCTCTCTCATACAATGGGTTGTAATCCAGTTATCTATTTTGGGAATTCAGTTATTCCAAAATTGGCCAGTGAGAGCCCCTTCAAGTCGGCTCGTGTGTCCTTCTGACATGTTATCATCATTCTACACACGAAGCAGAATCCTAGGGAAGTAGGAAAACCACTTTAGGTCAGCTGATCTGGGAAGGCCTCTCTGAGGGGGTGAGTCTGGATGGCAAGGCCACGGGGGTGGCAAGGGCAATGCCTCAGGAACGTGCAGGCTCCATCCAGGTTCAGGAACTGAGTCGAGGCTGGTGTGCCTGCAACACAGACCAGGAAAGGAGTTTGGGGGTCATGCTAGGCGAGATGGGAGGGCGCTGGAGGGTTTTAAGTAGGGGTGTGCCATGATTTGGTTTCTATGTCCAAGCACCATGCGGGCTGCCGTGCGGAGGATGCTCTGTGGGAGAACAGGAACGGAAGCAGACAGCAGGCAGGAGGGGAGAACATCGTGTGTTCAGTAAGCCGGAGACCAGCTACTCCCGCTCCAGACTGACTTCCTGCTCTGGAAGCTACGATGCCTGATTAAGTCAGTAACGCGTGTTCGCTTGCTCCCTCACTCAGCTTCTGTTCTGTACGAGACCCTGTCACGTGACACGTGGGGCCTGACTTCACTGGACGTGTCAGCATCCCCCCTCCTGGCTCCTGGCCCAGTACCTGCTGGCTGAGTCATTAGTATCTGTGAGCACATCAAAGTCTGCGTGTGCGACGAGTCCCTAGGATGGAAGTCCTTGTGTAGCCTCAGCATCGCGCATGCTCTGGTTCTATCCTCTCAGGTTCTAGGTGACTTGCCTGGGATCACGGGCATCACCCCAACCTCTTGCCCCTGGCTTCCACCTTCCATGCCAATGTCTCCCAGTTCCAAGGACTCACAGCTCAACTCTCTCCGTTGTCCCTGGCATGCTTTTCTACGTATACACAAAATTAAAATTGCGTGCCTGGCCACACAAGGAGAAAAGATCTATCCCTGTGGATCCACGCTTGGAGGAGTTAGTGTGATTTATTAAAGTAGGATTTCTTAAAACCCACACCTTTGTCTCACTTGAGAGGTGAAGGTGTTTCCTAGAACACAAGCCCTGATTTCCCCAGGGCTCTTCCTCTGCATCCCCTCAGCTCTCTATCTATATTGAGTCAAAATAAAACAAGGTCATCTGCACCTCGGCTCCAACACAGCGCTTCCCTCTCGCCTCTTGGCCTCTCCCCGACCCCAGCCCGCAGCGCGTAAGCTATCGCGGCACATGCACATGGACAGTGCACCATAGCAGAGTCTGGTGGAAACATCCCAGTGACCACGAGGTTGTATTCTTCTTCTCCTGCCACCAAATTTACCACAAACTTAGCCCCTTACAATGACACAGGCATATTTAATCACGGTTCCTGTGGGTTAGGAGACCAAGTATGAGGTAGCAGGGGACCCTGCAGGGACTCCCCAGGCTAAAATTCAGGTGTTGGCCTTGGGCTTCTATCTCACTGAGACCCAGGGTGCCCTTCCAAGCTCATTGGTAGAATTCAGGTCCTTGTGTTTATATGAGTGAAGTCCCAGGGGGACCCCTGTTCCCTGCCATGTGGCCCCCCCAGCGACATGGCAGCTCCAGGCCAAAGAGAGCTGCTGTCTCAACTCTCTCTTTTCAGGCTCGCCTCCTTTCAGGGCTCAACTGGTTAGGTCAGGCCCACCCAGGACAGGCTTCCTTCTAATGAGCTCAAAGTCAACTGGGGAGGGACCTTAATTACATCTGAATAATCCCTTTATCTTTACCATAGAAGCAACTTGATGCCAGGAGTGAAACCCCATCCTATTCGCAAGTCTTGCCCACACTCAAGAGGAAACTATATAGGCGGAACATGGGCATGGGGGGAAGGATTCATGGGCCATCTTAGAATTCTGATTACTTGAGTAGACTTTCCCCCTCGGTTTTTTTTTTTTTTTAATTTATTTCTAACTGTAGTAAAATACACATAAACTTTATCGTTTTAATCATTTTTAAGCGTGCAGGTAGTCTAGTGGTATCAAGGACATCTACAGGGTTGTGCTGCCATCACCTCCGTCCGTCTCTGGAACTCTTCTCATCTTGCAAAACTGACACTGCGCCCGTGAAACACTAACTCCCCATCCCCCCTCCCCCAGCCCCTGGCAACTGCCCCCCACCCCCATTCCCAGCTTCTCCAATGCAGTGATGGCAGGAGGAAAATCAGGTAAAATGAAAAATTTGCCTGTCTCACTTCAAAGGCTTGCAATTTCATCAGAGCCTCGTTTCTTGTGCAACTCAAATTAAAGATGCCCCTGGGCTTGTTCTTTGAAAGCCTTGTGTCCTCGGCCCCAGGGCTGGGACTGTAATCTCTGGTCCCTTTGCTGGGCAGAAGAGAAAGGAAGAGAGGAGTCAGATGACAGAAATAGGACCCACTGCCTGATCCCATACTGCCCACAACCTCAAACACAGCATGCATTAAAATCAAAACTTCTCCCCGAGTCAGCAGTGTGGTCCATTTTCTTTGATTTGGAAAAGGAACTGAGTCCAGACCAAATGAGGAAACTCGTGCCTCTTTTGTGTCTCCGTTTTCCAGCTAACTAATGGGGTCTGCAAAGTCAACTTTTTTTAAATCACATGCTCCCTGTAGAGACAGAAGTAACATACTAGAATAACCTAAAATGCTTTTAATACTATGAGAATTATGGTCTTAAATTACACAATGAAAGATAATTCTTCAGTTGTTTTTTTTTGTGTGTGTGAAGCTTCCCTACTCATAAATCTGTCAATATTTAATAGGGTAACAAACATGACTTTGAGTCTAAGGTTTCTCATTGAAGCAATGCATCATGGGTAAAAAACCTGCTTTTTACACCCCGGGAGTCTTAGGCACACCTGTGTCCAAAACATAGGGGAATTTTATCCCCTTCATTTAGGTATGGATGTTATATTTTGTACACTGTAGACTTCCACAGCTTTGTTCACAAGGCATAATTATTTCCAGACAAGATGCTGGCTCAGATTGACTGCCTCATTCCTAATGTGGCTTTTGAGTTTTGCAAGCCGCAAACTCAGGGCTTTCCTTCACTGTCCCTTCTGTGCATCCTGGTAACGTGGCAGAGAGAAATCATAACTACACAAGAGGTCATAATTTCAAGCTATGATAAAGTGTTTCCAGAACAAAATAACTTGGTGTTTGAATTCCGAACCCACATGTGCAGAAACTATAATTTTCTGTGTGGATGGCAGCTCTCTTCTACTAACAGAAGGAGAGGGATCATGCCAATGGCTTCTGCTTTTGAAATATGCCTGTGCCCGGAGCCAAAGATGGAACATCAGTGGCCCGTTCGCATGGTAAGCCCCGCAGGTGAGTGTGAAACAGCCGGGTGCAAGCAGCTGTGAGTCCTGACACACTGAAGAACCACAGCTGCGGGTTTCAGTTGCTCGGGCCCTCTGCACACCTGGCAAGAGGAGTTAAGTGGCGTCCGGCCCCCCTCGCTGGGAACCATCAATGGGAAGCCTTGGTGTCTCTGTTGCACCACCACAGAAATGTGTTGAGTATCGCAGAACTTGTATTTGCATTGGTTTCCTTCGGGGACTTGGTTTTAAATAGCAAAGCAAACACCAATGCAAGAGCCCTCTTGCTTAAAAAAAAAAAAAAAAAAAATTGGGTTCATTTACATTGCCACATCAATATTTTTAACGTACTTGAGGGTGCAAGAAAACTCCATAGACAATTAACAAGTACCAGCTCCTAAAGATTCTTTTGCAGCGATTCCCACCTCCTCCAGAGGGAAAGGAATTCCAGTTCCATGATGTCACGGCATCAGCCAATCTTTCTGAAGGACGCAGCTACCCGAATGTGCACATGTTCTGTTTGTACGATGTCCTCTTGTGTATCCCAAAGGCATGGGAGATGCACGAGCCATGGTGACATTCAGCAAGCTGTGTCTGACCCAGAACTCTCCGGAGGCACATGCTTGCACACACACACACACACACACACACACAGTTATTTGTGCACTTCTGACCCTGCCTGGCCTCCCTCCACTGTCTAGCTTTGAGCCTCATTTTTGTTCCGGAGCTTCCTCTTGGCTCCCCTACACCCTGTTTGAAAAAGGGCTGCAGCCTCCTCGTTTTCATGTGCAGAAGTGCCTCGGCTGCTTCTCAACCTCCCGCCTGCATTTCCTCTCACTGGTTCTTTCTGAGGTTCCGGCTGTGACCTCACTCCTGCTTTCCAAAGTGCCAAGGAGCTTGGTCTCAGAGGAGCTCGCCATCACCCACCCATGGCTGGCTCCTCTCTTCACACCCCACCGCAGAACTGCGTCAGCAGCCCCTGCGGCATTGATCCTTGCCCTCGAGGATGGATCTGTCTCTGAGCTGGAGGCTCCACTTAACAGTGTCCATGCCCTTCTTCCCTCCCCGCCCAAAACCAAATAGTCTCCAAGACTTCCCACTCTGCCTCCCTCCAGGTCCTTCTGATTCACTTCCTCCTTTGTCTTCCACACAAACCCACGTCTCTCCACTGGCCTGACTTCAAAACTGTGATTAGGGTCAGACAGAGCCTTGCAGAGACAGGGAATACGATCCAACATCATGTAAATAACTGTAAGTTATGGTTGCGGCACATCTGTAGAATATGAAAAGAATTTAGAATAGAAGTCAGCCAGAAATAGCATTGTGACGTCCAGTCATGTGGTACAGAGACCTGGCAGGAAGAAGTAGGTAACATGGAACCGAATACGGGAGGCCAGGCTGTGCACCTAACTCATTGCAAGACATTGACAGAGCACGTATGGGACCAGGCTCAGCATGGCATCGAGAAAAATCATCCTGGACAATTTGACCTCTAGCTCACACTTCCTCCCTAATAACCCTGCACGTGATAAAACCTCAGTGGGCTGGTAAGGAGTCCTCCAAAATTCACTGAATAATTCAATCCCAAATGTATTTGGAATGATATAATTTTTTCCTTAGTGGACACATGACTTTTAATACTAAAAAGATACAGAATTAAGTATAAACATGAGAAAGGTAAATCAAATCTAGTTTTAATATATTAAAGTTGAGAAATAATTTGTGGCTATTTGGTATTTTTCTTTATGTTACGTTTAAGAGGATGCTGTGTGCTGGAGTGTCAGGCCAAGCTTGCAATTCTAATTTAAAATGTGCAGTTAAATAGTTGACTTAGATTATGATTTTTATGTTGACATTTTAAGAGAATATAACATTCATCCTCAGTGCAGATTTTCTTTGTTATCTTTCTAGGAATAATTACTTAAGTGTTTGGGAAGATCTGTTTGTTAATGAGGCAATTAAGGAAGTCAAATGATTTTAAGTACTGTTTAAAAGGTTATTTAGTTTTTGTTAATAGAACCAAGGATTAATCAAAGGCCTCCTTTTAAAAGTTACTAAATATCACTAGATTCATTGTTTAAAAATAAGATTTTCAGGTTGAATAACATGTACAAATGCCATTGTGTTAAACAACATTTAAAATATTCACCAATTTTGGGGCACCTGGGTGGAGCGGTTTGTCAAGTATCCAACTCTGGTTTTGGCTCAGGTCATGACCTCAGGGTCCTGAGATCAAGCTCCGCACTCAGCAGGGAGTCTGCTGGAGAGTCTCCTCTCCTCTCCTCTGCCCCCACCCCTGAAATAAATAAATAAATCTTAAAAAGAATTAAAAAATAGTCACCAGTTTTTATTATAAGAGGATTTCTTAAAAAGCACTTTGTTTTCTTCCACTGAGAAAAATCATCTCAGCCACTAATGGTGGGCACATGCTCACGAGAGAGGTAATCGAGGGTGTGGTTTAGGCTTGGTTAGCCTGTGAAACTGAGCCTTGTTTTTTTTCACCTGTAAAATGGCATAATAACAATTACGCCATGCAGCCATTTGCAAGGATAGAATGAAATGTGGATAAACAAGCTCCTTGCCAAGCACCTACTACTCATAGCCGACACCCAGCAAACGATACTTGATACAGTTCTCTCCTTCAGGAGACCGAGGATAATAGTAAATGTAATATTCTTTTCCTGGGTCACTTGTTTGCTTGGATTTTATTGGAAATTTATGTGGTAGGGGAAACTTGCAGAGTGACCCTGGTAATGTGTCAGAAATACATCACTGGCTGGCTTGAAGCCCTCCCATGGCTCTACCTCATCTCCATTGCCCATTTGGCTTCACCAGCCACCACTCCCCTGCCTCCCCTTCTGGGCTGTTCCCAGGACATGCCTGGCCACCTCCCCGCCTGAAAGCTTCTCCTCCAGAGCTCTGCATGACCCACCCCCTCCCACTTTCGGGCTTCTGTTCCAATGTCACCTGAGCCCCCTGTTTAGAAGCATACCCCACCCCTCCCACCCCTGTATGCCCCCTTTCCTCACTTTCTTTTTCTCCAAAGCCCTTCTCCCCATTTCATAGGACATCTATTGCCATCACTGGTCTGTGTGTTCAGGCCGCCCCCCCCCAGATATAAATGAAAGCAGAGATTTTGTCGATGTGGTTTGCTGCTGTGTTCCTCACATCTAGAACAGTGCCTGGCACCCAGAAATAGCAGAGCAAGTAAAGAAAAGCGGGGGCCAGGATTCAGACAATATAGGTTTTTATTCCAATTCTGAGACTCACCTGTCCTGTGACCTTGTACAATTCACTTGGCATTCCGGACTCTTCATTGCCTCCTGTCAGCAGTGGGCACAGCAATCCGTCTGCTGACCACTTGGTGGGGTCGCTACAGGATTAATCGAGGTGTGTGGGCACATTTACTGCAAGGGGGCACAGAAACATGACAGATTATTATCACTAGTTGGTGACTTTTGGGAAAATTGCCTCTGCTCACACTGTTTTGAATGTTTTCAAACTGGGAATTATTTTCCCTGTAACATTGGTCCGGAGTAAGATTGCTCAGTCCAGTATGACATCCACCCCCAGCACCACCACGCGTGCCCTGCGGCATGATGTAAGCAAGAATGGTCCACATTTTCTCAGAACCGGTAAAAACCGGGGTTGACCTGAAGATTCTAGAGCTCTATCGAGGTCGGAGTAGCATCTTTGGGATTTGTCTCATTGGTCTATGAAATGCCTAGACAAGGTTCTCTCGGGGAGTTTTGAAAACCCGTATGAAGGGAGGAAACCTGACGATATACGTTCTCTTGGATAACGAAACAATTCTATCCGTGCACCCCTTATATCCAAAGCGGGGGGGTATAACAGTTTTAAGAGGTAGTAAAAGGATTCTCCTCATTGGTTATGCTAGGTTGTTCAGTCTGCATTTTTAAAAACTCCTCCCATGACATTCAGAGACCAAGGATCTTTCTCTCGTAAATGGACACTCTTGAGCAGGAAAAACAGGCATGTTTCCAGAGACCAGGTCAGTATGAGAGGTCATGTTGGCAGAACTAGAGAGTAATGAGTGTCCCACCAGCGGAGTCCACAGTATCCAATAAAGCTAGTCTCTCTAACCAGTCACCCTTGTCAGCACCTACAAACACCTGTGCTTAAGCTAACTAAGGGTCCAGGCTCCGTGTGTGGTGGAATAGCACTGTGCTTCTGAGGGCACACCAGACAACTTCAGTATCATACGTGGCAACCCGTGTGATGTTCCAGGTTCCCTGGGAAATAAAACATGTGAGTGTCAAAAAAAAAAAAAGTTATAGAACAGGTGATAAGATGGTGCAGGAAAGCAGACCTGGGAAACATAAGCCCTCATCCTAACTGTTCTGCAGCAATTTAAAAATGCCAAGTTTCTCATGGAGGAGAACGAAGAAAAGAGGTGAGCGCCATCTTGTGGAGAGACCCGCAGGTGCTCGTGGTCTCCTGCCGGCCCCTAACCTCTCTTCCCAGCCAGAGCATCTGCCAAACTCACCGCCCCTTCACCATCTTCTGACCCAAACGCGTTAGGAACATATATGGGACAACATTGTTTCAACTCTTCCAAAATAATAGTCATTAAAAGCTAATACCTCTAATCTGCCTGCTAAGGTCTCCCAGAGGCTGTGCGCCGATCCGCTCCCCAGGAAGGTTGCTCTATGGCACCTGTCTTCCCCCCAAACACCTTTCTCCTCAGTTTGTTGGGGTTCTCAGTTTGTTGGGGTTCCCAGTTGGGAGGAAGGGAGTGACAGTTCTTTTGCTCGTGCGGCCCCTCCCCCACTTCAGTGTCACACCATTTGGGTTCATGCAGGAAACAAATATTTGTTATAAACTAAAGAGCCCAAAGGCACTGGGGATACTCAAATGAATAGGGATAGGCTTTGGCTTTGAGACACTGTGCATCAAGGAGCCGGGCCAATGCATCTCCGTGATAAGTGCTATGACTGTGCACAAAAAGCAGTAAATACAAAGGAGTTGGAGAAAGAAGAGAGGCCATGGATGCTGTCAATGCCCCCAGGGCCCCCCCTCCCTCGATGCCCCTCTCCAGACTCCTCCGTGCCATCTGGAGCTGCAGCTCGGGCCACGCAGACAAGCCTGTCCTCTGGGGCCTTCTGCCCTCCCTGGCTAGGCTGGCCTGGGTGTGGACACGTTGCCTTTCCTCTTAGCTCATCCAAAGCAAGGTTGGAATTTTCCAGGAGAAATGTTTACTAGGCAACTAAAGGAAAAAACAAAAGCAAAAAAAAGAAAAGAAAAAAAAAGAAACAGCTTGCTGAGGGAAGGTGCCTGTCACCAATGGCAGGCACCTCAACTTTGGTGCAGACTGGTTTGTGGGGAACAGCTTCTGGCTCCTTCACTTCACATGTGTCTCCAGGGCTGCAAGGCCATGCTGAGGCTGACTGGCTCCGGGGCCTGCTAAAATCTGCAGTATCTTCCAGAACCTGCTTCCTAAACTCTGCTCTTAGATGAGCTCATGGCCTGGGGATACCAAAGCACAGAGAGTTTAAGCAACTTGTCTAAAGTCACACAGCTGGTCATTGGCAGAGCTAAGCTCGGTCCCAGGCTCACGGCTCCAGACCCTGGATTCTTAATCATGATGCTCTCTGTTAACCAGAGTCAAGTAATTTTTTTCCAACCCCCAGGCAACTCTCAAAATCAGTGTTTCCGGGGTACAATTTCCGAGCATCAAGTTCCCAGGGCCCTGGATTCTGTGGTGTTCTACCTCAGGTCCTCAGCTGCTGCACTATCTCAACATGGAGGACCCTGCCTCCTCACAGAGGACAGAGCGTGGGGCCAAATGCTCTCTACGGGGCTCCAGGGCCCATCTCATCCAGGTTTCCTGCCAAAGTCTTGTCTACACATCTTGTAATGTTTCTTGTACAAACTTGCTTACATCACTGATTTTTTTAAAAACCTAGTTATTTTGAAGAGGAAGTGCTTGAGTTTTCTTCTTGGCATGCTTCATTCCATAGCCCACGTGAAGGCCAAGACTCTGTGTTTGATTATTTTCTCTGTGCCCTACTAGAGTTATGTATAGTTGCAAGGCTGTAGGCCTATAATTACGGCCTTCACACATTCTCTTTACATATTTTATCTAAAAAGAAAATTCTAATAGCAATTGCCTGCTTACTACTTTTTTGAAACTTATTAAGCAGTACTTATAAGGCCTAATTGTACACCTTTAGAGTTGTAACACCTTCTATTACAATTCTCACCCAACTGAAGGAATAAAAGCCAATTTTACCGAGTTAACATGAAGATGATAAAAATTCATTTTCGCCTCGTTCTGAAATCTTCAGCTGGAAATGGAGTGTGTCAAATTATTTTAGTCAGCTGTGGCTTCCTCCTTCCTTTTGGAAGAGAACTAAATATGCCTGCTTAGTTAGGTCTATTGTTTTGTAAAATCACATCTATTTTCTCCGACTATTATTGATGTGAAGCGTGAATATAGCATGCTGCCTGCTGGGCTGGAAATACACCCATAGAGCCAACCCCATACTTCATTTATGATCTATTATTCCCCATTATTCCTGCAGAGTTCCTGATTGCATTCTTATTAATCATTCTAATTTGCCCTTCATTGTGTCGACTACTTGCCATTCAGCGCCTGGCCTCTGCTCAGCTGGCTTCCAGTGTTTAGTAACTTATGCCTCGATGTGGCCTCTTTGGACGGGTGCAGCGCGAGGGAAACTCAGACCCTCAGCATCTCTTCTGCTGCCGAAGAGGACGTGGTAGAGGCCTCACGTGTCTGCATCTTAGGTGGCCCGCAGTTAGGTCGCTTCTCCTCTAGCGGTTACTCATTCCCTCATCCTGCCATTATTTATTGAGCACCCATTGGCAGCTAGGTCGATGCCAGGCGCTTTGATAATAGGCCTGCCCATGCTCCCAGCCTGGTGAGGATAGAGGGCCAGCAAAGCCATTGACCACAGCCCAGGAGCCCATCCCCCTGGGGTGCCCTCAGGCCCCCCGAAAGGACACTTTCAGGTGCGGGTCACAGAAACCCACTCTCAAGGGATCAGCAGCAGGGAAAACATCATCTCTTAAAACAAGAAGTCAGGAGACAGGGGTCATGACACAATAGTGTTAGAGGGTCACTGTGACCTGGGTCATTTTCATCTTCCTCACCCTCCCCCTCAGCATGCTGGCTTCCTCCTAGGGCTGACTATCCCCATGTGCTCACCAGATGGCTGCAGCACTTTCTAGGGACACTTCCGGTCATGACTCCTTCACAGGAAGAGGAAAAGGGCTTTCTCTTCCTGTTGTCTTTTGCTAAGAGTGAAGAAATCATTCCTAAAAGCCCCCCACCAAATTATCCCTTGGGTCTTCTTGGACAAACTTGCATCATCCCACACTTGTGTTTAAACCAGTCACTGGCAAGGGACATGGTATCCCCATGATTGTCTCAGACCCAGCAGGACCTTGGGGTGGTGAAGGTACCCGTCCTCCCTAAACACATGGCTGCATGAGAGGGTGGAATACCAAACAAACTCAAGGTTCTGTTAGGAAGCAGAAAGAGAGAGGTAATGGCTGCTGGGTAGACCACTATGGTCACTTTCTCTCAAACTTGAGGAATGATCAACTTCTCCTAAATGGAAAAAAAAAAAAAAGGATTCCTAAATGGATGTGGACTTTGTTATCTTTATTATAATGTTCTTCATATAGTCCCATAGCTATAAAGCTAAAGCCAATCTATAAATTCAGTACAGAGGTACAAAACCAAGGAAGTTAATTGTCAACATTAATTTAAGATGGCAGGCAAATGACATTGTTTTACTGAAGCCAGTAGCCACTCCCCACCTGAATAAGCTGCTACAGAAGCCTGTGTTGTACAATAACCCAGTCCTCTCTCCACTGTCCCTTCACTCGCACCACTGTAGAGTTCCGTTCAGCCTTGAAACTGATGCCACTTAGCTTACAACTGGCATGAACAAGGTCTACATCTGTTCCTTTCCCGTGAGATATATATATATTATATATATATATAATATATATATATAATATAATATGGAATATAATATTCCATATATCATGGAATATTACTCAGCCATCAAAAAGAATGAAATCTTGCCATTTGCAATGATGTGGATGGAACTAAAGGGTATTATGCTAAGTGAAATAAATCAGAGAAAGATAAATATTATATGATTTGTCTCACATGTGGAATTTAATAAACAAAACTGATGAACATAGTGGAAGGGAAGGAAAAATAAAGTAAAACAGAAACAGAGAGGAAGAAAAACCATAAGAGACTCTTAACTCTAGGAAAAACTGAGGATTGCTGGAGGGGAGGTGGGTGGGGGATGGGGTAACTGGATGATGGGCATTAAGGAGGGCACTTGATGGAATGAGCACTGGGTGTCATATACAACTGATGAATCACTAAATTCTACCTCTGAAACTAATAATACACTGTATGTTAATTAAATTGAACTTAAATAAAAAATTTTAAAAATAAAATAAAATATAAAAGAAAAAAATTCTGGGAGTTGAAATGTTATTAGTGAAGATAGGGAAAGGGTAACAAGAAGGAAAAATTCAGAAGAGAGAATTATGCATTGTAATTAGAAAATATATGAAAAATGTAATGAATTTTTTTCACCAAGCCCCTACAGATAACCCCATATCACCTCAGTTTACCCACATGTGTGACACATTTTCTGCATGTGCCATGACATGAAAAAGCTATGTTCTAGAGGCTCCTGTTCATATGCTTTAGGAGAAAAGATGTTCATAGCAGTGTTATTTATAACAGCAAAAAAGTAGAAACCGTTTGAATGTTAATTGGTTAAATAGATTGTGGTATATTCATACAATGGAAAATTATATAGCAGTGAGACTTAACGAACCACAGCTACGTCCCCATAATATGAATAACATCTACACAACTGCACAGATGGAAGACATCATTAAAACTGTATCTTTAGGGGTGCCTGGGTGGCTCAGTTGGCTAAGCATCCACCTTCAGTTCAGGTCATGATCCTGGAGTCTTGGGCTTGAGCCCCAAATCGGGCTCCCATTCAACGGAGAGTCTGCTTCTCCCTCTGACCCTTACCATGCTAGTGCTCTCTCTCTCTGTCAAATAAATAAATAAAATCTTTAAAAACAAACAAAAAAGCTGTATCTCTAAGACTGCCACTTGCTGAAGCTGTAAACTTGGGCATCAGCAAGAACAAAAGCAGTAATGGACTGAAACACATGTCTATGTTCAAATCTGTCTGTTCTTTCAGCAACAAAAACTACACCAATTTGCTGGTTATTCCTATACTAGGAGACCAACTTAATATTTTAAAAACTGGTAAGTAAGAGGAAAGTATGAAGCATTTATCTGGTCTTTCCTGTATTAACTGTAGCTAAGATAATCAAATAGTTGATGAGGAAAAGTTTCTCTCGTGGAAGCATCCCAGAAAACAAAATGAAGGGAAAAATGATTTAAAAATTAGAAAATCACCATTTTGCAATCTTTAATCACAATCTAGGCATGAAGAACCAGGCATTCCGTGGTTCCCAGTTGAGATACACAACACTATCTGTGAAATATTCTGGACCCCCAAAACAACAACAAACAAACAAACAAACAAACAAACAAAAAACACCCCCCAAAGAACTCAAGATCTAACTATTAGAAAGCCGGAGGACAGAGACACAGGCTGAAAGACACCATGTGCATGCAATTAGCAAAATCCAGGTCCTACAGGACGAGTAATTTGGCTTCTTCCACAAATATATTCCAAAGGGGTCAAGAAAAGAAGAGGAGCAAATACAGATTAGAAAAGATGTAAGAGGCACATCAACTAATTGGAATGATTTGAACTTCTTTGGCTCCTGATTTGAACAAACTATAAAAAAGATATATATATGAGACAGCAAAATTTTTAAATCATTGTGCATTTGATGATATTAAGTGATAGATGTTAATTATTTTGGGTAAGATATTGATAGTATAGTTATTTTTTAGAGAGTTTAACTATTTTAGAGAGCCATACTGAAATACATATGGACAAAATAATGTGATATATGAAATTTGCTTCAAAATAACCCAGAGAGAATGTCTAGATGAAAAAAGATTGGGCATGAGTTGACAACTGTTAGGTTGGCTATTGGATACATGGGGATCTATTATGCTATACTATTTTTCTTGTCAATCTTTATGAAAATTTTCTGAAATTTTCCATAATAAAGTTTATCTCCTAAATTTTGTTATCTCTAGGATAATTAGTGTATATATTCCACTCAGCAAATATTTTATTGGGTGCAAACCTGTACCTGGGATGACGATAAGACTAGTCAACCCCTCTGGGCTCTGTTTCCAATCCTGGGTCAGTGACTCACTAGCTCCTGCTAGAGTAGATGTGGGGAGTGTCCATGAAATAAGGAAATTTCAATTCAATACTCTGTTAAGGATGAAAGAAGAGATTTTTAACCAGTTTGTAGGCAGGAGACAGCAGGTCTGCATGCATGTGAGTGGTGATATTCACCCGCATTGCTTTAACTAGTGGTTTTATACAATACCACTCAGGAGTCATCTCTGTCACTCGAGGATGACACCCTTATCATCATAAGCAGGTCATAAGAAGCTCTCCTGATCAAATGGGCCATCTTCCCTGTCATACTCCCCCTTTCTATCTAGTTGATTCTGATAGCAGGCTTGGTTTAGGTTACATCTCATTGCAGATTGACTAGAAAATGATGAGTTCAATTGGGATGCAGGAACACACATCTTATTCCCACAGTATGCATCAATGGTTATTTCCCTGTTCTCCCTGTCTCCTTCAGGGGTCAGCAGACACAAAATGGATGCAGACAACTCACAGGAAGGAGTCAGTGCACAGTGGCAGGCATTTTGTCCAATTACAGTTGTGTCAGTGGCCGACCTGTGGGGAATGGCGCCTTTGCCGTAAAATGGCATGTCCGATGCCAAATGATTAATTCTTTCAAGCCCCACATCTGCTTCACCTTGTTTAATGAGAAAAGGATGTAAATAAGAGCTAAAGTGGCGGCCACAGAAGAAAAGCAGGCAGTGAAAATGCACCACTGGAGAGTTCTGAAAAGTAAAATTCAATAGAAATTCTGTGTCCTTGGGGCACCTGGGTGGCTCAGTCAGTTAAACGGCTGACTCTTGGTTTTAGCTCAGGTCATGATCTCAGAGTCGTAAGATCAAGCTCCAAGTCTGCTTAAGATTCTCTCTCCCTCACACTCTGCCTCTCCCCCACCAATAGATGAATAAATCTTAAAAAAAAAAAAAAAAAGATATTCTGTGTCCTTGAATAAATGTTCTCTCCTCAAGCACTATGCTTTCCTATACTGGGTAATTAGTGCTTGGAATGGTGTCCAACCCAACTGGAAAGCAACAGACCCCCCACTGCTCCCATTTGGAGGGAAGGCTGCCGCACAAGGATCCACTTCTATACTGGGTCTTGGAGTTGTTGGGAGGACCAAATTCTGAGGACTTGATAGTACTTTCTCCCCGCCACCCTCATTTATTTCCTCTCTTAAGACACCTCTTCCAAGCACCAGGGCACTTTTAACTGCTGTCAAGAGAGTATTTCAAAGATGAGAAGACCCGCATTCCCAGAAGTGGTCCCTTGTTCCCCACCGGACCCTGGCTACAGCCACCCCAGGGTTGTCCTGAACCTACGAGTAGAGAGGAGATTGAGGAAAAACTAGTTCCTTGTCATAATGAGACAAATGCATGGAGAGAAACAGAGCAAGGAGGCTCCAACCCTGGCCACCCTCAGTGCCATGATCACGTGCATGCCCCCTTCCTCCCACAGGCCCTGGGAGTTCACTCGTCCTCAGCCAAAGCCACGGGCCCCTCTCATCCTGACCCCTTGAGAATGGTCTCAGCTCAAGTCAGGGCTCTAGGAGGTAAGAAGGACTCTCTGATGCAGCCCAGGGGGTGCCTCTAGGTTCACGTGGGAGCCACGTGTCATCTCAGCCCTGAGTGAAGCCCGAGGAAATCTGGAGCGCAGAGCTGTAATCAAATACATCATAATTTATGCCTTAGATTCCTGAGTTGGGTTATCCTTGTTCCTCTCAACAGGCTGAGTAATTGCTGTGGACCAAGCACCGTGCTAGGCAACATTTGCTCACGGCTGGATCTCTTCCAAAACAGACTTCAGGCTGCCTCGGCCCTGTGGGAAGCCCTCTGCATCTTCCAGTTACGATTTTTCAACCTTTTTTTTTTTTTTTTTTTTTTGATAAAGGCCATGCACAACACAGGTGCTTCTTGTGCGAGCTTCTTCAGAAATCAGCTCCCTGCTCAGCTGGACCAGGACGCCAGGGTTTTTCCTGTTTTAAATGTTCTTTTACTCCCATCCTCAGGCAAGAAAACACAGCCCTCCCTCTGTCCGTGGCAATCAGACGGAAACAAGGTTGAGACCCACCCACCACTCGCCTCCAGAAGCAGCTGATCACTCTGGACCCCCGTGTCTTCTAGACAAGTGGAAACTGCCCCCGGCCTGTGAAATCAGCCTGAGGAGACAAAAAGCCAGTTTCAGAGATGTGGTTATTGAAAATTCTGCCTCTGTGTCCAACATTTCGATAATTTATTATTTTTTATTTTTTTTTAAGATTTTATTTATTTATTTGACAGAGACAAAGAGAGCATGAGCAGGGCAGAGGAGCAAGGGGAGACCAAGAGGCAGGCTCCGCACTGAGCAGGGAGCCCGATGAGGGGCTCAGTCTCAGGACCCCGGGATCATGACCTGAGCCGAAGGCAGCCGGCTTAACCCACTGAGCCACCCAGGCGCCCTCGGTAATTTAAATAATTTCTTATAGGTCACAGAATGCCTATATTTCTCACCCATGCCCCACCAATGCCTGCAAAAGTTACGACTTTGTCACTTATTTCACACTTAGCACAATATGGGTCAATTTTGTTCTGGATATTTTCTGGTTCCCAAATGATATTATTAAGGGGTGAGGCCAGTTGGCAGCACTGTGGGACGGGGTGGTGACAACTTCTGTGGCAGAATTTCACTTAGCATGGAGAATTCCTTTTTGACATACCCTTCGGGGTATCGTTTTGTTGTGAAAAAAAAAAAAATAGCCCCTGGGGCCCAGCCAAGAAGGATGGCAGAGAGACAACATGAACAAAAGTTTCCATTTAATACACGTCTTCAGGGTAGCCCAAGAGTGAAAAGCCAGGAGACCCTAGACCAGGAAAAAAATTTTAAAAGGTAGACAGAGAGGAGTAAAAACACAAAGAGGTGCACAAGGTTCTGCTTGAAGGAAGAACCAGTGAGAAGTTTCAAGGGGGAAAAGAGAGCAGAAGGACTTGTAGTAACAAGGATTTTAATTATCGCAATATATGGTCATTTGGGGGAGGTTTTGTGGGGTAGTAACTAGCCACCTGGATGACCCACCCACACATACCCCATTTCCTCAAACCTTGAGGGGAGATGGATCCTCCAGTGGGGACGCTGCAAATTCAGGAGGAACAACACAGTGAGACAATCAATAATTTGGAGAGAGAGGATTCCAGAACAAGAAGGTAGAGGTGACTGGGAGCAATCTTAAAATGCCTCCACTTCCCTGCAAATATGAGAAGGATGCTGGTTTTCCCAGCATTGGTGAAACAGGGGTTTGAGGAACTTTATTTACATTTCAAATGGGGTAATGACACCAGCAGCTAGACTGGGGCAATCTATGCAGCTGTGGATTGGATGCACCCTCTCCTGTAGGGCCAGGATCTAACTCAGCAAAATGTGTGCTGAACTAATTTGGGTTACCATGAAGATACTGGTCTTAAATTGGGCAATAAGAACCTGAATACACATCTGTCTGTCCCTTTCCAGGCTGGAGTCTGGCTGATGAACAAGATCTTTTTCATTTGGCACCATAAATAACACATTCAGAAAGATTCCATCAATTTAGCCCTGCGGAAATATTGGTGTCAGAATTAGCAACACTGTGGTCTTTGTATGACGTGAGCCCTCTCAGAGAGAACCCAATAATGCCCTCCCTCGCGGATTTTGTTAATCGCAACTTTACAAAGGGGCCCCTATTTGCTAAGAGAATGACACAAAGAGGCAGTCCTCGAGAACTTTACCACAGATTTCTCTTCACTTTTTCTTTCCCATATAATCACTTTTTAAAGAAATTAAAATAATCATCTGTGATTTTTTTGTATTGTAAATATACTATAGTCACAAAACTTGGAAAATCAAGGGGAGAAAAGAATCACAACCCTTTCCTGCTGACACGAGCAACTGTGAACATTGTAATTTATTCCTATGAACACTTTGATATAATTCTTTGCAACTCTTCATTGTTTCATTTTCTTCCAAAATTATGAAACATTTTAAACACACAGAAGATAACATAACAGACATCTATATACTGACCACTAACAAAAAAAAATACGTGATCATTTTACTATGTAATTGCAGATATCTCTCTTTTTAAATAGGTAAATCATGATAGATAGCAAGAGCTCCCACCCTGGGATCATATCGGCCCCCCAACACGCACGTGCTGAGGCCGCATTGTGCTGCAGGCAGCGGGCCTTGGTCCGAGGTCTGACTTTGTCCTTTGTACGGCATATTACTTGTATCCATAAACACCTCCTGCTGTTTTGAGAGTTTTTGCATGTACATAAAGGATAACCTATTGTATCTTTTGGCTCTTTATTTTTCCTTTCAACATTGTACTGTTGAAGCTGGCCCAGACCTAATTCACTCCTTTCCACTGCTATATTGACTACAGTCTAGCTGATTCATTCCCCTGCTGAGGGAGGTTAGCTTGTTGCCATTTTGTTGCTCTTGCAAACATTTTGCAAGGATTCTTTCCTGTGCCTCCTTGCATATAGATGAATTACTGGAACCTACCACATATCCATCTTCACTTTTAGTAGAAAGTGACAGACTCCCCCCACACAAAATTTTGCATAATGTGCACTCCCATTTTTATAAGTTCTATCTGCCTTATTCTCGCCAACACTTGGGAATAACAGACATTTATTTTTTCAATTATGATGAGGTTGTGTCTTTTTTTTTTTATATTGACCTGTCAGCTTCCTTTTTTATATATATATTTTTTAAGATTTTATTTATTAATTTGACAGAGAGAGACACAGCAAGAGAGGGAACATAAGCAGGGGGAGTGGGAGAGGGAGAAGCAGGCTTCCCTGCCGAGCAGGGAGCCAGACGTGGGGCTCGATCCTGTGACCCCGGGATCATGACCTGAGCCAAAGGCAGATGCTTAACTGACTGAGCCACCGGGGCGCCCCTGTCAGCTTCCTTCTGTTCAGCTTCATATTACTTTCCATGGGATTGTTTATCTCGTGGTGGATTATCTGTATGGGTAATGAGGATGAATTTGGAAGGTTCTAGAAGCATTCAAAACATTCTCGGTTCTTTGTGGGGGTGGTTGCTGTGCTGGTACACCAGTGGGAGACCTGTGCTTTTAGTTGTTTCTGTCGGGGGGGGGGGTGTCCCCTGCCAATTCCCACTGGTACAAACCATCCCAGAAAGGAGAGAAGCAGTGGAGACGCTGAAAGGGAAAGGAAAGAGAAAGGGAACCAGTCCTCTGTTGGGGGCTCCTGTGCCATTTTTGTCAAAAACTCAACCAAGGTGAGGTCTGGGTGAGTGAGGTCCAAGCTGACTTTGGGGAGTTGGAGAAAATGAAGAAGGTTATAAGTTAATTCGCTGGGGGGTTGGGGGAGGAGAGAGTAGGACCATGAGCAGAAAAGGACTCAGGTAGTCCAAGACACAGGAAGAGCAGACCCGAGACACTCCCCAGGGGGGCTGTCATCGCGTAGCCTCTGTCTGACCCACATGGTCCCTGAGGTCAGGTCCATGCTGGGAGAAGGGGAAGGCTCTTCATTGTTAACTCCTCCCTTGTACTCATCTCTTTCATTTATCAAATCAATGGACTGAAATCCTGCTCACCTTTCTCCTGTCATTCTTAGGCACTGTTTCTCCTCTCCGTCCTACAGCCACCCTATTGGCCGGGGGGCTCTCTACGTGCACTTGGATGGATCAGTGCAGTTGTCTCCTAGACGGCTTGTCCAACCCGGCCATCCCGCACACTGTCCTAATGCAGCTCACTAAAGCACACTTACTGAATCACATCACAGCTCAAGATGCCCTGGTGCGTTCCTTCTCGCACCTGGACCCCCCGGGCTCATCTCTTGCAGCCTATCTCCTTCCTTCTTCACATGCCTCGTTCGTATCCACCTCCAGACCTTTGATCGTACTGTTTCTACAGCCTGGAATATTCTCTTCCCTTGACCTGTTCAATCTCTCACAACCGGTCTCAAGATCTCTCTTGTCCATGAAACCTTCCCTCACCATTCCAGGCTTCTCCAACTGCTACATTTACTTTGCTTTCTGGCCAGAGTTACAGGTGGCCTCCAGGTTAGCTATTCTTAAATCCAGAGACACTGAACACTCTACTCTGTGGTGACTACAATTTACTGAACTTTTTTTTTTTTTAAGATTTTTACTTATTTATTGAGAGAGATAGAGAATGGTAGAGAGAGAGCATGAGAGGGAAGAAGGTCAGAGGGAGAGGCAGACTCCCCGCCGAGCAGGGAGCCCGACGCAGGACTCGATCCCGGGACTCCAGGATCATGACCTGAGCCGAAGGCAGTCGCTTAACCGACTGAGCTTTTTATGTACTAGAGAGTGTATCTGTTTCCACTTGGATCTCTCCCACAAATCCAAGAAGTACATGCTATTACCATATGTGAGGGATTCACATTCTAAGATCTCTGAAATTTGAAGCATCTTAACAATGGATGGCATCTTATAACTGCAGTTACCGCAGTGGAAGTCTGACGTCTTCCGGAGAATACCTGCACTTAATTCTGTCAGAACCCGGGGCACTACCACGCAGAGGTTACTTTAAAATGAATCCTAGGCTTGCTGGTGTGAATTCAATCCACCAACTGATCTGCATACTGTTTTGTGGTCCAAATCCTCACGGAAGTTTTCTTTTTCTCTCTCCCTCATGTCCCCAGATGGAGGCAGGCATGTTTCCTCAGCGACCTTTCTGCGTGGCAGAGTTATTTCTCTTTACTCTTACATAGAGAATAACTTTGATGTCCCAGTTTTATGGGAGGTCTCCTGTTAGACAATCCATCTCCGGCATTTTTTATTTCTTAGTTGTGTATAAAACAATGCTATAGGGATGCCTGGGTGGTTCAGTTGGTTAAGCATCTGCCTTCGGCTCAGGTCATGATCTCAGGGTCCTGGGATGCAGCCCCACACGGGGCTCCTTGCTCATCGGAGAGCCTGCTTCTCCCTCTGCCTGCTGCTTCCCCTGCTTGTGCATTCTCTCTTTGATAAATAAATAAATAAAATCTTTTAAAAATAACGATGCTATATAAAATAATGGCTTGCACCTTATCTCTACGATACAGTAATCCCATTCACATATTTAAAGAATGAAGGAATTAGTTCAGAGCCTGTGGACAGAGATGTGTGAATGAAAAGTACAAGAGGCATTTACAAATGCCTGTTGGTTAATTCACTGGTTGATTGCTTCTGATCCTACATCTCTTGGAGTTAGATTCTCCATCGAGCCACTTTACTCTGAATCCAAATCTCAGGTGAGCAGCCTTTCAATGAGGTACACATAGCTTGATATGTAAACTCACTTAAGCAAACAACTGATATTTAATCTGTCATCATTCCAATCATCGAACCAGGGATTAAGAGAGAGCAGAAGTTGGGACTGTCCTGGGAGCACATCTCAGAGCAGAGCAGGGACTGGGTAGCTCTTCACCTTCCACCTCGAGCTCCGCTCAGCTCACAAGGCCAGAGGCCCTCAGATCTCCCAACCACACTCATGCTGGTTGTAAAAGTCCTTTGTGCTTGGTGTTCTTTGAGGGTTCTTTCAGAGAAAACCACAAATTTGAGTCCTCTTCAGCAATTCCACACTCGACATACGTGAGTCCCACAAAGATTCTGTTGCATGAGTCCATTTCAGTCAATCCAAAAACTAAGCAAAATCAATGTACAGTAACAGAGGTCATTTGAGGGTTACTCTTGTGGGAGTGGAGTGACTGGAAGGGACACAGAGGCGGTTTCTGGGATGCTGCCCATATTCTGTTTCCTCATCTGAGTGCTTGCTACACTCATCTGTTCGCTTTGTGAACATTCTTTGAACTGAACCCCCAGGGCATGTGTGGTTTTCTGTATGCACGTTATGCTTAATTTAAAAAGGTTCATTTAAAAAAAAATAGAAAATCAAAAACACCCTGAAAACTTGGCTGAGGTGTTTGGAGAGTACTCCTAAGAGAAAAAGACTCATAAAGGGAGGAAGAGAGTGGGGAAGATTACAGAAGAGAGGAGGTGATTTGAATCCTACAGGCTGGTGGGGCTGCTGGGAGTCAGATGGCCAGCGGGGGCCCCCAGACAGAGCCCCACCTCGACTTTCTTACTTTAAAACAGTGTCCACGCTCCAGTAAACCGCAGCTATGAGAACAGAGTTCTTAAGACACTTCTAAGATGCTCTTTTAGCAAACACTCAGTGGGAAACCAGGCTGGCCACATCCAGAAACAACTCCTGGTGGCTTCTCTCCTGGCGTCGGAGCTCCACAAGCAGAGGAGCTGAAGGTGCAGGAAGGGTCATCCGTGGAGGCACCCACCCTCCACCGCGGCCGGGAGTCTTTCACCGGTTGGCCGGCTGAGCAATCAGAGGGGTCCTGGCTAGGACCAGGGGCTTGGGAAGGCATTTTAGGGAGCCCACCCGGTCTACCAAAGGAGCAGGGCACCGCTGTGCTGTGACTTACCCTGGAAGCTCTCCATGTCTGGCCCTGGGCTAGCTCCGGGCATAAGGAAGCCATTTCCGACTGTCGGGGTAAGGGACTGAAGCCTTACGATGCTGACCGCATTGCTGGTAAGAATCTTTATGAATCAGCTAGGTCACTATATTTCTGGGTCGGTTTGTGTTATGTACAGGTGTGCATGCCAACACACACTGACCCACTGGGTTCCTGTGGAGATTTATTATGAAGTGTTGTGGAGGGGCGCCTGGATGGCTCAGGCGGTTAAGCGTCTGCCTTCGGCTCAGGTCTTGATTCCAGGGTCCTGGGATTGAGTCTCCTGTGGGGCTCCCTGCTCAGCGGGGAGTCTGCTTCTCCTTCTGCCTCCCCGCATTCGTTCTCTCTCACTCACTCTCTCTCTCTCTCTCTGTCTGAAATAAATAAATAAAAATATTTTAAAAAGTCTTGTGGATTGTGTCTCCCACTTACAAAGCAACCTGTGTAAAAAAGAACGAACCCCGAGAGGTGATGGTTTACACTGGGTGCAGCCCAGGGAGGGGAAAGGTGATCCGGGGCCCCAGCCAGCAGCTGCTAAAAGCAGAACTGTGTTTGCAGTGCTCTGGGAACATGTATGCACCTTTGTGTTCTGCGTAAGGAAAGGAAAGGGACTTCCTGCACAAGCCCTATGGCCTGAAGCTTAGGGAGAAAGTCTTTTTTCCTGTTTCCAAGGGAAAGAAAAAAAAATATCTATCAAGCAAATGATTCAAGGCTCAACTCTCACACACTCACTTGGTAAACTGCAGGATAGTGCTTTTTGTGTAGTACTGGGCCGGGTTCCCAAACGACTTTGCGCTACTTAGGAAGCACGGTGACCCTAGAGGCAACAAACAGTCCTGTAAATAACAACATGACAATGAGTTACTGACATCTACCTCATCCATGGGTTTTGGAAAATGACTTCCAGTCACATTAGCATTTTCTTTAAATTTTAAACATTTTTATTTATTTGATTTTTACAAATTTTTTTAAAATTTATTTGAGAGGGAGAGAGAGAGCTCACAAGAACAGGGGGAGGGAGCAGCAGACTCCCCACTGAGCAGGGAGCCTGATTCGGGGACTCAGTCCCCCGATGCTGGGATCATGAACCTGAGCCGAAGGCAGACACTTAACGACTGAGCCACCCAGGGGCCCCACATTAGCATTTTTTAAAATGTCTTGCCAAACCAAGAAAAAGGTGTGACACTGCTCATTCCCAGCACGTTGAGTTCAGCACTAATTGGAAGATGTTTTGTTCTCTGTGCTGCAGAATGCGGTCCCCTTTGACCCTGCTCAGATAGATCTGTACTCCTGGGCACACATCCCCAGTGCAGAGCATGTCCCTGCCCCCATGATGCCGTCTTCTGTGGGGAGCCTGTGGTTCCTCGAGGCAATGGTGCCGCAGAACGACCAGGAGCAGGGCAGCCGTGTGAGTTTCTTCCTCATTCTGAGGAAGGGTCCTACTCTCTCTGCCTAGGAGACTGCAGAGCAGACTGCGGCTGCTTTTGAGATACAGCTTCTTGCTTCTTCCTGGCTAGGCAGTTGGAAGAAAACCAACTATTTCTTACTTTCAGAGCAGTGTGTGTTCTCTGAGAAATACAGAGCACCGTTCTTGCCAACTGTTCTGGAAATCTGACCCTCTGCAATGCTCATGGATGTGCAGATGTGCCCCATGGAACACAGGGACGCCGCTGCTTCATAAAGGAGAACAGGTATGCCTTAAATCTCGCCCTCTTACCACAGGCGGCCCAAAACTTAAAGTCGACTTTTGGACCAGGTTTGCAAAAAGGGCAGCTGTTTGGAACACCCACGTTCCACCCACATCACTTTAACATGCCTCCCAACACAGCGGAACTCTTCCCTCCTTCAGTGAACAGTGTGAGAAGCAAATGAATGATGGGAAGCAAGTTCACTTCCTAAATTCTTCTCTGGGCCACTGTGGAGGGACTCAGGTGTCTATATTTTCACTATCCCCCCCCCCCCGACGGACAACACGGGCTTGAAGGCAAGAATTTTCTCAACACTGGGGCCCAGTGCCTGGGTCCACAGTGAGCAGGAGCCAGCCTTCCGTAACCGGGGACCTGTGTGACCAGCTGCTGAAAGAACTACAGGACACACTCGAGGTCACCCTCAGACAACCCACCCGTCCCTTGCTTGTGGTCTCTGCTCTACAGATCGGTTCAGATGCTTCAATCCAAGTTGAGTCTGCAGAGGGAAGCAGGGGGGTCCACAATGATGATGTCTGGTCCAGGGAGCAGGTCTGGCCGCTTGGAGAAACAAAATGCCCTCAGGATCAGCTGATCACAGAGCCCAGAAGGCAGTTCACTCTGTGTCTTATCCCATCTTGTTGGCATCCATTCCACAAGGATTTGTGTTTGGAGGTCCCTTCTCTTGCTACTCTTACTCTCTCTTTCTTTTCCCTACATTCTCCTGGGCTTTGCTGCCCCCACAGTTCTCCTCAAGATTCCTGGCTCCACCTGGAGGTCGCTTTGAATAAGATCTTCAAAATTTCTCCTCACAGGAAACCATCAGGAGGAGCACAGAATGTGTTCCTGCTACGGTGATGCCCTCCTGTAGGAAAAGTCCTTTGGGTGTCAGAGTAACACATTTCTGTCTCAACTCCATCTTACTGTGTACCTCCTCTCCCACTCGATGCAGAGAGGTGGGAGAAACCAATCTCACCGCTCGGCATTTTTCCTTAAACATTTCTTGTAACTGTAGCATCAGACTTTGTCCCCTTTCAGGCACTGGCAAGTCACTTTTTGAGTCAGGGCCCCCTTTGTTAAGTCTATGGAATCCTAAAATATGGATGCTGCCAAATTCGCCTCTCCTGATGGCCCATTGCCAAGGAAAAACAGGGCCTATTTTTATTTAGAAATCTTTAAAAATAGTGTAGGAGGTGGGAGGGTGGACGAAGTGACCTCTGAAGTCCAGCCTAGGCTCAGGAAATTCTGACAAATTTGGAAATGTAGGTTTTAAGAGACTTGGGGGGGGGGGCTTCACACAATGAGGCCCTTTTTAGCATTTGCTGCTGCAGTCTGATGAGCTGAATTAATCACTGTTCTTCACAATCAACTAAGGAAAATGGCCTTTCCTTCAAAAACCAGCTGTCAGCAATGACTATAAATTGGTTCATTTTACATGGAAAGATGCCCTGTGATAGGTTGTCAGCTAAATGAATGCTTACTTTGATGTAATTTGAAACAGAGTGTTAGAAGTGACAATATATGAATAGAACAAGACAGGGTAATAAACAGCAATTTCTTTAGTCCCACTAAGGCACCACGAAGAACACCCAAGGGGTAAATTTTGAAGCTAACAAGTAAAAATCATAATCCCAACAATCATGCCTAATGTTTATTGAGCATTTGCTATGTACTAAATGCATTAGTTGCCTTATCTCATCTACCATTAAAACATATGCAAGAAGGACTGTTTGCTATTGAGACCTGCCAGGGCTTCATCAAAATCACAGGTCCATGTCAATGATCTAAATGCATCAACTAAAAGAGATTGCCAAATAAACAAACACAGAAAGAAATAAATAAATAAATAAATAAATAAATAAATAAATAATAACAGAGATTGCCAGAGTGGATCAAAAACATGACCCAACTATACTTTGTCTGCAAGAAACCCACTTTATTTTTTTTCATTCAAGATTTTATTTAAATTCAAGTTAACTCACATATAATGTAGTATTAGTTTCAGGGGTAGAATTTAGTGATTCATCAGTTGCATATAACACCCAGTGCTCATTACGTTGTGTCCTCCTTAATGTCCATCACCCAGTTACCCCATCCCTCCGCCCACCTTCCCTCCAGCACCCTGCGGTTTGTTCCCTCTAGTTAAGAGTCTCTTATGGTTTGCCTTCCTCTCCATCTTTATCTTATTTTATTTTTCCTTCCCTTCCCCTATGTCCATCTGTTTTGTTTCTTAAATTCCACATATGAGTGAAATCATATGATATTTATCTTCCTCTGACCGACTTATTTCACTTAGCATAATAATATCTAGTTCCATCCACGTCACTGCCACGTCACTGTAAATGGCAAGATTTCATTCTTTTTGATGGCCGAGTAAAATTCCATTATAGATATAGATAGATATGGATATGCCACATCTTCTTTAACCATTCATCACTTGGTGGACATTTGGGTTCTTTCCATGTTTTGGCTATTGTGGAACCCACTTTAAATATAAAAACACATGTAGATTTAAATTAAACGAATGGAGAAAATATACCATGCTAACACTCATCAAAAGAGAGCAGGAGTAGCTACCCTAATTTCAGAAAAAACAGACTTCAAAGATAAAGAAAGTTATCAGGAATGCAGTAAAGCATTACATAATGATAAGGAGGCCAATTTTCCGGAAAAACATAACAATTACTAATGTGTATGTATCTAACAAACTATGTGAGGCAAAAACTGGTGGAACTGCAAGGAGAAATAGATAAATCCACTATGATAGTTAGAACCTTTAACACCCTCCTCTCAGAAATGGACAGATCCAGCTAACAAGAGATCAGTAAAGACACAATTGAACTTTACAACACCATCAGTCAATTAGATATAATTGACATTTACAGACTACTTTATCCAACAACAGGAGAACACACACTTTCCTCAAGTTCACATGGAATATTCATCAAGACAGACCACATTCTGAGCCATAAAATACACCTTAATAATTTTAAAAGAGTAGAAATCATACAATCTCTGCTCTCAGACCACAGTGGAATCAAACTAGAAATCTATAACAGAAAGTGAACTGGAAAGCCCCCAAATATGTGGAGTTTAAACAACATGCTTCTAAATAACACATGGGCCAAAGAAGAAATCTCAAGGCAAATTTTAAAATATTTTGAACTAAATGAAAGTGAAAACACAATTTATCAAAATTTGTAGGATGCAGTGAAAACAGTACTCAGAGGGAAATTTATAGTGCTGTATGCATATTTTAGAAATGAAGAAAGATCTAAAAACAATAACATAAATTTCTACCTAAGAAACTAGGAAAAGAAGAGAAAAGAAAATCCAGAATTAACAGAAGAAATTATAAGAATTAGAGGAGAAATAAAATTATTTTCTTTTTCTTTTTAAATTTTATTTTAATTCTAGTATGTTAAAATCCAGTGTTATATTAGTTTCAGGTGTACAATATAATGATTCAACACTTCCATACACATACTCATCGGGACAAGTGCACTCCTTAATTCCCATTCCCTATTTCATCCATCCCCCCCCCCACCACCCCTCTGGTAATGATCAGTTTGTTCTCTGTAGGTAAGAATCTGTTTCTTGTATGCCTTCTTTGAAGAAATGTCTGTTCTTATCTTCTGCCTGTTTTTCGACTGGGTTATTAGTTTTTTGAGTGTTAAGTTTGGTAAGTTCCTTATAGATCTTGGATATCAGCCCTTTATCTGTAATGCCATCTGCACATACAAATGGCTTAACAGACACATGAAAAAATGATCAACACTACTAGCCATCAGGGAAACACAAATCAAAACCACAATGAGATACCACCTTACACCAGTTAGAATGGCAAAAATGAACAAAACAGGAAACAACAAATGTTGGCAAGGATGTGGAGAAAGGGGAACCCTCTTATACTGTTGGTGGGAATGCAAGCTGGTGCAGCCACTGTGGAAAACACTATGGAGGTTCCTCAAGGTGTTAAGAATAGAGCTACCTTACAACCCAGCAATTGCACTACTAGGTATTTACCCCAAAGATACAGAAGTAGTGACAAAAAGGGGCACATGCACCCCAATGTTCATAGCAGCAACGTCCACCATAGCCAAACTGTGGAAGGAGCTTAGATACCCTTCAACAGATGAATGGATAAAGATGTGGTCCATATATACAATGGAATATTACTCAGCCATCAGAAAGGATGAATACCCACCATTTGTGATGACATGGATGGAACTGGAGGGGATTATGTTAAGTGAAGTGAGTCAAGCAGAGAAAGACAATTATCATATGGTTTCACTCATATGTGGAACATAAGCAATAGCACAGAGGACCATAGGGGAGGGAGGGAAATCCAAAGGGGGGGAAATCAGAGAGGGAGATGAACCATGAGAGACTATGGACGCTGGGAAACAATCTGAGGGATTCTGAGGGGAGGAGGGGAGGAGGAGGGGGTAACAGGGTGACGGGTATTGAGGAGGGCACGTGCTGCGATGAGCACTGGGTGTTATACTTAACTAATGAATCGTTGAACACTACATCAAAAACTAATTATGTACTATACTGTGGCTAACTGGACATAATAAAAAAAAAAGAAAAAAAAGAGTCTGTTTCTTGGTTCTCTCTCTCCCTCCCTCTCTCTCTTTTCTTTTCTCATTTGTTTTTTTCTGAAATTCCGTATGTGAGTGAAATCATATGCTATTTGCCTTTCTCTGACTTATTTCACTTAGCATTATACTCTCTAGTTCCTTCCGTGTCACTGCAAATGTCAAGATCTCATTTTTTTTACAGCTGAATAATATACCATTGCATAAATGTACCACAACTTCATTTTTGCAATCACAACCTCGTATTTTATTTTATTTTTTTAAATTTTATTTTATTTTATTATGTTATGTTAGTCACCATACAATACATCATTAGTTTTTGATGTAGTGATTCATGATGCATTGTTTTCATATAAGACCCAGTGCTCCATGCAGTATGTGCCCTCCTTCATACCCATCACTGATCTAACCCATCCCCCCACACCTCTCCCCTCTAAAACCTTCAGTTTGTTTCTCTGAGTCCATAGTCTCTCATGGTTCATCTCTCCCTCTGATTCCCCCCCCTCATTTTTCCCTTCCTTCTCCTAATGTCCTCCATGCTGTTCCTTATGTTCCACAAATAAGTGAAACCATATGATAATTGACTTTCTCTGCCTGACTTATTTCACTTAGCATCATCTCCTCCAGTCCCATCCATGTTGATGTAAAAGTTGGGTATTCATCCTTTCTGATGGTTGAGTAATATTCCATTGTATACATGGACCACAGCTTCTTTATCCATTCATCTGTTGAAGGGCATCTCGGCTCTTTCCACAGTTTGGCTATTGTGGACATTGCTGCTATGAACATTGGGGTGCATATGGCCCTTCTTTTCACTACATCTGTGTCTTTGGGGTAAATACCCAGGAGTACAATTGCTGGGTCATAGGTAGCTCTATTTTTAACTTTTTGAGGCACCTCCACACTGTTTTCCAAAGTGGCTGTAGCAACTTGCATTCCCACCAACAGTGTAAGAGGGTTCCCCTTTCTCCACAGCCTCTCCAACATTTGTTGTTTCTTGCCTTGTCCATTTTTGCCATTCTAACTGGTGTAAGGTGGTATCTCAATGTGGTTTTGATTTGAATTTCCCTGACGGCTAATGATGAACATTTTTCTCATGTGTCTGTTAGCCATTTGTATGTCTTCTTTGGAGAAGTGTCTGTTCATGTCTTCTGCCCATTTTTTGACTTGCTTATTTGTTTTTTGAGTGTTGAGTTTGAGAAGTTCTTTATAAATCTTGGATACCAGCCCTTTATCTGTAGTGTCATTTGCAAATATCTTTTCCCACTCTCTGGGTTGCCTCTTTGTTTTGTTGACTGTCTCCCTTGTTGTGCAGAAGCTTTTTATCTTGATGAAGTCCCAAAAGTTCACCTTTGCTTTTGTTTCACTGGCCTTTGGAGATGTATCTTGAAAGAAGTTGCTGTGGCCGATGTCAAACAGATTACTCCCTATGTTCTCCTCTAGGATTTTGATGTACTCCTGTCTCACATTGAGGTCTTTCATCCACTTTGAGTTTATCTTTGTGAATGGTGTTAAAGAATGGTCGAGTTTCATTCTTCTGTATATAGCTGTCCAATTTTCCCAGCACCATTTATTGAAGAGACTGTCTTTTTTCCATTGCATATTTTTTCCTGCTTTGTCGAAGATTATTTGACCATAGAGTTGAGGGTCCATATCTGGGCTCTCTATTCTGTTTCATTGGTCTATATGTCTGTTTTTTGTGCCAGTACCATGCAGTCTTGGTGATCACAGCTTTGTAATATAGCTTGAAATCGGGCAACGTGATGCCCCCAGCTTTGTTTTTCTTTTTCAACATTTCCTTGGTGATTCGGGGTCTTCTGATTCCATACAAATTTTAGGATGGTTTGTTCCAGCACTTTGAAAAATGTCATTGGAATTTTGATTGGGATGGCATTAAAGGTATAGATTGCTTTGGGTAGCATGGACATTTTAACAGTGTTTATTCTTCTGATCCATGAGCATGGAATATTTTTCCATCTTTTTGTGGTTTCTTCAATTTCTTTCATGAGTGTTCTGTAGTTCCTAGAGTATAGATACTTTACCTCTTTGGTTAGGTTTATTCTGAGGTATCTTATGGGTTTTGGTGTTACTGTAAATGGAATCATTTCTCTAATTTCTCTTTCTACAGTTGCATTGTTAGTGTCTAAGAAAGCAACTGATTTCTGTGCATTGATTTTGTATCCTGCCACATTACTGAATTGCTGTATGAGTTCTATTAATTTGGGGGTAGAGTCTTTTGGATTTTCCACATAAAGTATCATGTCATTTGTGAAGAGAGAGTTTGACTTCTTCTTTGCCAATTTGAATACCTTTTATTTCTTTTTGTTGTCTGATTGCTGTTGCTAAGACTTCTAGTACTATGTTGAACAATAGTGGCAAGAGTGGGCATCCTTGACGTGTTTCTGATCTTAAGGGAAAGGCTCTCAGCTTTTCCCCATTGAGGATGATATTCACTATGGGTTTTTCATAGATGGATTTTATGAACTTGACAAATGTTCCCTCTATCCCTATACTCTGAAGAGTTTTAATCAGGAAAGGATGCTATATTTTGTCAAATGCTTTTCTGCATCATTTGAGAGGACCATATGGTTCTTCTCTTTCCTCTTATTAATGTGTTCTATCACATAGATTGATTTGCAAATGTTGAACGACCCTTGCATCCCAGGGATAAATCCCACTTGATCGTGGTGGATGATCCTTTTAATGTATTGTTGGATCCTATTAGCTAGGATTTTGTTGAGAATTTTGGAATCCATATTCATCAGGGTTATTGGTCTGAAATTTTCCATTTTGCTGGCTTCATAGAATGAGTCTGGAAGCTTTCCTTCTGTTTCTATTTTTTGAAACAGCTTCAGGAGAATGGGTACTATTTCTTCTTTGAATGTTTGGTAGAATTCCCCAGGGAATCCATCAGGCACTGGACTCTTGTTTTTTTGGGAGGTTTTTGATCACTGCTTCAATCTCATTACTGGTTATTGCCATATGCAGGTTGTCAATTTCTTCCTGTTTCAGACTTGGCAGTTTATAAGTTTCCAGGAAGGCATCCATTTCTTCCAGGTTGCTTAGTTTATTAGCATATAATTGCTGATAATAATTTCTAATAATTATTTCTATTTCTTTGGTGTTAGTCATGATCTCTCCCCTTTCATTCATAATTTTATTAATTTGTGTCCTTTCTCTTTTCTTTTGGATGTCTGCCCAGTGGTTTATCCATCTTATTAATTATTTCAAAGAACCAGCTTCTAGTTTCATTGATCTGATCTACTGTGTTTCTGGTATCTAATTCAATGATCTCTGCTCTAATCTTAATTATTTCTCTTCTAATGCGTGGCTTAGGCATCGTTTGTTGCTTTGTCTCTAGTTCTTTAAGGTGTAAAGTTAGTTGGTGAATTCGGGATTTTTCTATTTTTTTGAGTGAGGCTTGGATGGCTATGTATTTCCCCCTTAGGACTGCCTTTGCAGTATCCCATAGGTTTTGGACCAATGTGTTTTCATTGTCATTGGTTTCCATGAATTGTTTAAGTTCTTCTTTGATTTCCTGGTTGACCTAAACATTCTTGAGTGGAGTGGTCTTTAGTTTCCAAATGTTTGAATGTCTCCCAATTTTTTTCTTGTGATTGAGTTCCAGTTTTAAAGCATTATGGTCTGAGAATATGCAGGGAATAATCTCAATCTTTTGGTATTGGCTGAGACCTGATTTGTGACTTAGTATGTATTCTGGAGAAAGTTCCATGTGTGCTCAAGAAGAATAAGTATTCTGTTGTTTTAGGGTGGGATGTTCTGTATATATCTATGAGGTCCATCTGGTCCAGTGTGTCATTCAAAGCTTTGTTTCTTTGTTGATTTTCTGCTTAGATGATCTGTCTATTGCTGAGAGTGGAGTATTGCGGTCTCCTACAACTAATGCATTGTTATCAATATGACTCTATTTTGGTTAACAGTTGGCTTATGTAGATAGCTGCTCCCACGTTTGGGGTGTAGACATTTACAATTGTTAGATGTTCTTGTTGGAAGAATGATATAGTGTCCTTCTGTGTCTCTAACTAGAGTTTTTAGCTTAAAATCTAATTTGTCTGATATAAAAATTGCTACCCAACCTTCCTTTTGAGGTCCATTGGCATGGAAGATGGCTCTCCATCCCTTCACTTTCAGTCAGGATGTATCTTTAGGTTCAAAATGAGCCTCTTGTAGACAGCATATGGATGGGTTCTCTTTTTATCCAATCTGCAACCCTGTGCCATTTTATGGGAGCATTTAGGCCTTCATGTTGACAGTGATTATTGAAAGATATGAATTTATTGTCATCATGTTGCCTGTGAAGACCTTGTTTCTATAGATTGTCTCTGTAAAGTCCTGTTTTATATCACTCTTGGGGTCTTTCTCCTTTTATAGAACCCCCCTTAATATAGTTTGCAGGGCCGGCTTAGTGGTCACATATTCCTTCAGTTTCTGCCAGTCTTGGAAGCTCTGCATCTCTCCATCCATTCCAAATGACAGCCTTGCTGGATAAAGTATTCTTGGCTGCATGTTCTTCTCATTTAGTACCCTGAATATGTCTTGCCAGCCCTTTCTGGCTTGCCAGGTCTCACATTATTCTGATGTTCCTCCCTCTGTAGGTAAGGAATCTCTTCCCCCTAACTGCCCTTAAGATGGTTTCCTTGGTTCTAAGATTTGCAAGTTTTATTATTACCGGGGGCATTGGCCTGTTTTCCTTGATCTTGGGAGGGGTCCTCTCTGACCCTAGGACATGAATGTTTGTTTCATTCCCAAGATTAGGGAGGTTCTCAGCTACAATTTGCTCAAATATATCTTCTAGTCCTCTCTCTCTCTCCACCGCCTCAGGGATCCTAATAATTCTGGCACTGGAATGTTTCATGGTGTCACTTATTTCTCTGATTCTGTTTTCATGGATTTTGAGGTGTTTCTCCCTGACCTCCTCTTTATCATTCTTTTCTATCAATTGGTCTTCTAGATCACTAATTCATTCGTCTACCTCGCTTACCCTACCTGTTAGATTATCTAGATTAGATCGGATCTCATTGAGAGCATTTAAGTTCTGCCAGTTCAGCTTTCATTTCTGCCCTTAGAGACTCTATGTTGCCATTAATCAATTTCTCCATTCTAGCTACTGTCTTTGTAACTGCTACCCTGCATTCCATTTCTGACATCTTGGTTATATCTGTATCCATTTGTAAATCTGTGGTAGAAGTCACAGTCTCTAAGCCTTTCTTATTTTAGGGGTTCCTCCTCCTAGTCATTCTGTTGAGGGGTGGTTGAGGGAATGTACAGAGTCCAAATTATTGACCACAACCCAAGCAAGATGCACCTGTTTTCTAGGGACCTTAGGGTTGCTGACCTCTTGTTTTCCCAGCCTGTCTTCTGGGGGAGATGCCTGCTCTGTCTTTACTCAGGCAACCCTGTTTGGGCAGAGTTGCCCTGCCCCCTGTGGGGGAGTGATGGGTTCAGTGAAAACTGTTTTTCTGGGGGGCTTTTGTTCTCTGGCGGCTTTCCCTGGCAGCTTTCCACATCTCTTCTGAGAGAGCAGAAGAGACCATTTCCAACTCTCTGCCTCAGAGCAGAGAGATCACAGTCTGCTCTTCAGTGAGCTCTCTAAGCCTCACTATCTCTGTTTCTGTCTGTGCTGCTATAAACTGCAGTGTCCTGGGTTGTGCGCCCCTCAGCAGTACTCCCAGTCCTCGCCTCCAGGTCAGAGCACGGAGGCATGTCTTTGCCTTTTGTGCTTCTAAAACCACCAGCTGCGCTCCCCCAGCTGTTCCAGGTTTCAGTCTGGGGGGCTGCCCTAAAGTGCTTTCCCCGCCACTACTGGTCTGCAAGTCTGTGACCTATCCCCAGTGCGGGGGGCTATCGCTCACTGGAGGTGTAGGATCCCCACGGCTCCCTCCCCCTTCCATTTATCTTCAGATACATGCCCACAGAATCATGGGTCCCCGCTTCATACCTCAAAACCAACTACCTGCAATATTCTGTTTGTAGAGATCCAGATCTATCTTCTAACATCTCAGGCTGATTTTGTGGGTGTGCAGGGTGGTCTGGTAGATATCCAGCTCCTAGCACTGGAGGTCCTTGCTAATGCAATAAGGAAAGAAAAGTTACACAGATTAGGAAAGAAAGACATAAAGCTGTCTTTGTTCACAGATGACATGATCATCTATGTAGAACTGACTAAAAACCCTGTTGGAACTAAGGATACAAAGTTGATATACAAAACTCAATTGCTTTCTATATAATAATAATGAGCAAGTGGCATTTAAATTAAAAGCACAAACCATTTACATTAGCACCCCCAAAATGAAATACTTAGGTATAAATCTAACAAAATATGTAGAAAAACCTATATGAAGAAAACTACAAAATTCTGATGAATGAAATCAAAGAACTAAATAAATAGAGAGATATTCCGTGTTCAAGAATAGAGAGACGCAATATTGTCAAGATGTCAGTTCTTCCCAACATGATCTGTAGATTCAATGTAATTCCAATCAAAATCCCAGAAAGTTATTTTATGGATAGCAACAGATTCTAAAGTTTTTATGAGAGGTCTGGTAGGAGATGGCTGTGGAGTAGGAGAACCGTAGACTCCCCTTCTCCCAGGAATACAATGAGATAACTAATCATCCTAAATATCCCAGAAATAGACCTGAAGTCTGGCATCACAATCTCCACAACTAATGGGAGAGAAGAGGCCACATCAAAGAAGGTAGGAAGTGCAGAGATGTGGTTTGGGGGTGCTGCAGAGGGGAGGGAGTCATGATCATAAAGATGGGCACCTGAGAGAGAAGCACACAGGAGAATGCACAAGGGGAATCTCTCCCCAAGTTATTGTCTTGGAAAATGAGAGGGGCTGAAAATCATAAGTTCTTGCAACCAGCAGGTCTTAAAGCCTGGAGTTTTAAAGGTCAGCAGGCTTGGCTGGAATAGAACCTAGAGAGCACTGCATTGCTCCTGGAGAGAAGGCAGGCAAACAACCTGGGGAGTGGTGGGGAGACAGCATGGAAACGGTGATCTGAAGAACACCTGAACCACACGGAGAGGAGGTTATTTGTTTTTCTCAGAGCACATTCCTGAGAGGCAGCATTCACAAAAAAATGTCTCTCTGGGAACAAAGGAGCTGGCCTGAGCCATTTCTATCCCCACAACTCGGCATAAATACAGACCCACCACCAACACTGGCTGCCTAACTTGCTTACAGCAAGTCCCACCCCCTGCACTCTGAAAGGACTGTCCTTCTCAGTCAAGCTTGCCTCAGTCCCAATATGATGGGCCTTTCCCCCAGAAAACCAACACAAACGCCTGTCCACACCATGTCTCCAGACCAGAGAGCTCTACAGGGCCTCAGTTCTGGTGGAGGTAGTTTCAGGTCTCATTTTACAAGCAGAACAGAGAATACCTGGTTAAAACTCCCATGTTCGGGCAAGGGACCAAACACTGCCCATGCAGGCAAGAAGAGCCTCTGTAGATGACCGGCTTGAAGGACAGAGCAGCCAAAACACAACTGTAGAGTACACACAGCACACAACAGAGATACTCCCCGAAGCACCAGGCCCTGGGCACCACATGATCTCTTCTTCATAAGGCCATTACTTTCAGGAGCAGGAGACATAACTGGCTTTTCTAACACAGAGAAGAAGGCAGAGACTTAGACAAATGCAAAGATGGAGGAATTTATCCCAAATTAAGGAAAAAGATAAGGCCACAGCCATATCTAAGTGAAACACATATAAGTAACATGCCTGATGGAGAATTTAAAGCAACAATTGCAAGGATATTCACTGGGCTTGAGAAAAGAATAGAAGACATCAGTGAGACCGTAACCACAGAGATAAAAGAGTTAATAAAGAATCAATCAGAGATGAAGAGTACAGTAAACGAAATTGGAAACAGACTTGATACAATGAATGGCAGGCTAGAGGACCAAAGGGATGAATTAGTGACATAGAAGACAAAATAATGGAAAGTAATGCAGCTGAACAAGAGAACGAATTGTACAACATGAGAATAGATTTAGGGAATTCAGTGATTCTATCAAATGTAATAACATTCGTATTATTGGAATCACAAAAGAAGAGAGAGAAAAGGAGGCAGAAAATTTATTTTAAGAAATAGCAGAAAACTTCCCTAATCTGGGTAAGGACACAGACATCCAGATCCAGGAGGCACAGAGAACGCCCATCAAAATCAACAAAAGCAGGTCAACACCAAGACATATTGTAATTAAATTTGCAAAACATAGTGATAAAGAAAAAAATTAAAAATAACAAGACAAAAGAAGTCCCTAGATTACAAAGGACGACCCATAAGGCTACTGCAGATTTATCCACAGAAATTTGGCAAGCCAGAAGAAAGTGGCATGATATATTCAAAATGCTAAATAGGAAAAATCTGCAGCCAAGAATACTCTATCCAGCAAAGCTATCATTCAGAATAGAAGGAGAGATAAAGAGTTTCCCAGACAAACAAAAGCTAAAGGAGTTCGTGACTACTAAACCAAACCTGCAAGAAATGTTAGAAGGGACACTTTGAGTGGAAAGGAAAGACCAAACGTGACAAAGACAAGAAAGGATCAGGGAAAATCTCCAGAAACAATGACAAAACAGGTAATAAAATGGGATTAAATACATATCTATCAATAACTATTTTGAGGCGCACCTTGGTGCCTCAGTCGGTTAAGCATTCAACTCGGTTTCAGCTCGGGTCGTGATCTCAGGGTCTTGAGATAGAGCTCCACGTTAGGCTCTGCCCTCAGTTTGGAGTCTGCCAGAGATTCTCTCCCTCCCTCTCCCTTTGCCCCTCCCTCCCTATTCCCTCTCTTTCTCTAAAGAAAAATAGATACATAAATCTTTTTTAAAAATTATTATTATTATTTTGAGTGTAAATGGACTACACCCTCCAATAAAAAGATATAAGATGTTAGAATGGATAAAAAAATAAGACCCATCTATATACTGCCTACAAGAGACTCATTTTAGACCTAAAGACACCTGCAGTTTGAAAGTGAGGAAATGGAGAAACATTTATCATCCAAATGGATGTCAAAAATGTGGATATATAAATATAAATATTTATGCACTAAACAGAGCACCCACATATAGAAAACAACCAATAACAAATATAAAGGAAATAATTGATAATTTTACAATAATAGTAGGGGACTTTATCACCCCACTTACATCAATGGACAGAACATCTAAGCAGAAGATTAACAAGGAAACAATGGCTTTGAATGACACACTGGACCAGATGGACTTAACAGACATATTCAGAGCATTCCATCCTAAAATAGCAGAATACACATTCTTTTCAGGTGCACATGGCACATTCTCCAGAATAAATTACATATTAAGTCACAAAACAGGCCTCAACAAATATAAAAAGACTGAAGTTATACCATGTGTCTTTTCTGACCAGAACACTATGAAACTAGAAGTCAACCACAAGCAAAAATTTGGAAAGACCACAAATACATGGAGGTTAAAGAATATCCTACTAAAGAATGAATTAGTCACGAGGAAATCAAAGAACAAATAAAAACTAAAAGGAAACAAATGAAAATGAAAACACAACAGTCCAAAACCTTGGGATGCAGCAAAAATGGTCCTAAGAAGGAAGCATATAGCAATACAGGGCTACCTCAAGAAGCAAGAAAAGTCTCAAATAAACAACCTAACTTTACACCTAAAGGAATTAGAAAAAGAACAACAAATGAAGCCTAAAGCCAGCAGAGGGAAGGAAATAATAAACACTAGAGCAGAAAGAAATGATATAGATACGAAAAAACAATAGAATATATTAATGGAACCATATCACTCACCATTATAAAGTGGGATTTATTCCTGGGTTGCAAGTGTGACTTCTTTGAAAGAAAGTAATAAAATTTATGAACCTCCAAGCAGACTTATCAAACAGAAAAAAGACCCAAAAATATAATCACAAAAGGGAGAGAAGAAATAACAACCAACACAACAGAAATACAAAGGATTATAAGAGAGTATTGTAAAAAATTATCTGCCAACGAAGTGAACAACTTAGAAGAAATGGAGAAACCTAGAATAAATTCATAGAAATGTAAAACCTACCAAAATGGAAACAGGAAGAAATAGAAAACTTGAACAGATTGATAACCAGCAAATAAACTGAGTCAGTAATCAAAAAACTCCCAGCAAACAAAAGTCCAGGGCCTGATGATTTCACAGGTAAATTCTACCAAACATTTAAAAAAGACATATAATTCTCAACCTATTCCAAAAACTAAATAAGGAAGGAAAACTTCCAAGTTCGTTTTATGAGGCCAGCATTATCCTGATACAAAACCAGACAAAGACTCCACTAAAAAAGAGAAGTTCAGGCCAATATTCCTGATGAACATGGTTGCAAAATTTCTCAATAAAATACTAGCAAATTGAATCCAACAATACATTAAAAAAAAAATCATTCACCACAGGGCGCCTGGGTGGCACAGTCAGTTAAGTGTCCAACTCTTGGTTTTGGCTCAGATCATGATTTCAGGGTCATGGGATCAAGCCCCACATCTGGCTCCACAGTCAACAAGGAATCTCCCTGAGATTCTTCTCTCTTTCTCTCACTCTGCCCTTCCCCCACGCTCTCTCTCTCTGAAATCAATAAATAAATCTTTTTTTTTTTTAAAAAGGTGAATAATACTGTAAGAAACGTTGGGCTACATGTACCCCTTTGAATTAGTGTTTTTGTATTTTTTGGGTAAATACCCAGCAGTATGGTTACTGGATTGCAGGGTAGTTCTATTTTTAACTTTTTGAGGAAGCTCCATACTGTTTTCCACAGTGGCTGAACCAGTTTGCAATCCCACCAACAGTGTAAGAGGGTTCCCCTTTCTCCGCATCCTCGCCAACACCTGTAATTTCTTGTGTTGTTGATTTTAGCCATTCTGACAGATGTGAGGTGATATCTCTTTGTGGTTTTGATTTAGCATTTCCCTGATGATCAATGATGTTGAGCATCTTTTCATGTGTCTGTTGTATTCTTTGGAGAAATGTCTATTCATGTCTATTCATTCATTTTTAATTGGATTATTTGGTTTGGGGGTGTTAAGTTTTATAAGTTCTGTATATATTTTGGATACTAACCCTTTATTGGATATGTCATTTGCAAATATCTTCTCCTGTTCAGTAGATTGTCTTTTAGTTTTGTTGATTATTTCCTTTGCTGTGCAGGAGCTTTTTATTTTGATGTAGTTCTAATAGTTTATTTTTGCTTTTATTTCCCTTGCCTCAGGAGACATATCTGAAAAATGTTGCTACAGCCAATGTCAGAGAAATTACTGCCTGTACTCTCTTCAAGGATTTCTATAGTTTTAGGTTTCACACATAGGTCCTTAATCCATTTTGAGTTTATTTTTGTGTATGGTGTAAGAAAGAAAGTGGTTCAGATTCTTTCTTTTGCATGTGGCTGTCTGGTTTTCCCAACACCATTTGTTGAAGAGACTGTCTTTTTCCATTGTATATTCTTTCCTACTTTGTGGAAGATTAATTGACCATACAATTTTGGGTTTATTTCTGGGTTTTCTATTCTGTTCCATTAATCTATGTGTCCATTTCTGTGCCAGTACCATACTATTTTGATTACAATGGTTTTGTAGTATAACTTGCAGTCTGGAATTGTGATTCCTCCGGTTTTGTTTTTCTTTTTTCAGATTGCTTTGGCTATGAGGGTTTTTTTTGTAGTTTCATACAAATTTTAGGATTGATTGTTCTAGTTCTGTGAAAAATGCTGTTGGTATTTTGACAGGGATTGCATTAAATCTATAGATTCACAAGGCATAAAATTCTTTAAAAATTTAAGTGGATTATATCAAAATTAAAAACTTCTGCTCTTCAAAAGCTACTGTTAGGAAAATGAACAGACAAGCCACAGACTAGGGAAAAGTACAATTGATTCTCCTTCTTTGCTGTAGTTACATTCTTTTTTTTTTTTAAGATTTTATTTATTTATTTGACAGAGAGACACAGCGAGAGAGGGAACACAAGCAGGGGGAGTAGGAGAGGGAGAAGCAGGCTTCCTGCTGAGCAGGGAGCCTGAGGCGGGGCTCGATCCCAGGACCCTGGGATCATGACCTGAGCCGAAGGCAGCCACTTAACGACTGAGCCACCCAGGCGCCCCTGCTGTAGTTACATTCTTACATGAAGTTGCCATGAACACTGAAGTAGCAAATGCTGAACTAGGGAAGATACAGGGTTAAGCTCCTGTGGGTGGGCCTGTGGTCACATTATCATTAACCAGTCAACAAATAGCCTCGTTTTATGTTTGTTTCTGTTTGAAGACACCTTATGTAATATATGTTGTTAATTTATTAACATTGAAATCATGACTGACAGCACTATAGCTCATGCCTGACCAAAACTAATCTAATACATGTACTTTCTCCATAAGGCATGTCAGCACCTTCTTGCACTTAGGAACATGAGATAGCTCTTCAGCACTCTGCTTGGAGGCCATTTTAAACAGTGAATCACCAACAAAAAGGTCCAAAATGTGAAAAACATGATACTGAATAGACTATGGAAAGGATGTTTGTTTATAGCATGAGAGTTGAAACAGATGGCAGAGCATCACCTTGTTCACTCTCATTTGGCAAGATGCATGTCAGACAACTCGAATTTTTTGCCACTCTATACATGTCTGTGAATAACTGCAAAAGTGTCAGGAGTATTGATTTTGGAATTACAAATACATTGTAGGGAGTAGGCAACTGGCAAATACAGAATCCGCAAATAAAGCAGATGTGCTGCCCTGCTAGCGAAGTGGATGGAGGCTGCTGTAAGCGGGGAGGCTTGTTCCTGTCTGAACGTCGTGCACTGCCACCGAAGGGTTTTAAACAAGACAGTGACATGATCTTTGCTGTAGAAAAAGCACTTTTCTCTAAATGTAAAGTGTGGTTTGAAGAGGGGAAGACTGGAGACGGGTCGGGGATGGCTGTGCTGGGGGCGGGCGAGAGTGAATGAACTCAGCCAGGGCAGAGGTTTGGGGAGCTGGTCTGAGAGCCGTTAGAATCCTGGTGTCAGCGTTGGGTTGGGTGTGCGCGGTGAGGGAGGAATTGAGGACAACTCCCAGGGTTCGGGCTTGGGCAAACAAGTGGGGTAGGGCCATGGGTGAGAGCTCTAGCCTCCGAGTCAGAGATGCTTGAGTTTAAATCCAAATTTCACCAACTCACTAGCTGTGTAGCCAATAGACATTCTCCTCCACTTCTCTGAGCTTCAGTGTTTTCTTCTCTATATACAGATTCTATATAATGGGAAAATAACATCTCAGAGTTATTTTGAGATTGAAATAAGTGCTGGTGTTTTCACTTAAATAAGGAAAACAGGAAAAGCAGCAGCATGTGGGGTTGGGAGGAGAAGGAGAGGAGTCCCACTGGACACATAAGTTGGACGTGCCTGTGGGCATCCATGCACAAAAGCTATTTGATATGTTCCCAGGAGGCCAGGAGCAGAGAGGTTGGGGAGAGACATACAGACCTGTGATAAGCAGGCAGGTGGCTGCAAAAACCACAGAGGATGGGTAGTTCCAGCATCAAAGGTCTGAAGACCAAGTCTGGGGAATTCCAGCACAGAGGAAGAGGCTGGAAAGGAGCTCAAGAACGAGCAGCAGGAGAAGGAGGAAAACCAGGAGAGCGTGGAATAACAGAGGGCAGGGAAGGAGAGTTCCCAGCAGGGAGTGAGTTCAGTTAGTGCTCTGAAAGCATAAACCTAAAGTCATAGAAATTTTGTGCCGGAAGGGACCCAAGAGATCTTTTAATCTAATCCCCTTAGCTCTTCTAATGAAGAGATCAAGATTCAAAGAGGTGAAGTGAGTTGCTTGAGGTCACACTGTGATTTCATAGCAGGATCCCTGATGCCTAAGGAGAAATAAAACACTTTTTCTAGGAAATATTCTGAAACTCAAAATTGTTCCTCTTCAGTCACACTGGACTTTTTCCCAAGTGATAAATTAGTGAGATTTTATTGATGTATCAGAACTGTTAACCTTCCCATGTACTAAGATGCCATATAGACAATCTGTGCAATGGACCTTAAATCTATTTATTTTGTACCCTTAACAAATTTTGCTCTAAATAATAAGTTTAGAAACAATAAGAGTCATAGCTTATCAGACTGTACATTTAAATTTTAATGTATGTAACATATACCTCAATAAAACTTAGTTTTTAAAAACAGCAAAGAAAAAGTTTAGCTATTTAAAGTAAAAAAGTAATCATTTGCTAAATTATTTTGTATATAGAGATCCAAGAAATAGAAACATTTGAATGTTTGAAACTTGATCCTTCTTACAGCCTTGAGGAAACCATTTACTCCTTATTCTATCTTGGTGGGTATTAAGGAGGGCACGTACTGCTTGGAGCATTGGGTGTTATACAAAAACAATGGATCGTGGAACACTACGTTAAAAACTAATGATGTAATGTATGGTGACTAACATAACATAATAAAATTAAATTAAATTTAAAAAAAGAATGAAATGAAAACATCATCTTGCAAGACTGCTCATAGTTAATTAATATGTGTGAAACTGTTGAACATAAATATTAAATACTTGATAAATATTGTCTGGAAAGTATTACTTAATTGCACTTATAAACATGAAGTTGCATTTTTACAGCCAACTTGGAGTTACAAATTATAGCCCATGTGAAAATATATACAAATATATGCATGCATATATACATCAAAAGAAAAAGAAAGCCAAAATTATTAAAGAACAAAGTGGAAAAATATCTCCTTCACATAAGACTGAATATTTGGGTTGATCAATATAATAAAAAATTTAGAAATCCAGGAGTACACAAAGATAGAATATTGCTATAAATCAGGGTTTCTCAGTCTCAGCACTATTGAGATTTAGGACAGCTGGATGGTTCTTTGTTGTTGGGGGGAATCTTCTGTGCATTGTAAGATGCTTAGCAGCATCCCTGTCTCTACCCACTAGATACCAATAGCACCCCCTACCCCAATGTGTGACAACCAAAACTGCAGACCTTGCCAAATGTCCCCAGGAGACCTTTGAGAACCACTTGAGGACCATTCCTACAATAGCATTTCTGTGCACAAGTTGGGCCCCTGCTACATGCACTGAGGACAGAGGTCCACAGGTGGCGGTAGGTCTTTGTGTTCCAAACTGTCATTTCCCATTGGTTGGGCAGATATAGCAGCTTCCAGATGCTTGGATGCCCCCACTTCTCACCCCCAGGCAGAAGTAGAGGCAAAACAGGGGCTGTCTACATGGCACCTGGGAGGAGTTGGGGTTTACGGGCAAGTCTTGTCTGCTCACAGCACTGCCCATGTCCTCCCAGGGCTCATGACTCTCTCCCTACACTCTGCAGCTAGGGCATCCTTTTGGTTTTTCCTCAGTTCTCCAAAATAATTACCTAAAAAGTTTCCTTTATCATTAATTATGTCATAAACATGTTGATATTTTGTACAAACAAAAATAAAAGAGATCTTTGAGTTTTCTATTTTCGTACATTAGAACTTGAAAACAAGACTAGAGGAAAGAACGTGCAGAAACATAAAGAAAGTGGTATCTTAAATCCGGGAGAGGTCTTAGAACTGAGCTTCCAACACAGTCACACCTGCCACATTTCAAGGTCTCAGTTGCTACAGGTGGCTGATGGCTGCCACACATGGAACACTCCTGGCACCATGCAATTTCTTACAGGTGGCACTGTCTCAGACAGTACCTAGGTCACAGGCCTTACTTTATAGATTAGTAACTAAGTCCTAGAAGTTGTATAAAATAATCCAGCTAAGAGAAACAGCAAGCTTGCGGCAGAACCAAGACTGAAAACCTGACTAGTTAATTCTATTCCTGTGCTCTTTCTCCCACACACTACCTCACAGTAGGTCCAAGCTTGGAACGCCACAGGGAGGTCTGGACATTATAGTGTAAAAATGGATGTCGGACAAATGGATAAGGAAAGTGTGGTATACACACACACACACACACACACACACACACACACACACACACACACAAAATGGAATATTACACAGCCATAAAAAAGGGTAAGATCATGACATTTGAGACAACATGGATGAACCTAGAGGGTATTATGCTAAATGAAATCCAATCCAATCAGACTGAGTGATGAGCACTGAACAATGTATAGAATTGTTGAATCACTATGTTGTATACCTGAAGCTAATATAGCACTGTAGTTAATGACACTGGAATTTTAAAAAAGAAGAAATAAAAAAGAAAAGAAAGAAAGAAAGAAAGAAAGAAAGAAAGAAAGAAAGAAAGAAAGAAAGAAAGAAAGAAAGAAGAAAGAAAGAAGAAAGAAAGAAAGAAAGAAAGAAAGAAAGAAAGAAAGAAAGAAAGAAAGAAAGAAAAAGAAAGAAAGAAAGTCATACTGAGAAAGACAAATACCATGCAATTTCACTCATAAATTGACTCTAAAAACAACCCAAAACCAAAAAACAAATGAAAAAACAAACAAAAAGCAAAACTAAACCTATAGATACACAGAACAAACTGATGGCTGCCAGAGAAGAAGGGGCAGGAGTTTGGGCAAAATGGGTGAAGAGCAGTGGGAGATACAGAATTCCAGTTATGGAATGAATAAATCACAAGAATAAAAGGCACACATAGAGAATATAGTCAATGATATTACAATAGCAATATATGTAGACAGATGGTAGCTACATTAATGGTGAACATAGCACAATGTATACAGTTGTTGAATCACTGTGTTGTATACCTGAAACTAATGTAACATTAAAAAATGGGTGTCAGAGGTGGGAAAAACAATTCCAAATAATTAAGAGGACGGTCGAACTGTAAATAAAATTTGAGTCAAATTCAATAACCATATGTTACATACCTGCCATGTACTAGGAACTTAGCTTTGGATACAATCCGTGTCCTAGCTGGGGATACAGACTGCAAACCATTTACTTTCTATACCATGTAGTCAGAACAAAGATAAAGAAAAACACAAGATTGTTTTAAAATATAGGCTTTATTATTGTTAAAAGTAAGGCCAATAGATAAGGAGACAACTAATATTTAAAAGGAAGCTTATTAGAATCACAAAAATCAAAAGAAAGAAGCATGCCACACCACAAGGGGCCACACAGGGAAGCCCTGGGGTTGGTCAGGAGGCAGAGGGAGAGGGGAAAACAGCTAAGAGCCCTTATTGTGTTTTCCTTGGGAAGAAATGGGTGGAATAGCGTAAACCCATTTAGGATTGAATAATTTCAAGAGGCCCTGGGGCATAGGGACTATCTGGTATCTGTCTAGTTGTCTGGTACCTTGTTCCTAGGAGATTAGGGTCAGTAGCTAGTTGCCTAGAATGTGAGAGCCTGATAAAGGAGGTGCGGTTGGGTGTAGGTTGGTTTGCATTTGAAAGGCATGCTTATGGGGTGGGTTGTTTTTTATCTCTAAAAATTGGCTAACTCTTGGAAGAGGCAGTCACTTCAGGGTCAGCAAGCCCTCAGATGTCAAAGCATCGGAATACAGAAAATAAAAGATGTGATTAATACAATTGGCTTTGTGATGCTTTGACATCATATGAGGCCTTGGTGGAAGATGGGGGAAGAGAGCAGGAACAGGCACTAGGGAGTGGGCGGTCCTCTCCTCAAGGGTTCGAGGAGTTGATTAATATGAGGCAGGTATCTGCTGGGGAGAACAATGATCTCTTTAGAATGACACTAATCATAGTAACACTACCACATTTCCCTTTACTATGGGAGAATAGGGTGTATGTTTTGGCAGAGAGCGAGAAATATACCAGGATCATGGGCTAAGCAGAAAGTAGATCAAGAAAAATAATGGAATCCCTAATATCAAAGGAAGAATGGCAATTAAATGTCCTATGTCCAAATTGTTAGCCACTTAAGAGAGGCAGTCCACAGGCATTGCTGGGATGGAGGGGTTTCTCCCCTCCCCCAGTTTTATTAAGAAATAATTTACATACATCACTGTATGTATAAGTTTGAGGTGTATGGTGTGATGGTTTGACTTACATATATTGTGAAAGGATTACCACAGTAGGTTTAGCCAACATCCATCTTCTCATACAGATAAATAGAAAAGGAAGAGGAAAAGAGAAAGGAAAAAAAAAATCTTGTGATGAGAATTCTTAGGATTAACTCTTAACAACTTTCCTACCACACAGCAGTGTTTGCTACAGTCATAACATTGTACATTACATCCCTAGTACTTTTTTATCTCCTACCTGGAAACTTTATATCTTTCAACCACCTTTCTCCCATTCCCCCTCCCCACATCTCCTGCCTCTGGTAACCTCAAGACTGAGCTCTTTTTTTGATGAGTGTGGTATTTGTTTGTTTTAGATTCCAGATATAAGTGAGATCGTACACTATTTGTCTTTCTCTGTCTGACATTTTTCACTTAGCAAAATACCTTCGAGTTCCATCCATGTTGTCACAAATGGTAGAATTTCCTCATCTTTTATGGCTGAATAGTAGTCCATTTTGTGTGTGTGTGTGTGTATATGTATATACCACAACTTTTCATCCATTCATCTATTGATGGACACTTAAGTTGTTTACATGTCTTGTCTATTTTAAATAATGCTGCAATGAACGTGGGGGTGCAGATATCTTCTCAAGTTACTGTTTTGTGTCCTTTGGCCATATTCTCAGAGTGGAATTGCTGGATCACATGTAGCTCTATTTTGAAATTTTTTGAGTATCTTCCATAGTGTTTTCCATAATCTCTGCACCAATTTACAATCCCACCAACAGGACAGGCACAAGGGTTCCCCTTTCTCCAATCCATTTGTTATCTATTGTCTTTTTGATGATGGCCATTGTCACAGGCATGAGATGGTATCTCACAGTGGTTTTAATTTGCATTGCCCTCAACAGTGATGTTGAGGATCTTTTCATGTATCTGTTGACCCTTCCTATATCTTGTTTAGAGAAATATCTACTCAGGTCCTTTGCCCATTTTTTAATTGGGGTATTTGTTTTTTTGTTATTGAGTTGTATGAGTTCTTTATATGTTTTGGATATTAACCCCTTATCAGATATAGGGCTTGCAAATATTTTTTCCCATCCTATTGGTTTTCTTTTCATTTGCCGATGGTTCCTTTTGCTGTGCAAAGCTCTTTAGTTCTTATGAGCCTTACCTGTTTATTTTTTATTTTGTTGCTTTTGCTGTAGGTGTCATATCCAAACAATCATTTCTAAAACCCATGTCAAGGAGATTTATTCCTACATGTTCTTCTAGTAGTTTTATGTCTTGAGGCCTTAAATTTAAGTCTTTAATCCATTTTGAGTTAATTTTTGTGAGTGGTGTAAGATATGGGTCCAGTTTCATTCTTTTACATATTCAACTATTCCAGCACCATTTTTTGAAGCTACTGTCTTTTCTCCATTGAGTATTCTTTTCTCCTCCCTTGTCAAATATTAGTGGACTATATATGCTTGGGTTTATTTCTAGGCTTTTGATTCTGTTCTATTGGTCTATTTGTCTGTTTTTATGTTAGCACTATACTGTTTAGATGACTATAGCTTTACAGTATAGCTTGAAATCAGGAAGAATGATGCCCCCTGCTTTATTCTGCTTTCTCAGGATTTCTTTGGCTCCTCAGGATCTTTTGTGATTCCACATAAATTTTAAGAGTGTTTTTTTTGTTTTTGTTTTTTTTGCTTTTGTAAAAAATGCCATTGGAATCTTAACAAACATTACATTGAATTATAGATGGCTTTGGTAGCATTCACATTTTAACAACATTAATACTTCTGATCCATGAACACAGGATACTTTTCCACTTATTTGTGTCTTCTATTTTTTCATCAGTATCTTGCAGTTTTCAGAGTAGAGATCTTTCACTTTCTTAGATAATTTATTCATAAGTATTTTATTGTTTTTGACACTATTACATATGGGATTAATTTATTTTTCTTTTTCAGAAAATTCATTATTAGTCTAAAGAAATGCTACTGATTTTTGTATGTTAATTTCAATCTGGCAAATTTACTGAATTCATTGATTAGATATAACAATATTTTGGTTGAGTCTTTAAGATTTTCTATGTATAAAATCATGTCATCTGTAAATAGAGACAATTTTACTTCTTTCTTTCCAATTCTGATATCATTTATTTATTTTTCTTGCCTGATTGCCCTAGCTATGACTTCTAGTACTATGTTGAATAGGAGCAGTGAGAGTGGGCACTCTTGTCTTATTCCTAATCTTAGAGGAAAAATTTTAATCTTTTTACCATTGAATATGTTAGCTATGAGCTTGTCATACATGGCCTTTATTATGTTGAGATATGTTCTTTCTATGCCTAATTTGTTAAGAGTTTTTATCATGAATGGATGTCACATTTTTGTCAAATGCTTTTACTGTGCCTATGGAGATAATCACATGATTCTTTTCTTTCATTCTATTGATGTGATATTGAACCATCCTTGCATCCCAGGGATAAAGCCCACTTGATTATGGTGAATGATCTTTTTAATTTGCTGCTAAATTCAGTTTGCTAGTATTTTATTGAGAATTTTTGTTTCCATATAAATCAGAGATATTGGCCTATAGTTTTCTTTCATGGTTTTAGTATCAGGATAATGCTGGCTTTGTAAAATGGAGTTTGGGAGAGTTACACCTCTTCAATTTTTTGGAAGAGTTTGAGAAAGATTGGTGTTAATTCTTTTTTAAATATTTGGTAAAATTCATCAGTAAAGTCATCCTGGGCTCATTGGAAAATTTTTGATTACTGCCGTAAGCTTCTTACTAGTAATTGGTCTCTTCAGATTTTGTAATTCTTCCTGATTCAGTCTTGGTAGTATGTATGTTTCTATATATTTATAATTTTTAATTACCAGCACTATACTATAAAGCAAAATGAAGAACATCTTATTTAAATAAAACAACGATAATATTTCACTGGGGAATATATCCAACACATTTTTTCCCTCTGTATATCTACTTCCAATGGTGGTATTTCATAGGCTAATTTCAAAACAAATGCATATTTTAAAAAAATAAATGAAAGGCATGTTTTGCTTAGGAATACTATTGTACACATACCATATAGGTTGTTTTTACAGCAAATACTAGTTTGCCAAACTTCAATGGCAAAACACTAAGCTGTGGGTTTGGTACTGTCCACCTAGTTGTTTCTTGCTGCCCTGGAGAATCTGGCGGTGAGTATTGTCGAGAAACCTTGTTGCCACCATTTCTCTTCTTATAGGTGACTCCACTGTGATAGAACATTCATATCCTTAAGATGCAAGGCCTAGCAAAAAGCCTCCCACAAATCCACTGGATATCACAATGTTCTGTTTGATAAATTCTGTTGCTTCTTCAATTATATTGTTGATTTCAGGTGCTGCCTTATTTGCTCGTTTCTTAATCTGTCTTTTGGCTTTGTTTACATCTTTTTCAACTCTCTTCCAGTCAATCTGCACATAGCCACTGTGACTGGCAATCTGAAGAAGAAGAAAGCCACCACCTACTGCAGTTGCTGCAAGCTTTCCAACTTTCTGGAACAAAAATCCTGCACACCAGCCAGTCACTCCACCCATTACAATCTGGGTGGCTACCGAGTATTTTTCAACCATAGGTCCGGAACTGTGGCCAAACACTCGATTCCACCAATGGTGTCTTCTTGCATACTCAGTTAAATCCAACACTTCGTAAGACTCGTCATCGCTTTCATACTCTTGGGGAGGGGGGTTCCGGGTCGCCATGACACCGCCGGCGGCCAGCTCTGAAGGTGGTCCCCGCCCGCCCTCCTCTCCCCACTACTTTAAGACTGATTCAGTCTTGGTAGTATGTATGTTTCTAGCAATTTATCTATTTCTTCTAGGTTGTCTGATTTGTTGGCATATAGTTGTTCTTAGTAGCCTCTTATGATCCTTTTATTTTCTGTGTTATCAGTTTTAATGTATCCTTTTTCATTTATAATTTTGTTGACTTGGGTCCTTTCTCTTTTTTTCCTTAGCAAGTCTAGCTAAGAGTTTGTCAGTTTTTTGTATCTTTTCAAATAACCATCTCTGAGTTTGGTTGAGTTTTTCTGTTCTCTATTTCATTTATTTCTGCTCTAATCTTTATTATTTCCTTTCTTCTGCTAACTCTAGGCTCAGTTTGTTCTTATTTTCCTAGTCCCTTAAGATGTAGAGTTAGGTTATTTATTTGGGATCTTTCTTTTTCTCAATATAGCTGTTTATTGTTATGAACTTCCCTCTTAAAACTGCTTTTGCTGGATTCCACAAGTTATAGTATGCTGTGTTTCCATTTTCATTTGTCTTAAGAAACTTTTTATTTCCAAGGCTCCTGGGTGGCTCAGATGGTTAAGTGTCTGCCTTCAGCTCAGGTCGTGATCTCCAGTTCCTGGGATCAAGCCCCACTTTGGGCTCCTGGCTCAGCAAGGAGTCTGCTTCTCCCTCTGCCTCTCCCCCGGCTTCTGTCTCTCTCTCAAATAAATAAATAAATAAATAAATCTTTTTTTTAAAGAAACTTTTAATTTCTTCTATGATCTATTGGTTGTTCAGGAGAGGGTTATTTAATTTCCATGTATTTGTGAATTTTCCAGTTGTCCTCTTGGTGTTGATTTCTGGTTTCATGCCATTGTGGTCAGAGAAGATACGTGGTATGATTTCAGTCTTCTCAACTTTGCTAAAACTTGTTTTTTGGCCTAACATGTGGTCTACCCTAGAAATTCTCCTTGTGCACTTGAGAAGAATGTGTATTCTTCTGTGGTTGGATAGAATGTTCTGTACATGCCTATTAGGCCCATTTGGTCTATAGTGTTGTTCAAATTCACTGTTTCCTTATTGATTCTCTATCTGGATAATCTATCCATTGTTGAGAGTGAGGTATTAAAGTCCCAAACTATTATTGTATTACTGTTTATTTCTCCCTTTAGTTCTGTCAGTTTTTCTTTTATATACGTAGGTGTTCCAAGTTGGGTGCATAAATATTTATAATTTTTATATGTTCTCTATTTTTATATGTTCTCTATTATCCTTTATCATTATATAATGACCTTCTTTGTCTCTTTTTACCATTTTTTGTTTAAAGTTTATTTTGTCTGATATAAGTTGATGGGAGTATAGCTACCCCTGCTTTTTTGTTGTTGTTGTTGTTACCATTTGCTTGAAATGACTTTTCCATCCCTTCACTCTCAATCAATCTGTGTCTTTAAGACTAAAGTGAGTCTCTTGTAAGAAAACATATTGCTGGATTTTGTTTTTGATCCATTCATCCATTTTATATCATTTAATCAAAGAATTTAATACTTTTACATTTAAAGTAATTATTGATAGGTAAAGACTTACTATTGCAATTTTGCTAATTGCTTTATGGTTTTGTTTGTACCTTCATTGTTCCTTGTTTTTTATTCTGTTCTTCTGTGTGTGTGTTTTGACGTCTTTTGGTATGAGTATGCTTTGACCTCTTTATCACATTCTTTTGTGCAATTCCTACCAGATTTTCCCTTGTTGTTACCAGGAGTATTACATAAAATATCTTTAATTTATAGCACGCTATTTTAAACTGATAACAACTTCAATAAGCTTTACACTTTTAATTCTGGGGTGGAGATTTACACTTTTAATTCTGGGGTGGATGTTTTAGTGTTTGGGGTAAAGTTGTCTTTGCTGAAGAGGGCTAAGTCATCTCCAACAGTGAGATCTTGGGCTAGGATGAAGTCTTCTGAAAAAATGTCATCTCCAAAGCAGGCATCTGGGCCACAGTGATGTCAATTGAGATGTAGAACTGGTGTATCCTTTCCAAGTAGCTATGACTTGAGTAGATGTGGGTCTTGTTTTTGTGGCGCTTTGTGGTATTATAACAAGGCTGACCCACTTGTGTGATTTGAATGTCATGCTGGGCTTAGGAACTTAACTTGTAAATATCTTACATGTCAAGCGGCTCACAGGTGAAAAGCTAGCAAAGGTGATATTGGCACCCATCCTACAGCCCAACTAGCTTGACTCAAGCCCCAGTTAGGGGTGGCTAAATCTTAGTTTCCAACAATCCAAGGTTTTCCCCAGATTGGTGATGAGAGGGGGTTCTGTTGCAAATAGGTTTTAAATCATATGGCCTGCTATCAAAATTCCAATGGCATTTTTCACAGACATAGAACAAATAATCCTAAAATTTGTATGGAACAAGGGAAGACCCCAAATAGCCAAAGCAATCTTTAGAAAGAAGAACAAAGCTGGAGGCATCATACTTCCTGATTTCAAACTATATCACAAAGCTATAGTAATAAAAATAGTATGGTATTGGCATAAAAATAAACACTGAGTCAATAAAACAGAATAGATAGCCTAGAAATAAACCCACACATACTTGACAAATTAATTTACAACAAAGGAGGCAAAAATATACAATGGGGAAAGAACAGTCTCTTTAGTAAATGGTGCTGGAAAAACTAGATAGTCACATGCAAAAGAATGAAACTGGACCACTATCTGACATTATACACAAAAATTAACTCAAATTGGATAAAGACTTAAACATAAGACCTGAGACCATAAAATTCCTACAAGAAATCATAAGCAATAAGCTCTTTGAGATTGGCTGTGGTAATGATTTTTTGGATTTGACATCAAAACCAAAGGCCATAAAAACAAAAATAAACAGATGGGACTACATCAAACTAAAAAGCTTCTGCACCAAAAAAAAAAAAAAAAAAAAAAAAAAAAAG
>NW_027397088.1:4778931-4990170 GCF_003265705.2 Callorhinus ursinus
AAAAAAAAAAAAAAAAAAAAAAAAAAAAAGGCAGTAAAAGGAAAAAGAAAAAGAAAAAGACAAGGCAATACCAAATGAAAATATTTGCAAATCATAACCTGACAAAGGATTAATATCCAAACTATATAAAGAACTCATACAACTCAATAACAATCTAATTAGAAAATAGGCAGAGGGTCTGAATAGACATTTTTCCAAAGAAGACATAGAGATGGCTGACAGATACATGAAAAGGTACACAACATCACTAATTACCAGGTAAATGCAAATCAAAACCACAATGATATATCACCTCACGCTGTTAGAATGGTTATTATCAAAAAAGAAAAGAAATAACTAATGTTGGTAAGAATGTCAAGAATTATTTATGCAGTGTTGGTGGAAATGTAAATTGCTGCAGCCATCATGGAAAACATGAGGTTCCTCAGAAAATTAAAAATAAAACTACCATATGATCCAGCAATTCCAGCTTTGGGTATTTATTTGAAGTAAACAAAATACTTGACTTAGAAAGCTATGTGCACTCCCATGTACATTGCAGCATTATTTACAATAACCAAATCATGGAAGTGACCTAAGTGTCTATCAATGAATGAATGGGTAAAGAAGTTCTGGCATATATAGACAATGGGATATTATTCACCCATGAAAAAGAAGAAAATCTTGCCATTTGAGACAACATGCATGGACCTTGAGGGCATTGTGCTAAATGAAATAAGTCAGACAGAGAAAGACAAATACCACAGGAATACAAATACCATCATTTGTATGTGGAATCTAATATGGGTGGGGTGGGAAGTGGGCAAATGGGTAAAGGTGGTCAAAAGTTACAAACTTCCATTTGTAAAATAAGTAAGCCCTGGGTACATAAGGTACAGCCTGGTTACTAGTTAATAATACTGCACTGTATATTTGAACGTTATTGAAAGCAAATCTTCAAAGTTCTTATCATAAGAAAAAAAATTCTATGTGTGTGATAGATAATTAACTAGACATTGTGGTGACCATTTTTCAATATATACAAATATTGAATCATTATGTTGTACAACTAAAACTGATATAATGCTATATGTCAGTTATACCTGAAAAATATATATGGCCTAATTTGGGTGCATGTTGTTAATAAGGTGTAAGATTGTTTGCCAATTAAAATGTAGCTAAGGTTGGAAGTTTAACATTAGCCTGTAGGTAGGCCTTTGAATTGGCAAATAACTATAAGCCCTTTACCTCAGTTTTTGGTATGGTTGTAGATGAGCAAGCCAGTGAGGGTGGGGGGGGCTTGTACTAGTCAAACTTGATCACATGTGGGCTTCATTCAGCACTTGTCATGTCTGGTTGAAACAATGGCTTACTTGGAGGGTTTGGGACTCCACACTGCAAACCAATGAAAGCAGCCAGACCAACTGTAATGAGATAAATAGCCAATGGCATCATGTACAGTTGCACATAATAGGTGTTTTTGTTTTTGTTTGTTTTTGTTTTTGTTTTGGGGGGTGGTGGAATTTTTAGGCTCAAATGGACCCATATCAGAGGAGCAGCTACCTGGCCCATGGGACATTCTATGGTGAATGAGTCTAAGGAATGTAGATGTCCCTGACCTGCAGCCCTTATGGAATGGAGAAAAGATTAAAAATTTATACAGATGAGAGACATAATTAAAAGGCCTCATATAATGAGTCCTTATATACATGGAAGAGAGATATATCCACCTTTAAAGATAAGAAAAGGCGATGGAAAAAGTTTAGCTTTTTTTTTTTTAATTTAGTGTAAGGTGTGAGTTGGTCAGGAGGCAATAGATTAAGAGAAATTAAGGTTTGGAGCAAGACAGAGACCCATTTACTGGACTGGAATTTGAAAAGGAGTTGTTTGAGGAGACTATTAATGTCTCTAATTAAAGCGGTTGGGACACCTCAGGGACATGAAATTTCTATTGAAAATCTTTTCCAAGAGCCTAACACTGTATATTTTGAGAAGTGAAATGTGTGCCTTGGTTATTATTAGTAATGTCTGTAAATACTAAAGGGTTAAAGAGTATCCTGGTAAGACCTTGTATTGTGGCCTTAGTGTAGGTAGAGACATTCTGAGCATCTGTGGGGCAAGAGACTTCCTTAAGGGTACAGCTCTTGGGTGATGACCCAACAATTTTTAATAAATATGAAGATGGGGCCATTTGTTGGCCAGAGCATCCAGCGCTAAGATGATTGCCTGAAGGTGTTCCATCTCTGACCAGAGACATCTTGGTTAAGGGATGGCAAGCAGCAATATTCTATTGAACTTCATCATTTTTATGAGAGTGGTAGTGGCATTCTTAGAGTCTTCAAATTCCTATTGCTGTTCACTCAGTAAACCCAAGGGGTTCTGGGGCACCCGGATGGCTCAGTCGTTAAGCATCTGCCTTCGGCTCAGGTCATGATCCCGGGGTCCTGGGGTGGAGCCCCGCATCGGGCTCCCTGTTCTGTGGGAAGCCTGCTTCTCCCTCTCCCACTCCCTCTGCTTGTGTTCCCTCTCTCGCTGTGTCTCTGTCAAACAAATAAATAAAATCTTAAAAATAAATAAATAAATAAATAAATAAAAATAAACCCAAGGGGTTCTTCAGTAGCCAAGGGGTCTGGAGGAGGGATGCCATCTCTGGCAAAGGACTGAGGTCAAAAGAGGCCACCCCCTTCTACAAGTGAGATATGCCATAGGGCCAAGGTTTGGCTCCATCCTGTATTAAGGAAGTTTTGGTAGGTGTGCCAAGCTTCTGGGATGCTGTTTCTGTGATCCAAAGTGTAATGAGCAACTAAGTATGAAGGGTCAAAGGCTCGGGGTCTATAAGAGCCTCCATTTCCAAGAAAGCCCAGTATGCATCCAGCTTTTCGTTTGTTTTAATGGTGTATAGCACCGAGCTAGAAGGGGCATTTCCTTGCATCAGAAGACCTTTAGGAATTCACAGCCATAATAGATGGTCCAGAGATTCCAGGAGGCCTGAGAAGAGGCTGTCAAAGCCTCTATCGTGATGGAGCCTCTGAGGTACTAATGAGAGTGCCTGCTGACTTGAATGTGGATGGATTCTAGATCCTTTTTTTCTCCTTTTTTTTTATTATGTTATGTTAATCACCATACATTACACATTAGTTTTTGATGTAGTGTTCCATGATTCATTGTTTGCATATAACACCCAGTGCTCCATGCAGTACGTGCCCTCCTTAATACCTATCACCGGGCTAACCCACCCCCCCAGCCCCCTCCCCTCTAGAACCCTCAGTTTGTAGGGATGCTCCTTTAAGCTGGGTTGACTCACAATTAGCAGCATCAGTGAGATAAGCAAAATCTATAAATGAGGAATACACTGTCATCAGAACCCCAGGCAGGACTAGAAGATATTGGACTTGTATATCCTTAGTGCATCAATCTCCTGGGAAGAGGGTGGCATTGATATAATGTTATACCTGTGCTCCTAGATGAAGATGGATGCAGTTAAGGATCTTGTGCAAAGATAATGTGGGATGGCAAAGCTGTTGAGGAACTGATAGCCTGGTAAGACGGATTGGGTCTGCTCAGAGAGAAGGCTAACCGTGACTGAGAGGCGGTTGAAATAGGCATTGAACAGCACGTATTAGTCAAATCTATATCAGTAATTTTTAAAATATTGGATATTGAGTATGGTGGTCTTAACTGCTGGGACCACAGCATTAAGGTTGCAGGAGACATTGATTTTTTCCAGGTTGAAGAACAGGCAAAGCTTAGAACGGGGCTGTCAAATGGGTAAACAGTGAGGATAATAATCTGTTTATTAATTAGGTGTTATATAGTAAGTTTTAATCCCTGAAGGCCCTGTGTTAATTTACATTGGGCCATATTATCTATTTTTGCTGGGGTTCGTGGGTCCCATTTTATCAAGCTGATTTGTAAGTGCTAAATACTTCACCTAATGTTACTTTATTATTCATTTTGTTCGAACATCTATGTCTGAATAAAATATTTTAGGGCAATGGGTACTAAGAGTACAAGAAATTTAGGCACGGCTACAACTACAGTGAAGCATGCCTATTTTTCCTCTGATTTATAGTTATTTTTCTAAGATTATAGGGGGTACAATGTTTAAATTTATTGGGGTTCCCATGCACTCCACGTATAATTTCAGCCCCCATACTGATTAAACATGTTAAGTTTTGTCAGTTGTTTTATTTTAGCCAATGCTAAAGTGGATTTAGGACCTATGCTGTTAGAGGCAGAAAAGCCAATTGGTGCTTTTATTTTTTGTGGTTGTTACATAAATTATTTTAATATATAAATTTTGGTTTTCCACTTGGATCAAATTATGAAACTTTGTTTTAATTTAGTTTTAATGTATGTACGCATATATCATTTATTCTATATGTTAAAATATTATATATTTTTAAAAATACTTTGCTTATTTACCTGTATTTTCTCCCTCTGCATTTAGGTGGCTTTTTTTTTTTTCTTTTCTCTTTTACCTTTTTTTTTTTTTCTGCTGCCATTGTCTTCTGGGTTTTGCTTTAGGCTGTTAGCCCTGGAAGCCATGATTTTTTTTTTTCTTAAAGATTTTATTTATTTATTTGACAGAGAGAGACACAGCGAGAGAGGGAACACAAGCAGGGGGAGTGGGAGAGGGAGAAGCAGGCTTCCCGCTGAACAGGGAGCCCTACTTGGGGCTCGATCAAAGGACCCCAGGATCATGACCCGAGCCAAAGGCAGACGCTTAATGACTGAGCCACCCAGGCACCCCAGCCATGATTTTTAGTTTCTGGATGATAACTCATAGTGTGGAACTTATAGGCAATTATAGGAAAAAAGATAAGGGCCCTGGTGGGAACCTCAAAGGCAGCCAGTTTTCATTCCAAGGCTGCTCAATCCATCAACCAGAGATTGGGATTTACACTTATAGCTATGGAAGCCTCTTCCTGGAACAATGCAGTTAGCTCTGTTGTCTGAAGGCTCAGTCCATTTCCACTGGCCTCTTTTTTTTTTTTTTAAGTTTCCTGTCTATCTCAGACTGTTTTTACCCTTTGGGGGCTTACTGGATAAACTCAGAGTAGTCCTGAATAAGTTCTGTCCATAGGGAGTGGCCTCCCTCTCTGGGTGCCACAATTGACCTCTGAGGGGCTTGATCCACTTTAGGAGAGTAATGGTAGCCTAAGGCCCTGGATTTTGAGTATAAGGCCCTTGGCTGGTAATCAGAAATGCTCAATAAGGCCCACGTACATTATCTGGGCTGTTTACATTCTTCAATCAATTGTACAACCTCCTCAAGGGTCCTAGGCAGGATAGGAACAAAATGTTCTCTCTCTCTTTTTTTTAAATTAAGCATGATTCCCCTGGCCTCCAAGGGTAAGATCCCTTGAGCAACAACACAAGAGGTCAGGTCTAGAACAGCACCTTTTGTGGAGCGCCATGTTTCCTGAAGCAATACCCTCACACTGACTCTGTGCATGGCTCCCAATACCACAGCACCTCCAAAGCACATTCTCCCTCTCCTCAATGGGTTAGGCTAAGATGTATGAAAAAATAGCAACTCACCTTGCCCCACAACTTGTCAGTGCTGCCTGGTGAATCAGCCACGCCCATCCTCCAGCACTCCGAAGAAAGTCACACCTTATTCCCTTCAGGGTAGTGTTTTGTAAACTTAGCAAGGTGCCCCCAGGAGAGTATTCCAGAATCTCAGCAAGTAATTCAAATAGGAACTAGAGAGCTTTGTTTTCAAATTCTGAATTTAGGGTGGGAATCAATGGCAACACCTAGCGCATGCAACAAACAGTAGTCTTGCCACAGCAGAAGCACGTACCAGCAAGAAGTGATACCTCCCCAGGCTGTCACTGCTGTCTGGTAGAACCAAGTCAGTAAGCAAAGAGCAGTCTAATGGCATATCATTCCATTCTAAGGCTAAACTACTCTGTTCACTGTGTTAATTGTTTTAAAATATAGGATATTAATAGAAAAATTTGAGGTATAGTAAGGCCAACAGATTAGGAGATGATTGCCATTGGAAAAGATAATTCATTACTCCCAAGAGTCATAATCCCAAGAGTCAGGGGCACACCAAGTCAGGGGGCTCACAAGGGGAAGCACCAAGGTCGATCACAAAGCAGAAGGAGGGGGGAATGGTGGGCAAAACCTTTACTGTGGTTTCCATGGGAAAGGACTTCTGGTTGATTTTTTAAAATTTGCATAGGATAAAACGTACTCTTTGTGGTAGATGGTAGATTTTATATATAATTATATCTGTATAGTTACATATCTACTTCCACAGTAACATACTGTGAGATAATTAAAAAAATATATATTGATCTCTGCTTCTACTTCCTGGCACAGACCTCCTAAATACCTTGTAATTTCCTAAATAATAAGAACTGTAGGAGCAGCTTTTCTAATAGCTGGTCTTTTGACCCCAGTTCCTGGCATAAAGCTACTAAATCACTTGGAATTTCCTGGGTGATAGCAGTATCTTTTATTCTAACGAAGTGACTAATGATGGGCCCCTTGAAAAAGGCTGGTCAACAGAAACACCAAGCTAAGACAAGAAGCTTTGGATTTTCAGTCCTACCCATCCCCAATTTCTAGAGAGAGGAGAAGGTCTGGAAATAGAGTTAATGATCAATCATGCCTATGTGATAAAGCCTCCATAAAAAATCCCCAAAGTACAATGTTCAGAGAGCCTACAGGTTGAACAAGGAAGTGTGGCAGAGTGATATGTCTGGCCATTCCCATGTACATACCTTGCCCTATGCATCTCTTCCACCTGAATGTTAATCTGTATCATTTATCATATCCCTTCATAGTAAATTGGTAAACAGTAAGTATACTGTTTTCCTGAGTTCTGTGAAACACTCTAGCAAATTAATCAAACCCTAGGACAGGGTCCTGGGGACCTCCAATACAAGCTCCAAGATCAGCAGCACAGGTAACAACCTGGACTTGTAATTACATCTGAAGTTGGGGGAATGGGGCAGTCTTGTGGGACTGAGTCCTAACCTGTGGCATCTAATGCTATCTCTAGGCTGATAGTGTCAGAACTGAGCCAAATTATAGGATACCCAGCTGGTGTCACAGAAAATTGCTTGTTGTGGAGGAAAACTCCACACATCTGGTGCCAGAAATGTTGTGTGGTAGTGTGAGAATAGAGAATGAGAAACCTCAGAAGGAATACTGAGGTTTTCTTTACACATACAAAACTATTTCATCACCCTCCAAATTCTCTCATTCTGCCCCTTCCCCCACATCATGCCTTGACAACCACTGAGCATTTTGCAGCCCTATAATTTTGCCTTTTCTAGAATGTCCTATAAATGCAATTACATAATATATACAACCTTTTGGATATGACTTCCTTCACTTACAGGAAGGTACTTAAAGATTTTATTTACTTATTTTAGAGAGAGAGAGAGAATAAGTGGGGGGCAGGGAGAGGGGCAAGCAGACTCCAAACTCAGCACAGAGCCCAATGTGGGACTCGAGGACCCTGAGATCATGACTTTAGTTGAAATCAAGAGTCAGAGGCTTAACTGACTGAGCCACCCAGGTGCCCCTAGAGGGCTGTCTTCAAGATGCATCCATGCTCTTGTGTGAATCAATAACTTGCTCCTTTTTATTGCCAAGTATTATTTTATTGTATGGATGTGCCAGTCTGTCTACTTATTCATCTAGCTTTTGGCCAATATGACTGCAGTAGACATAAACTTTCACACAAGATTTTTGTTTAAATATTACCTTTTAATTTGCTTGAAAATTGAAATACCTAAAAGGATATTTGGGTCATATAATAAATGTGTGTTTAATTTTATAAAAAAACTGCTAAACTCTTTTCCGAAGTCACTGTACTATTTTGTATTTCCAGTTCTAGCTGCTCCAAATCCTAACCAGTACTTTGTATTTATAATACTGTTTTTGTTTTAGCCATTCTAATAAGTGTGTGGCATCTCATTTTGGCTTTGGCCTCATTTTTGAAAAAGAGTTCTGCAAATATAGAATCATATGTTGACATTAGGTTTTTCTTTCTGCGCTGTAAAGATGTTGATTTGGAGAGACTTCTGAGAAGATAGAGGAGTAGGAGGACCTAAGCTCACACTGTCCCATGGATACAACTAGATAATACCCACATCAGTGTAAATAAACCGGAAAATGACCCGAAGACTGGCAGAAAACACTCCACAGCTAAATGTGGAGAAGGGGCCACATCGAAGAGGGTAGGAAGGACAGAGATAAGGTCAGGCCCTAAATATACCCAGAGGACTGTCTGTGGGAGGAAGGGATGCAGGGAATGCAGAGATGGGAGAGAAATAGACTCTCACATCCATCAGGGAATCTGCTTGAGAAAATGAATCCCCAGAACATTTGGCTTTGAAAACCAGAGGAACCAAATTTCACAAGTTCTTATAATCAACAGAGTTTAACACCTGGAACTTTAGAAATCAGTGGGCTTGGCTCAGGGAGAGCCAGGAGGGCCAGAGGAAACTGAGTCCCTGCTCTTAAAGAGACAGCACAACAAACAGCCCCATGGAGATACAGTGTAGGAGCAGCAGTTTGAAAAATGCCTGGGATATATGAGAGGCAGATTTGTTTACTAATCTCAGAACATGTACTGGAGGGGCAGGGATCATTGAAAGACTTCAAGAACTGTCAGGCACCATTTCCTTCCCCCATCCCCCAAACTAGACACAGGAACACCTGCAGGAACCAGCAAAACACCAACACTTGCTACCTAACTTGCTAACAGCATGCACTGTCACTGTGTTCTCCTATAGACATGCCCCCTCCAGCCAGGCCTCCGCTCCAGGACCCCTCCCACAGCAGACCTGCTTAAACCTTGCTAACACTGGGTACCCCACCCCCATGTTCTCCTGCAGATTGCCCCCTCCAGTATGCCTTTACCTGGAGTCACTCTGAAGTGTGCCACAAGCCTGGCAGTGTGCAAGCAGCCCCAACGTGGACAAGCACCACTCCAAAGTGACTCCTGACCCAAAGAGAGGGGAAGATAATGAACCACACACACACCGGTTCCACTGCAGTGAGCTGGGGGCAGACAACTGGTCTGACTGCAGGCCCCACCCACCAATGAAAACTTCTCAGGGAATAACACAGGGAAAGTGCCCTGCAGCTTGGTGCTACTGTGTCTCTGGCAAACACCTGGTCTGACTCAACTCAAGCCCAAGGCAGCCCTAGACTGGCCTACTAACAGAAAAGGGACCAAACCCTGTCCACAACAGGCAAGTACAGCCATTTTAGATGACTGGCTTAAAGGCAAAAGAGTAAGGCACACACAGTGCTCTAGAAGACATCCCTTAAGCACCAGTTTCTGGTGAACAGGGGACACTGCACTGCAGGACACTACAGGGCCTCTTCTTCATAAGATCACTACTTTCAAGAGCAGGAGACATAAATAAAATCTAAGAGAAAAAAAAATGTGGAGGGTGCCTGGGTGGCTCAGTTGGTTAAGTTCTGCCTTCCGCTCAAGTCATGATCCCAAGGTCCTGGGATTGAGCCCCACATGGGTCTCCCTGCTCAGCCAGGAGCCTGCTTCTCCCTCTCCCTCTGCCCCTCCCCACTGCTCATGCTCTGTCTCTCAAATAAATAAATAAAATCTTAAAAAAAAAAAAGCAGGAGACATAGCTGATTTTCCTAACACAGAGAAACAGACACAGAGTTAGATAAAATGAGAAAACAGAGGAAAATGTCCCAAATGAAAGAACAGGAAAAAAATCACAGCAAGAGAGCTAAACAAAACAGAGATAAATAATATGCCTGATAGAGAATTTAAAGTAATGGTCATAAAGACTTGATAAAAGAGTGGAGAACCTCAGTGAGACCCTTAACAAAGAGATAGGAAACACAAAAAAAGAATGAATCAGAGAAGAAGAAGAACTTAGTAGCTGAAATTAAAAACAGTAGAATAGAGGAAGCAGAAGAATGGATCTGTGACCTGGACACAGAGTAATGGAAAGCAACTGAGCTGAAAAGGAGAGAGAAAAAATACTAATGAAAAGTGAAAATAGACTTAGGAAACTCAAAGACACAATAAAGTATAATAACATTCATATTATAGGGATCCCAGCAGGAGAAGAGAGAAAAAAAAGGGCAGAAAATTTATTTGAAGAAATAATAGTTCAAAACTTCTCAAATCTAGATCCAGGAGGCACAGATTGCCCCCCTCCAAATCAACCCAAGGAGGTCCACACCAAGACAAACAGTAATTAAAGTGGCAAAAAGTAGTGATAAAAAGAGAATTTTAGAAGCAGCAAGAAAAAAGAAAATGGTTACATATGAGGGAAACCCCATAAGGCTACCAGCTAAATTTTCAGCAGAAATTTTGCAGGCCAGAAGAGAGTGGAATGATATATTCATAGTGCAGAAAGAAAAAAACATGCAGCCAAGAAAACTGTATCCAGCAAGGCTATAATTCAGATTAGAAGGAGAGATAAATAGTTTCCCAGACAATAAAAAGGAGTACATGACCACTAAACCACCCCTACAAGAAATGTTAAAGGGCTCTTTGAGTAGAAAGGAAAGACCATCAGCAGGAGCAAGAAAAGTAAGATGCATAAGAGCAGTAAAATTGAGTAAATTGAGTATAACTTTAAGAATCAGTCCAGGGAGTCACCAAATAAAAGGACATAAAATATGACATCATATACCTAAAACCTAGGAGGAGGAAAAATAAACAATGAGTTCAAACTTAAGTGATCATCAACTTGGGAACTCTGTTTCTAGTTTGCTGAGGTTTTTTTTTTTTTTTTTTTATCATGAATGGGTATTGGATGCTTTGCATCTATTGATTCATATGATTTTTATTCTTTAGCCTATTGGTATAATGGATTTGATTTTCAAATGGTAGGTCAGACTTGCATGCCTGGAATAAATCCCCCTGGGTTGTGGTGTATAATTTTAATACATATTTGGATCTTATTTGTTAATATTTTGTTGAAGATTTTTGTGTCTATGTTCACAAGAGATATTGCTATGTAGTTTTCCTTTCTTGTGTTTGTCTGCAGCCTTGGAGCTGCTGTGGAAAAGGTGTTCACCAAGAGAATGGTTCAGAAGTTGTTCCTATGACAAAAGAATTCCTAATGCAATATTCAATATATGCCATTTCTTGGAACACAACAGAGATAAAATATAAGACATCAGGGCATCATAAATACGTCTCCATTAGTTATTACTTAAAACTACAAATTAACACTAATAAAAAGATATAGACAGTATATTTCAGAGGTGTAATGAAACACAGGGATCAGCTTAGGAAATTGAGGCAGAGGTTGCCCATTGTTGTATGGGAGTTTTGGGGATAGGGCACAGCCAGGACTTGGATCTTTTGAGTCTCAAGCTGTTAATCTTTCATGATATGACATTGCCAATGAAAAAGATAATTCAATTTCCCTGACGTTAAAGAAAAAATTTTTCTTTTATATCATTCATGCTTAAAAACTCATGCAGTGGCAATACTGCTCTTCAAGATTACACCTTGTTCCCTAGAATGTCATTCTTAAATAACTATGCTCACAGTGAATTGGAGTGGGAGGTGGTGAGAGAGAGGGAGTCTTCAGGAGTTCCTGTTAAAAACTTTTTTTCTGTATTCTTACAGAAAAAGCTAATAGGTAGACTCTTGCCAACTTATTCTCCTACAACTTGGGGAGAGGGGAGATGGGCACTTATTAATGCTGGCCTAGCTTGACATCTAGTATAAATGGATGTCTGATTTAACAGCAACAAAAATAAAAAGTATACATTTACTTATTTCAGGATCTATTAAGCTCAATATTTTTAGGTGATCTGCAAAGAATAGCACGAATTTGAAGGACTCTGTCACTGTTTAAGAACTGATGTCTCCTATAACCTGCCTGATTTCTGAAAGGGGTAAATTTCCCAAAATGTTATTAAAAGTCCAGCTCTACAAACAAGTAGTCAGTATGTTATTTCAATAAAGGATAATGTTAACACCCAGTGGAACCCACAAAGTGGGAATCAACACAAGGCAAGGGGCAGTGAAGGTGTAGCTGTCCCTTGCCCACTCTCCCCGCCAACCTTCCATTCTCAAGTGAGGCAGATTGCGATCTAGTCACTCCAGGATTAAGGCTGAGAAAGGAGAAAAGGAGGAAAAGTTCATCTCAGAGCTGAATGGCGTGCAAGGACGCAGGTTGGACACTGTAAACCCTACGGGCAATCTTCGCCATCTACAACATCACCTTTTTTTTGTTCTCTTCACCAACTTCACAAACTAGATGTCATGTCAAATAACAGAAAGAGTGTGAAATAATAACTGGTAGCATTAGTGCCAATTTAAATGAAAGACTATAAATAAATTTATTTAAGTAAAAGATAAATGTTTCTTTCTTTATTATTATTATTATTCTTAAGTAAAAGAGAAATAAAATTTCTTTCCCTTCCTTATTTTTCCAGGGTGGGGGTTAACTCAGCTGAGTGCTCGAAAGGCACGATCTCCCTCACGAGTGTTAAATGCGCTATCACCCCAGCATAAGGAATCAGGCTAAGGAGCAGGTGCATCCGTGAGGAGCCTGGGAGGATTTACCATGCTCATGATTATGTTTTCACAGATCTTTTCAGTTTTTCATGTGTGTAATGCCCTAAATATCAGGTCTGGCTACCACAGTGGTTAGCTGTACTATTAGTTGAAATTCATGGAAGGGTATTTAGGGCTAGTTAGCAGAGGCTGGTATGTAAATTAATGCAAAGTATATGTAAATAGGTCTCGAATTCAAAATGCTGCCTCTTGGGAAAGAACAGTCCACACCCCAATGGCGTGCTCCCCACACTCACTACTCCGAGCATCTGACAGAGACAGCGCTGCTGGGAGGGCCCACTCGGGGTCTCCCATGTGGCTGGTACGCTCTGGGCCCAGGTTTCAGAGGGAGCAGAGTGACAAGGCCATTGTCCCCAGAACACAAAGCCTTCACAAAGGTGGCAGAGGAGTGAGAAAAAGGAGCCCCGGGCCGAGCCAATCTCTAGTCCCTGCTGGTGCCAGCTAGAGGGGGAGAAGCCTGACCTGTCACGGATAAGGACCTTCAGGAGGATCTCACAGTGGCCACTGGAGCCCTGGGGACATCAGCCATGTGCGCAAGTCTCCCTCCACAGACTTGCCAGGATAGTCCCGTGCAGGAGGCTAATGATTGAGGGAAATGAAAAGTGTTTCTCCTGACAACACGTCAGGGTCCCTGCTCTAGAATCTGTGATCACTCTGCCCAGGGCAAGAGAGATGTCCTTTCAGTCACCAGCCCAGCAAAGTGGGCTTGCACTGAGACCAAGCAGAAGTCCTGAGTCCAGTGACTTACACATCAGAGGGAAGGGGGCAGGGGAGAAGGGGCAGAATAAGCTCTCCACAGATGGTCACATGAAATAAAAAGTGCTGTACTGAACCGTCCTGGACGAAGGTAACCTCCATGTCAAAAGGTGTGCGTGCACCTTCTAAATTGCATGATATATTGGCAAACACCCTTACAAAGACATAGTGCCTGTGAATCTCCCACAGAAAGCGGGTGAGAAGGCACATTTGCAGCTCCTCTCTGACACAGGGTTTGGGTTTATTTCATCTCTGCCACTCTGATGCTTAAAAATGTGTGCTTTTATATTCATTTCTTATTGGTGATATTTAAAATCTTTTCATATTTTTATTAGATTTTTGTATTTCTTTTAAACCACCTATTCTTGACCGTTTATTAGCAAGCTATTGATTGTTTTCTTACTGATTTGTCCATCAGGTATATTGCATTTGTTGGAAATATTTGGCCATTTGTCTTTTGTCCTTGCTTATGGTGTTTAATAATTAAGTGGATCATTTAAAAATTTTTGTCACAGAGCATTAATCATGGCACCTTCCTAAGCAAGTGGACATTGTTTTTTCATGACTAGCCTAAAAATGTATGCAAAATAGTTCTACCTGATACTTATTTTCTCAGAAACTTGCTTTAGCTGTAGAAAGATAACACACCCTATGATAAACCACCAGAAATGCTTGTGGTCCCTGCTTTTCAGCAACTGAGTGATCCTTTGTACTCCTGACACTTGGAAGAAGCTGGACCCTGCTGAAATTGGCGGAGCAGGCAGCACTCAGTAGACCCATTAGGTGCACTCAGCATCAGGGAGGGAAAATCAATGCACCATTCTGGCAATTTTTTTTAGCTGTGGTATTCAAGCTGAAAATAGATTTGCCTCAGGTGCTCTGGCACACATTACATCAGCAATTCCCCTCCCTTTCTACTACGGAGGGAAAAAACAAAAACAAAAATGCCAGATTTTAAAACATCTACCAGAGCTGCCAGTTTATAAGGGGTTGAGATACCCAAAGGAACCGATATGCTTTGTTATCTCCGGAGTAAGCCAAGCAACATAGACACATTTTTTTTTTTAATCTAAAAAGACTAACCAGAATTAGAAAGAAACATTCTAAAAGTTAAAGCCATTTTTGAAAAATGCTCAGATTTCTGGGGCTTTGCACCCACGAGGTGCATGGGAAGTACAGGGAGCCAGATGTTTGCAGGTGCTTGCTAACAACCCCCTCCCCGCAGCAAGATGGCGGGTCTCCCCACGTGACAATCTAAGAGGCAGGGAAGTGACAAAGGAAGTATGTGGTCGGTTCTCAGTGGAAAGCCAGTGTGACGCCCCTTCAACTGAACACGTCTTCCCGGAAGCAGGACTGCAGCTCAGGGGCTGCGAGCCAAGCCGGGAAGGCAGAGGAAAGGCTCAAAATGGCTCAACTGCTCCTTCACCAGTATGTTCAAAAAACGTGCAAGTCGCCAAACAAGAGCTGAGAAAGGGAAAAGGTGATAGTTAAGAGGTAAGAGGGGCCACATTTTCACATTATAGTAGAATTAAATTATAGCAAGCACCTTGGTAGAAAATCATAGTCTCTTCTCTGCAATTATTACTAAAAAGAGTAGTGATTGGCAGGTAAGGGAAGAGAAAGTGGAATCAATTATAAATACCCTGGTATAGAGAATAAATCCCAGAAGTAAATTGCCAACCAGTTTCAAGCAGGCATAATGTGTTTGTATTATCTTCACTCTCCTCTGAATAATTTTACAGCCCGGTACGCTATCACTGCAGAACCCTGATCAGCCGTGCTAAACCTTGGCAAAGCCAGTTTCCTCCAGCTCTTCCCTACGGCCCAGCAGTAATGAGCCCTTTACTACCCTGGCCATTCTCCTCTGGCCTCCAGGTGGCTGGCAGGAAACCCTGGTAAGACTCTGGATGATCACTGCTCTCCATCCTAGATGTTCATATTTCAACAGAAACTCATGATGGAAAGTCTTCAAGACTTAAAAGCCTAACTCACTACTTGTGTAATTTGGGGTGTAAGGAAAGCAGTAGAAGGTCTTTCCAACATCTCTCAAATTGTAATGAAAAAATAACCCTGTCTTCATAAGGTCAGCCCGTGGTATCTATTGTGCAAAGCAGGGTAAGTCCTAGGTGGCACAAAGACAGGGTGTATACAATATCATCCTGTCCATCAGAACTATGTCACTTTAAATGAACCACTGGGTGTTTGCTTTTTTTAATTTAAATTCAATTAACCAATGTATAATACATCATTAGTCTCATTTGTAGTGTTCAACAGTTTATCAGTTGCATGTAACAGCCAGTGCTCATCACATCACGTGCCCTCTTTAATGCCCATCACCCAGTTACCCCATTCCCTCACCCGACTCCCCTCCAGTAACCCTCAGTTTGTTTCCTATTGTTAAGAGTCTCTCATGGTTTTTCTCCCTCCCCTCCCATTCAGTTTTCCCTCCCTTCCCCTATGATCCTCTGTGCTATTTCCTATATTCTACATGAGTGAAGCCATATAACTGTCTTTCTCTGATTGACTTATCTCAATCAGCATAATACCCTCCAATTCCATCCATATCTATGCAAATGGTAAGTATTCATCCTTTCTGGCGGTTGAGTTATATTCCATATATATATATATATATATATATATATATAATTTTCTTTATCCATTCATTTGCTGAAGGACATCTCAGCTCTTTCCACAGTTTGGCTATTATGGACATTGCTGTTATGACCATTGGGGTGCAGGTGCCCCTTCGGTTCACTACATTTGTACCTTTGGGGTAAATATTGATGGGTCATAGGGTAGCTTTATTTTTAACTTATTAAGGAAACTCCATACTATTTTCCAGAGTGGCTGTACCAGCTCGCATTCCCACCAACAGTGTAAGAGGGTTCCCCTTTCTCTGCATCCTTGCCAACATTTGTTGTTTCCTGTCTTGTTAATTTTAGCCATTCTAACTGGTGTAAGGTGGTATCTCATTGTGGTTTTGATTTGTATTTCCTTGATACCAAATGATGTGGGACATTTTTTTCATGTGTCTGTTGGCCATTTGTATGTCTTCTTTGGAGAAATGTCTGGTCATGTCTTCTGCACATTTCTTGACTGGATTATTTGTGTTTTGGATGTTGAGTTTAATAAGTTCTTTATAGATCTTGGATACTAGCCCTTTATCTGATATGTCATTTTAAAATATCTTCTCCCATTCCATAAGTTGCCTTTTAGTTTTGTTGACTGTTTCCTTTTCTGTGCAGAAGCTTTTGGTCTTCATGAAGTCCCATTAGTTCATTTTTGCTTTTGTTTCCCTTGCCTTTGGAGACGTGTCTAACAAGAAGTTGCTGTGGCTGAGGTTGAAGAGGTTGCTGCCTGTGTTCTCCTCAAAGATTTTGATGGATTCCTATCTCACATTTAGGTCTTTCATCCATTTTGAGTTTATCTTTGTGTATGGCTAAGAAAATGGTCCATTTTCATTCTTCTACATGTGGCCATCCAATTTTCCCAGCACCATTTATTGAAGATTGTTTTTTTTCCATTGGATATTCTTTCCTGCTTTGTGGAACCATAGAGTTGAGTGTCCATTTCTGGGCTCTCTATTCTGTTCCATTGATCTATGTGTCTGTCTTTGTGCCAGTACCATTACTTGATGATTACAGCTTTGTAATATAGATCGAAGTCCAGCATTGTGATGCCGCCAGCTTTGGTTTTCTTTTTCAATAGTCCTTTGGCTATTTGGGGTCTTTTCTGTTTCCATACAAATTTTAAGATTATTTGTTCCAGTTCTGTGAAAAAAGTTGATGATATTTTGATAGAGATTGCTTTGAATGTGTAGATTGCTCCGGGTAGCATAGACATTTTAACAATATTTATTCTTCTAATTCATGAGCATGGAATGTTTTTCCATTTCTTTCTGTCTTCCTTAATTTCTTTCATAAATGCTCTGTAGTTTTTGGAGTACAGATCCTTTACCTCTTTGGTTAGGTTTATTCCTAGGTATCTGATGATTTTTGGTGCAATTGTAAATGGGATTTATTCCTTAATTTCTCTTTCTTCTGTCTCATTGTTAGTGTATAGAAATGCAACTGACTTCTGTGCATTGATTTTATATCCTGCCACGTTGCTGAATTCCTATATGAGTTCTAGCAATTTTGGGGTGGAGTCTTTTGGGTTTTCCACATAAAGTATCATGTCATCTGATAAGAGTGAGAGTTTGACTTCTTCTTGGCAAATTTGAATTCCTTTGATTTCTTTTTGTTCTCTGATTGCTGAGGCTAGGACTTCTAGTACTATGTTGAACAACAGTGGTGAGAGTGGGCATCCTGTTGTGTTCCTGACCTTAGGAGAAAAGCTGTCAGTTTTTTCCCCATTGAGAATGATATTCGCTGCAGATTTTTTGTAGATGGCTTTATGACATTGAGGTATGTTCTCTCTATCCCTACACTGTGGAGAGTTTTAATTAAGAAAGGATGCTGTATTTTGTCAAATGCTTTTTCTGCATCAATTGATAGGATCATTCTTGTCCTTTCTTTTATTAATGTGATGTATCATATTGATTGATTTGTGAATGTTGAATCATGCTTGCAGCTCAGGTATAAATCCCACTTGGTTGTGGTGAATAATCCTTTTAATATACTGTTGAATCCTATTGGCTAGTATCTTGGTGAGTATTTAGGCATCCATGTTCATCAGGGATATTACTCTGTAATTCTTTTTGATGGGGTCTTTGTCTGGTTTTGGGGTCAAGGTAATGCTGGCCTCACAGAAAGAATTTGGAAGTTTTCCTTCCCTTTCTATTTTTTGAAACAGCTTCAGAAAAAGTTCTTCTTTAAATGTTTGGTAGAATTCCCCTGGAAAGTTATCTGGCCCTGGACTGTTGTTGGGAAATTTTTTATTACTGCTTCAATTTCCTTTCTGGTTATGGGTCTGTTCAGGTTTTCTATTTTTTCCTGTTTCAGTTTTGATAGTTTATAAATTTCTAGGAATGCATCCATTTCTTCCAGATTGCCTAATTTGTTGGCATATAGTTGCTTATAATATGTTCTTAAAACTATTTGTGTTTCCTTGATGTTGGTCGTGATCTCTCCCCTTTCATTCATGATTTTATTAATTTGGGTCCTTTCTCTTTTCTTTTTGATAAGTCTGGCTAGGGGTTGATCTTATTCTTTCAAAGAAACAGCTTCTACTTTCATTAATCTGTTCTACTGTTCTTCTGGTTTCTATTTCATTGATTTCTGCTCTAATCATTATTATTTTTCTTCTTCTGCTTAGTTTAGGCTTTATTTACTGTTCTTTCTCCAGCTCCTTTAGGTGTAAGGTTAACTTGTGTATTTGAGAATTTTCTAATTTTTTAAGAGGCTTGTATTGCTACGTACTTCCGTCTTAGGACCGACCGCCTTTGCTGTAACCCAAAGGTTTTGAACAGTTGTGTTTTCATTTTCATTTGTTTCCATGAATTTTTAAAAATTCTTCTTTAATTTCCTAGTTGACGCATTCATTCTTTAGTACGATACTCTTTCACATCCATTTTTTGAATTCCTACCAAATTTCCTCTTGTGATTGAGTTCAAATTTCAAAGCATTGTGGCCTGAAAATATGCAGGGAATAATCCCAATCTTTTGGTATTGGTTGAGACCTGACTTGTGACCTAGCATGTGACCTATTCTGAAGAATGTTCCATAAAGTATCATGTCATCTGTGAGGAGTGAGAGTTTGACTTCTTTGCCAATTTGAATACCTTTATTTCTTTTTGTTTTCTGATTGCTGAGGCGAGGACTTCTAGTACTATGTGAGAAGAATGTGTATTCTGTTGCTTTAGGATGGAGTACTCTGTATGTATCTCTGAAGTCCATCTGGTCCAGTGTGTCATTCAAAACCCTTGTTTCCTTGTTGATCTTCTGCTTAGATGATCTGTCTACTGCTATGAGTGGTGTGTTGAAGTCCCCCACTATTATTGTATTATTATCAACGTGTTTCTTTAATTTGGTTATTAACTGGTTTATGTAATTGGCTGTATCTTAGTTAGCATAAACATTTATAATTGTTAGATCTTCTTGTTGGAAAGACCCTTTAAGTATGATATAGTGTCCCTCTTCATCCCTTACTACAGCCTTTGGTTTAAAATCTAATTTGGGGGACACCTGGATGGCTCAGTCTTTAAGCTTCTGCCTTCAGCTCAAGTCATGATCCCAGGGTCCTGGGATCCAGCCCCGCATCGGGCTCCCTGCTTGGCGGGAAGCCTGCTTCTCCCTCTCCCGCTCCCCTGGCTTGTGTTCCTGCTCTCACTATCTCTCTCTCTGTCAAATAAATAAAATCTTTAAAAAAAATAAAATCTAATGTGTCTGATATGAGGATTGCTACACTAGGTTTCTTTTGAGGTCCATTAGCCTGATAAATAACTCTCCACCCCTTCACTTTCAATCTGGAGGTGTCTTTAGGTCTAAAATGAGCCTCCTGTAGACAGCATATGGATGGGTTTTTTTTTTTTATCCAATCTGATACCCTGTGTATGTTTGGGTATTGATCTATTTTTATTGATTTTGGGACGGGTCCTATCTCTTGGACTTGCTGTTTCCTTCCCAGATTAAGAAAGTTCTCAGCTATGATTTGCTCAAATATACCTTCTGTCCCTCTCTCTTTCTCCTTCCTTGGGAACCCAAATAATTCTAATATTGTTTCATTTTGTGGTATTGCTGATTTCTCAAAGCCTCCCCTTATAATCCATTAGTTGTTTTTCTCTCTTTTCCTCAGCTTCCTTCCTTTCCATCAATTTGTCTCCAAGTCACTTACTCTCTCTTCTGCCTCCTTTACCCTAGGGTGTAGAGCATCCAATTTAGAATGCATCTCAGTTAAAGCATTTTTAATTTTGGCCTGATTAGATTTTATTTCTGCACTAAGAGATTCTCTAGTGTCTTTTATGCTTTTTTCAAGCCCAGCTAGTAACTTTATAATTGTTATCCTGAATTCCAGCTCTGACATTTTACTTATATCCATATTGATTAGATCTGTGGCAGAAAATATTACCTCTGGTTCTTTCTTTTGTTATGAATTCCTCCTTCTAGTCATTTTGCCCAGAGAAAAATGGATGAACAAGAGAATAAAATCAATAATATCAACCACAACCCAAGTGAAATACACACTAGACAAATCTGAAGAGGTTAGGAACCAAAAAGAAAAGAAAAAGAAAAAGGGGGAAAAAAAGAGAAAGGCAAGGGGAGAGAATATAGTCTCCCAGGTGGACAAAACAGGATGATGCACTAGGTCATGAGTGTATTTTGGTCTGTGTGTTAGAAGACACTAAATCCCAAAATTATAAAGAAAGCAAAACTTATATACACACAAAAATAAAATTGAATACAATGAAAGGAAGCTAAAAATGAAGAATATATCTATTAAATATAAATGTAAAAAATGAAAGTTAAAAAAAGACTTAAAACAAAGAGTTGATAAAGTAAGAAACTAGTGAAAAGAAAAAAAAGAAAAGGAAAATTTTAAACTGAAAGATGAATGAATTGTGAGGAAAAAAACCTCAACTTCTATATACTATTTTCCCCTACTGCTGAAGTTTTACAGTCCTGTGTGCTCTGGAAACTTGGTATTCCCCTGATGTTCCAGCTGGTCCCATGGGGGAGGGGTTTGCTGTGCTGATTTTCAGGTGACTTTGTCTGTTCAGGGTTGCACCACCCCTTGTCAGGAGGTCAGGCTCAGTGTGAGCTGCTTCTAGTTGTACTAGGTGGCTTTTGTTCCCTGAAGGACAGCAATTCTTTTCTTACATCTCAGGTTGAATTCATGGGTGTTCAGAAGGATTTGATAGTTACCTAGCTAAATTCAAGGGGCCAGATGAACCGAGGTCCCCTACTCTTTTCCATCTTGCCCTATCTCCCCATCACTGAGTGTTTATAATCAGTTATAGAATGTAAAGAAAAACTTCCTTGGGGTAGGGGGAATATTACAGATCAGAGGAACAGCCTCTAGAATTTTCACACCTTATAACAAATTATATGCCCTATGCTATCCCTATGGGTATACTAGCCGTTCCTTCATAATAAATACTTTTAATTTTCAGCTTGAAAATGTCCAGCTGTTTAAAAAGTCCCAAAAGAACAAAATGAAAAATTTGGAAACAGAAATTTTTTTTTCAGAATTATTGCTTTTTAAAGCCAACAAAAGTAATAACACATCAGTGACTTCCAAGAGAAAAGCTCTCAAACTAAACAATCATGTATGGTGAGGATGGTAGAAGATGGCAGTTATCACTGTGAATGATGGAACTAATCCAGAACAATCCAAATACTGATTTATAACAAAGGGATTAAATCAAATGCCCAGGAATACTGACTTGGAAATCAAACTCCCATCATCATCCCTAGAAGCATTTCCAGAACTTTCCATCTGGACACAAGTTTTTATCTTCCAATATAGACAAAACCCAAAACAAACCAAGACCCACAGCAGACAGAGGAAGAGGAGTCTCTGCTGGAGCAGCATGGAGAGGGACTCGGTGCCTGGGTGTCACATCTCCAGGAGCCCCACTGGATGAGGGCTTCCACAAGAACCATTCTCCCACTCAACAAGAGCCCTCAGGGACATTTAGCTTCCTTCATTAAAATCAGAAAGAAACAACTAAAAGAGGAAGAATACATTAAAATGTTAGTTCTTCATTTGAAGCACGTAAAGCATCTAATTATAAATTCAACAGTTGAAAAACAAATCTACTTGCTAGCTGGCAAAACCAGTACATGAGAACATGCTCTATGCTCCACAATCTCACCAGCAGGGATAACCATTGTTCAGTGTGCTATATAATCAACTTTCCTATGCATAGGGAAACTTCCATTTGTTTTTATAAAGGAGGGACTATACCCTACTTTTTATGCACCCAGTGTTATTGAAATCATCATACAATTCTTTAACTATAAATTTCAATGACTGCATAACATTAAATTAAAAGAACTGGTTATAATTTACCTCACCATTTTCTTATAGGTTATTTGGGTAGCTTTCCATGTAAATTTATATTTATTTATGTGATTATTTGATGAATGTTTGCTCCAGACTGTAAACCCTTGTATTTGTTTTGGTCATTACAGTCTCATTCCATATCAGTACCTGAAATACAATGGGTAAGACTACAGTATCTGGTGAAACTATCCTTCAGTCCTTAGCTCCAATCAGCCTCATCCACAAAACATTCCTGATCCCACACACAGCAGCACGTACACATTGCACAGCCTATACCCGTAGCTGTATGTGTCCAGCACCTGGCCATGTCCTACACCTCATCTTTGGGCCCCATAGAGCTCAGGATCTTCGTGTTCCATGTAAAGTGCAGGGAGCACAGCCTGACCTGACATTCTTTATCACCTCTGTCATCCACCACGGGATGTTTGATGGGCTCCACTCTGTCTTGAGCAGCAGGCTGGGTCCTTCTAGGTGACCTGAAAAACAGTTGTCTATGAAGGTAAGGAAACTCCCAGTGGCCCCCTGCTGGCCCTGGCTCTTGCCAGAGGGAGAGGCTGGGGTCATACCTTCAGGCAAATTCTGCGGGTCCTGACCATGCTGCCGGGTGTGGAGGGAGTTTCCTTTTGGGGACAGTTGGTTCTTTCTGGGGCTCTCCCACTGCTGCTGGTGTTGTGGGTGGAGGATGAGGTCACAGAAGGGGCCACCTGGGAGGCTGGGCAGCAGGTGGTGGTCTCCAGGCCAGGTAGGGGACTGACAGGCACAGAGGCTGTTCTGCTGGCCTTCCACCTGACTCCCAGTCCTCATGGCACTTATTTTCTGTGTTAGAGAACAAAGTCAAAATGGGAATAGCAGGTTCCTGAAACTCCGGGGCCTTGAGGTAATAGAGATCTTAGGCTCTACCTCACAGGAGGAGGAGGGACTCAGCTGTTGGTGGGATCAGCTGAAGCAAGGGCTTCATGGTGATGGTGTAGCCCTCAGGCTGGTGTGTCTTATAGCCCAGGAGGTGACAGGTCGTCATCATTTTGTCATGCTTCAGGCCCATCAGTGAGTCCTGGATTTCTTCCTATTTGTAGTCCATGGACAGCATTGACTCAGTCTGTGGGGTGTCCTTATAGTCAGAGAATGGCTCAGTCCCTATTCATGACCAATGTTTATCCATGGGTCCCTCATGATTTCCTCTAAAATGCCTCTGTCACTGGGGTTAAAGATAAGAATTTCTTAAACATATTTTTCACACTCCACAAACATGTAAATGGGAATGTGGCATATTTCTCTCAGTATCCATTGCCACAACTCTCTGAAGTTCTGTCCATTAAAAGGCAGGGACCCAGTGACCATTATATAGAAAATGACACCTCTCCACATACGCACTGTGGGGCCATCAAAAAAGCTCTGGGGAAGCATCAGGGGAACTGCCACAGACGGTATCTTCCTTGTTACCACAAGTAAACTTGTTGCCAAAGCCGAAGTCCATGACCTTGACATTAAGGTCAGCATCCAAAAGCAGGTTCTCTGGCTTTGATGCCTGTGGCCAATGCCCTCCTGGTGGCAACAATGCAGAGCAGACAGTATCTGGAGGAATTTGTTATAAGCCTCTTTCTTTCATGTGGCTGTGGTACAGTGGGTAATCAACCATCTCTCCTTCACTAGCATATTCCATGACCAGCTGGAGTCTTTCCTGGGTATCAGTCACCTCAAATAGTTTCACGATATTGGGGTGATTCAAGGCCATTGTGCTCTGGACTTCAAGGAAAAGTCACTGGAGGACCTCTGCTGATCTTATTAATGACCTTCATGGACACCTGTTCCAGGCAGGATGCTCCAGATCAACCTCATCTCAGTAGAGCTGATCTGGCTGATGGTCTAGAGGAGACAATAGTTGTCAATATAGGTTTCCTTTTCAGCAGAGGTGGCCAAGAGGCCTTGCAGCATGGTGACCTGATAACTACATTAAGAATACTAACAATACTAACTACATAGCAATACCAAAATACTAACCAACTGTATAAAAAATCAAAATAATAAAGAAAAAAATGAAAAAAATGAGATGAGAAAGATAAAAAGGTAAGAAAAATAAAAATCAAAGAATAAAAAAGTAAAAAACAAAAATAAAGAAAAATTAGAATAAAAAGAAAAAGTAAACAAAAATAAAAAGAAAAGAAAAAAAGAATGAGAAAAAAATCAGAAAAGGAAAAACAAGAGTAGAGAAAAATAAAATGGACAAAAAGTCAAAGAGGGATAAAGCTAACTGTGGTCCAGATTCCTCAGGTCACCAAAATGAGCTTTGTAGGTTAAAAGGACAAAAAACCTAGGCCAACCAGGTACTTATACAGGTGGTTGGAATTCTCTAATAGTTGTTGCTTATGAGATCATAGCAAAAAAATGAACCAGTCACAGCTGGGAATAATCCACAGCGGTTTCCTCACCTCTTGGTTTCAAGAACACTATACTCTTTCAAAAAAGGGGATGGGGACCCCAGTGATTTTTTTGTTTTTGTGGGTAATACCCATCAATATTTACTTTATTAGAAATTAAAACCTGTAGGATGCTTCAGTGACCTTTTCATTTCTAATTTGAAAAGCTAACCATTCTTGTTTTTTAAAGAGCTTATGTCTATATTTAAATAATTCAATTTCTTTTCCTAAAAAAACTGAAAAATTGGTCTCAAAATGGAACCACAATATAAATGGCATCACAATGCTATAAAAAATGTTCTGTAGCATAATACACAATAAATACATTATTAATATTAATATGCAGCTTCATTAATATGACATAGTACATGCAATACATTAATATACGGCTGAGAGGGAGATCACTACCATCATATTTTCATTTCTTAGTTGCAGTTTTGTTGAGAATATTTGGAGGAGATTCTTCTCTCCCATGAACCAGAGAACTCACTACATCCATTTTGATATCTTTAAATATAGAGCTTGTAGCTGTGGACTGAAAAAGCAAATCTTCTATTTCTTTTTTTTTTTTTTTGTGGGTTTACCATATTTTTATTACCAGTACTCAGTGGGAACGAAATAATCTTCGGGTGGTTACTTCTGTTTTTTCTGTTTCTTAGCTTGTCCAATTTTCTTTTGTCCTTTCTTTTTCTTCTTAATGATAACAGCTTTTTCTCCAATAAACAAACTTTTAGAAGATCCTACATTTTTTGAAGCAAAATTAAGTCCTGCTTAGGTTTACTGACATTCTTCAAACTGGGATTTGAGTTTGGTTTTAATTTTTCTTTATTAACAGAACGCATGACTCTGAGTTTTCTTCCCATCAGTTCAGAATTATTTAATTTCAGAGCAAGATGAACAGCATCTGTATTCTCAAAGAGCACATAGCCAAACCCTCTGCCGATTCCAGTAGCTCGGTCTCTCACAATCCTTACTGCTACAATACTCCCACAGTCCAAAAAGTGCTCCTCAACCACAGATTCTTCAACTTTGTACGGGAGATTCCCCACAAATACTGATCTCTTGTCCGTAGATGAAGTCTCAGATGCAAGATCAACTCTAATACGAAATCCATCTGCAATTTGGGCACCATTTCTTTTCAATGCTTTTGTAGCAGCACTCTCATCCTTAAACACAACATAAGCATTAATATTTTTCTGATCAGGATGAATTTTACGTTTTATTGCTGCCAACTTTTTGGACAAAGTTCCCTCTGCTGGAATCAGAGAACGAAATCGTACAGATTCTATTTGTCCATACTCTCTGAAAAATGACTTCAGCTTCTTCTTGTTACATGTGACAGGCAAATTCCCAACAAACACAGTTCTCTCGTTCTTTAATCTCTCCTCTTCTTGGTTGATTTCAATTTTCTTTCTTTGATTTACAACTGTGTGATCTCCATCATCAGGTACTTTTTTATCTGCTACTTTAATACCAGATTGAGAATTACTCCTTTTTTGTTCCTGTTTTTGATGAATTTCTTCTTCTAAATCAGCACTTGCTAGAGCGTTTTCCCTGTGTGCCAACTTTTTGTCTGCATCAGAAAGTTTCTTCTTCGCTTTCGTTTTTTTTAAAGGTTCTTGCAAGAGTGGTCTCTGAATTTGGAATGTACTTTCTTCCTCCTCATCCCGTTTCCTTTTTTTGGTGGTCTCTTTCGGCACAGGCACATACACGGGTTGAGGCTGCGGCTCTAAAGAGCTGAAGAGGGACGCCAGCCGAGCTGTGCTGTCTCTGGAGGGCCGCTTGCCCTGGAACAAACTGCTGGCGACTTGTCCAACCACATAGTCTCCTGTCAGATTCCCGCGAACGCCGCCGTCTGAGTCGTCTCTTTCCTCTGCACCTCCCTTTTTCTTCCGTTTGTTCTTCCCTTCCAACGGCAGTCTCATTTCCAGGCTTCCTAGACAGCGGCCGGCACGTGCCAAATCTTCTATTTCTTTTTTAAAATAACAATCCATTGTGCTCTGTATTATTCAGCATGGATGGGGGTCCAGGTTCTAGACATGGTGCCAGTGCCTCAGGAGAGGGAACCAAAAAGTCCATTCATTTATTCCTTCTCTAACACTGATTCTTTCTTTATGTAGATCCAAGTGTCTGATGTATATAATTTTCTTTCTCTATAAAAGGCTTCTTTTCACATTTCTTGACAGATCTATCAGTGACACATTTTTTTGTTGTCTAGAAAGTCTATTTCTCCTTCATTTTTGAAGATTTTGCTAGATACAAAATTGCAGGTTCATGGGTATTTACTTTTTTGCTGTTTTGGTCTCTTGCATAGTTTCTGAAGATAAGTCTGAAATAATTTTTAACCTTGTCCATGTACAGATAAGTTGTTTTCTCCCCTCTGGCTTCTCTCAAGATTTTCTCTTTTTTTTTGCTTTTTCTGCAGTTGAATTCCTAAGTATTTTTTGTTGTTGTTGTTTTTGAATTTTTCTGCTTATAGTTCGCCGAGCTTCCTAGATCTGTGGTTTGATGTTTATCGTTATTTTTGTAAAATTCTCAGCCCTTATTCCTTCAAATATTTCTGTCATTTTCTTCTTTTTTCTGGTATTCCCATTATATGCATGTTATACTTTTCAAAATTGTCCCACAGTTCTAGGATATTTTCTTCTGTTTCTTTCATTCTTTTTTTTTTTTTCACTTTGCTTTTCAATTTGGAATGTTTCTATTGACACATCTTCAAACCCATTCTTTTCTTGGCATGTCCAGGCCACTGATGAGCCCATCAAAGGCATTCTTCATTTCTGTTACAGTGTTTTTGATTCTAGCATTTCTTTTTGATTCTTTCTTCAAGTTTCCATCTCTCTGCTTACATTACCCATCTGTTCTTACATTTTGTCCATTTTTTCTATTACAGCCCTTAGCATATTAATAATAGTTGTTTTAAATTCCTGGTCTAATAATTCCAAGATTTCTGCCATATCTGAGTCTGGTTCTGATGCTTGTTCTGGCTCTTCAAGCTGTGGTTTTTCCTTTTTAACATGCCTTGTAATTTTTTGTTGAAAGATGGACATGATGTACTAGGTAAAAGGACTGAAGTAAATATGCTTTTGGTGTGAAGTTTTGTTTATCTGGCTAGGAGTTTATCTGTGTTTACTCTTTGCTGCAGCTGTAGGTGTTAGAAGCTAAAATTTCCCCTGTGTCCTTGCTTTTCTTCTCCTCTGTTATCTCTGGGTTTTCCTAGAGACTTCTTCAATAAGCTCTGAGGCTTGTGGTCCTTTCAGTTGTAATCTGTTACTGTGCAGGAGCCATGCTGCTGTGGAGGGAGGGGGAGTGTTCTCAGAACTAGTCGATTAGATCTCAGTTTTTAATGAGCCTGTGCCCTAGGCTATGACTTTCACAAGGTGCTTCTCAGGCAACCACCACACTCCCGTGCCCTTAGGTAAGACAGGGGAGCTTTGGGGGGCTGCAGTTGGGTTATTTCCCATGCTTCAGGTCTGTTAGACTCTGGTAAATCCCAAGGTGGTTAGGCTCTAGCAAAATAGTGTCCCTTGAGGGCAGGCTTTTGTTAGGAAGGATAGAATGCTCTGGCTCTGTGCATATTTCAAAATGGCTACTTCTCCCCTCCCCTTTGGAAGACAAGAGGGAGTTTTTCTCTGATTTCCACTCTGAACACCTGGTGGGGCTCCTGGGAGTAGGCTCACGAAAGTGTGAAACCCCTTAAGTAGGATTGGGCCCCTCTTAATTTTTAATTATCAAGCTTATGAACACTGAGCCTCTAGCAATTTGCCAATTAAAGTTTAAGTTTCCTTATTACAATACTAGATCCAATAATTAGTCTCTGTTCCTAGCCTTCTGCTCCTGGTAAGCTATAATTCTCTGTAGTCACTTGTTTCTCCAATTTTAGGGGCAACAGTTTGCCCTGTGACCTTAGTTCTCTGATGAACCTAAGGACAGTTGTTGAGAATGATGTCAGCATTGTAGTGGCATAAGACACACAGAAAATACATAGCATCATAAGAAATAACTATAAACAATTATATGCCAACAGACAAGATACTCTAGAAGAAATAGGTAAATTCCTAAAAACATAAAGACACCAAGACTGAATCAGAAAGAAATAGAAAATCTGGACAGACCAACAACAAGTAAAGAGATTAAATATGTAATCCAAAACCTTCCAAAACAGAAAAGCTCAGGACTGGATAGATTCACTGGTGAATTGTACCAAACATTTAAAGAAGAATTAATACCAATCCTTCTCAAACTTTTCCAAAAAATTGAAGAGGAGGGAACACTTTCAAAATTCTTTTATGTGGTCAACATTATCCTGATACCAAAGATAGATAAGAACACTGCAAGGGCACCTGGGTGACTCAGTCAGTTAAGCATCCAACACTTGATTTCAGCTCAGGTCATGAGATCAAGCTCTGTGTTTGGCTCCATGCAGAGCATGACTCCTGCTTGGGATTCTCTTTCTCTCCCTCCGCCCCTCCCCTACTCACTCACGCTCTCACTCAAAAAAAATTTTTTAATAAAAAAAGAAACTACAAGAAAACTATAGACCAATATCCCTGATGAATATAGATGCAAAAATTCTCAACAAAATATTAGCAAACCAGATTTAACAACACATTAAAAGGATTATACACTATGATCAAATGGGATTTATCCCTAGGATGCAAGGATAGTTCAACATACACAAATCAATAAATATGATGCACCACATTAATAGATTGTGAGAAAAATAATATTTACATTTTGATGATGTAGAAAAAGGATTTGACAAAAATACATCTTTTCATGATGAAAACCCTAAAAAAAAATACCTCAACATAATAAAGGCCATATATGACAAACTCACAGCTAACATCATAATCAACAGTAAATGGTTAAAAGTTTTTCTTGAAGACCGGGAAGAAGACATAGGTGCTGTTGAGAGAGGTCATCAATAGGACTTGACCACCAAATGACCTGTGGACTGGATCCAGGCAACTAGAGGCTCCTAACCACCTCCCTTTCCTGTTCTTACAATGTGCGTTCCACTTGATATCTCTACTCCCAGAAGCTACATCAAATATATAGCTTTGAGATAGTGATGTGGTACTGAGACCATCTGAACCAGATGTGACTGAACCCAGTTAAGACCTCTATATAAATTTTTAAGGCTTGCTGGGCAGGTGCAGAGATCATCTCATTTTGCAGCCATCCAAGACAATGTCTCATTTAAGTTCCCTTGCTTATTAAACTTGTCACCTACCAATCCGGAGTAGTCTGCCTCTTTCTTTGGTCTCTCTCTGGCCTCTGTGTTTGGGGGCCAGTTTCAGATTACACCTGGGAAGCATCTGAAGTTGTGAACCAATAACTGGTGAACAGGCAGGAGAGAAATGGTCGTTGAGAATGAGGCATCTGCAGGGGAAATCCTGAATTGGCCATCAATGTCTATGAATGGAGAGGCGGCCCATATGTCAGATGCTTATGGACTGCCACGTGAGTGTGGGGATGCCCCAAAAATGCTGGCTGCTTTAATGCCCTTGTTTGAGGAACTGTGCACAGTTGCACATGGCAGAAAAGAAAAACAAATGGTTGCTGCAGTAGGCTGGCTTCTACTTTGCATTGTTCAGCTGGACACCAGCCCAACTAGAGACTGAAGATTGAGTTAGAAAGTTGGAAGAAGAGCTGATATTAGATAAGGACATGTGGTTATCCACTATTCTGCTGGCTTTGGGGCTGGGGGCTAACTTGGGAAGGCAGGATAATCAGTTGGAGACCTTAGCGTGTTCTTTTGCAAAGCCAGGAGGGTGCCAGCTGCTGGGTTAAGATCTGAGCTCTTGAGGCAAAGCCTAATTAAAACACTAAGAGGTGGAATCCCTGGAAAAGTGAAGAGGGTGAAGAGGAGGAGAGGATATTGTGGTGATTGATGGGGAAAAGTATAGAATGTCTCATGCTATCCAATCCCTAACACAAAGGAAAATTTTAAATAGCAATCACGCAAAAAAAACTCCTAGCAGAAAATTTGCATTCTTTCTCTATCCCTTGAGGTTGTAAAGTCTTATCTTGTCTTTGAAATGTAAACAACCCAAGAGATCATCAAAACACTTCCCACAGAGACTGAAGAAAGAAGAGAAAGAGGGAACCCTTCTGTTTTCCACCAGTAGGATCATTTGACTGCTGTCTTTTTCCTCCATCAGCTTAGAGCTTATTACAGCACATGTGGAAACCCTTAAAAAACTTACCCAGCAAGCTTAAGTGACACCCAAGAAAACCTGTCCTCACTGAACACCGAAATGTCTCTACTAAGAAAAGCTGTCTTCCAAAATAAGATAGCCTTGAACATTATTACTGCTTTGCAAGAAGTCACCTATGTCATTACCCAAACAGAAGGTCATATGTTCATAACTGATGAGTCTGTTAATGAGTCATCTTTAGGAAATCACATGAGGATACAAGCTAATGCTCTGAGTGATCTGAGCATAAGGACTCAATAAATCAGTGGTTCAGATTATGGGGCTCTTTGTAGAAAAAGTTGTCACTAATTTGGGGAATCATTTTCTTAACATGTGCTTTCTCTCCATGTGCTTGTACTGTTGCTGTGGCATCTGCCTCTAATGCGCCAGATAGCAGCCAAAGGAGCTGCCTCCATATGCGGCTCAGGGCACACTGTAAGAAAGGGGAGGCATGTGAGATTTTAAGAGCCAGGCACAAGGGGTTGAGTTTTGAGGAAGGTCACCAAGAAAACATGACTTCTTGTTGACCCATGAACTAGACCCAGGCAATTGAAGCCTCCCTTATCCTTGGAGTGTGCATTCCACTTCCCTTCCCACCTCCCAGAAGCTTCCCCAAGGACACAGCCTTGAGATAATGATATGGTATGGAGACTGGTATATGTGACTAAACCCAGGTAAGGCCTCTATATAAACTTTTGAAACCTGGTGGGCAGATGCGGAGATCCACTCATCTTGAACCTACATAAGACAAGCCCTGTGTGTAAGTTCTCTTGCTTCTTAAACCTGCAACCTATCAATCTAGAATGGTCTACCTCTTCCTTTAGTCTCTCCCTGCCATCCACATACAGGGCCCAGTTTCAGATTATACTGGGAAGCTCCTGAGGAGGTTGTGAACCAACAGATGGCCACTCTGACCCTTATTCAACATAGTACTACAAGTCCTAGATAGAGCAAGCAGGCAAAATAAAGAAATAAAAGACATCCAAATCAGAAGTAAAATTGTCATTATTTGCAGATGATATGATCTTATATAGAGAAAATCCTAAGGACACTGTTGGAATTAATTGACAAATTCAGTAAAGTTGCAGGATATAAGATCAATATACTGAAATCTGTTGTGTTTTTATATGCTAACAATGAAATATTTGAAAAAGAAATAAAGAAAACTATCCTATTCATTCACAAAAACATCAAAGATTAGGAATAAATCTAACCAAGGAAGTGAAAGATCTGTGTGAAGAAAACTACAAGACTGATGAAATAAATTTAAGAAGACACAAGTAATCAAAAGATATCCCTCACTTAAGGATGGGAAGAATTAGTATTGTTAAAATGCCTATATTACCCAGAGGCATCTATAGATTCACTTCAATCCTTTGCAAAATTCCAATTTTTCTCAGAAATAGAAAAAAAAATCTAAAATTTTATGGAAATACAGAAGACCCAAATAACCAAAGCAATCCTGAGAGAGAAGAACAAAGTCAAAGACATCATACTTCCTGATTTCAAACTACACTACAGTGTTAGTAATTAAAACAGTATGGCACCAGCATAAAATACACACAGAGACCAATGGAACAAAATTCAGAGCCCAGGAATAAACCCCTGTGTATATGGTCAATTATTATTTGACAAGGGAGCCAAGAACACTCAATGGAAAAAGGATAATCTCTTCAATAAATGATTTTGGGAAAACTAAATAACCACATGCAGAAAGATGAAACCAGACACCTATCTTAAACCACTCACAAAAATTAACCTGAAATGGATTAAAGACTTAAACATAATTCCTGATACCATGAAACTCCTCGAATAAAATGTAAGGAAGGAGCTCCTTGACGATGGTTTTAGCAATGATTTTTCGGATATGACACCAAAAGCACATGCAACAAAAGCAAAAATAAACAAGTGGAATTAGATCAAACAATAAAGCTTCTGAACAGCAAAAGAAACAATCACAACAAAATGGAAAAGGCAACTTATAGAATGAGAGAAAATATCTGCAAGCCAAATATCAGATTAAAATATTCAAAATGTTTTGATGTAGTCACAATAGTTTATTTTTGCTTTTGTTTCCCTTGCCTCAGGAAACACATATAGGGAAAAGTTGCTATGGCCAATGTCAAAGAGGTTACTGCCTGTGTTCTCTTCCAGGATTTTTATGGTTTCAAATCTCACATTTAGATCTTTAATCTATTTTGAATTTATTTTTATGTATGTTATAAGAATGTGGTCCAGTTTCTTTCTTTTGCATATTGCTGTCCAGTTTTCCCAACATCATTTGTTGAAGAGATGTCCTTTTCCCATTGGATATTCTTTCCTGCTTATCAAAGATTAATTTACTGTATAGGCCTGGGTTCATTTCTGAGCTTTCTATATGCTGTTCCATTGATCTCGATGTCTATTTTATGCTGGTGCCCTACTGTTTTGGTTATTACAGTTTTGTAGTATAACTTGAAGCACAGAATTGTATGCCTCCAGCTTTGCTTTTCTTTTTCAAGATTGCTTTGGCTATTTGGGGCCTTCTGTGGTCCTTGTTTAAAATACAAATTTTAAAATTGTTTGTTCTAGTTCTGTGAAAAATGTTGTTGGTGTTTTGATAAGGATTGCATTAAATGTGTACATTGCTTATGGTAGTATAGACATGTAAACAATATTTGTTCTTCCAATCCCTGAGCATGGAATTTCTTTTCATTTCTTTGTGTCATCTTGAATTTCTTCCATCAGTGTTTTATAGTTTTCAGAGTACAGGTCTTTCATCTCCGGTTAGGTTTATTCCTAGGTATCTTATGGTTTTTGGTGCAATTGTAAATGGGATTGTTTTCTCAATTTTTCTTTCTGCTGATTCATTATTGATGTATGGAGATGCAACAGATTACTGTGCATTGATTTTTATATCTTGTGACTTTACTGAATTCATTTATCAGTTCTTGTAGTTTTTTGGTGGACTCTTTAGGGTTTTCTATATATAGTATCATGTCATCTGCAATTAGTGAAAGTTTTACTTCTTCCTTATCAATTTAGGTATCTTTAATTTCTTTTGTTGCCTGATTATTGTGGCTAGGAACTCCAGTACTATGTTGAATAGAAGTGGTGAGAGTAGACACCCTTGTCTTGTTCTTGTCCTTAGGGGAAAAGCTCCCAGTTCTTCCCCACTGAGTATGTTAGCTGTGGGCTTTTCATATATGGCCTTTATTATGTTGAGGCATGTTCCCTCTCAACCTACTTTGTTGAGGATTTTTATCATGAATGGATGTTTGTACTTTGTCAAATGATTTTTCTACATCTATTGAAATGATCATATGGTTCTTATCCTTTCTCTTATTGATGTGATGTATCATGTTGATTGATTTGTGAATACTAAACCACGCCGCAACATCAAAATAAAAAACTTCTGCGCAGTGAAGGAAACAATTCACAAAACCAAAAGACAACATATGGAATGGGAGAAGATATTTGCAAATAACATATCCAGTAAAGGATTAGTATCCAAAATATGTAAAGAACTTATAAAACTCAACACCCCAAAAATAAATATTCCAATTTAAAAATGGGCAGAAGACATGGACAGCCATTTCTCCAAAGAAGACATCCAGATGGCTAACAGGCACATGAAAAGATCTCATCATCACTTGCCATGAGGGAAATACAAGTCAAAACTACAAGGAGATATCACCTCATACCTGTCAGAATGACTAAAATCAACAGCACAAGAAACAACAGGTGTTGGCAAGGATATCTAGAAAAAGGAACGCTCATGCACTGTTGGTGGGAATGCAAACCGGTGCAGCCACTGTGGAAAACAATATGGAGGTTCCTCAAAAAGTTAAAAATAGAACTACCCCATGATCCAGCAATCACACTACTGGGTATTTGCCCAAAGAATACAAAAACACTAATTCAAAAGAATACACAAACCCTTATGTTTACAGCAACATTATTTACAATAGCCAAGCTATGGAAGCAGCCTAAGTGTCCATTCATAGATGAATGGATAAAGAAGAGATGGTATACATATAGAACGGAATATTACTCAGCCATTAAAAAGAATGAAATCTTGCCATTTGTAATGACATGGATGGAGCTAGAGAGTATAATGCTAAGGAAATAGGTCAGTCAGAGAAAGACAAATACCATATAATTTCACTTGTATGTGGAATTTAAGAAACAACACAAAAGAGCAAAGGGAAAAAAAGAGAGAGCAAGACAAACCAAGAAACACACTCTTAATTATATAGAACAAACTGATGGTTACCAGAGGGGCTGGGGGTGGAGGGATGGGTTAAATAGGTGATGGAGATAAAGGAGTGAACTTGTCATGATGAGCACCAGGTGATATATGGAATTGTTGAATTACTATATTACACACCTGAAACTAAAAATACACTGTATGATAACTAAGTAGAATTAAAATTAAAACTTAAAAAAATAAAAACAAGCTAAAAAATATCCAAAATATGTAAACAATTCGTACAACTCAATAACAATAAAACAAAAATTCAGTTTTAAAAAAAATGGGCAGAGGAACTGAATTTTTCCAAAGAAGACATCCATCTCGCCAACATAAAAAGATGCTCAATATCACTTTTCATCAGGGAAATGCAAATTAAAAGCACAATGATATATCACCTCACACCTGTTAGGATAACTATCATCGAAAAGATGAGAGACAACAAGTACTGGTGAGGATGTGAGAAAAGGGAACCGATGTGCACTGTTAGGGCAAATGTAAAATGGTGCAGCCACTGCATAAAATAGTATGGAGTTTCCTCATAAAATTCAAAATAAACCTACCATATGATCCAGCAATCCCATTTCTGGCTATATACACAAAGGAATAAAAATAGAATATGAAGAAGATATCTGCCCTCAACCATAATTTGGTTTTTTTACATATGGCTATCCAAATGACCATTATTCACAATTGCCAAGATGTAGAAACAACCTAAATATCCATCAAGAGATGAGTGGATAGGGGCGCCTGGGTGGCTCACCCATTAAGCATCTGCCTTCGGCTCAGGTCATGTTCCCAGGGTCCTGGGATCGAGCCCCACATCAGGCTCCCCACTCAGCGGGAAGCCTGCTTCTCCCTCTCCCACTCCCCCTGCTTGTGTTCCCTCTCTCACTGTGTGTCTCTCAAATAAATAAATAAAATCTTAAAAAAAGAGAGAGAGATGAGTGGATAAAGAAGATGTGGCACATATAATTAAATATTATTCAGCCATGAGAAAAAAGGAAACCTGCCATTTACAACAATGATGGACCTTGAGGACATTAGGCTAAGTGAGATCAATCAAACAGAGAAAGACAAATACTATATATCACTTATATGTGGAACCTAAAAAAGCTGAACTCATAAAAACAGAGTAGAAAAGTGGTTAGTAGGGGCTCAGGGGTGGGAGAATTGTGGACATGTCATTTAAGTGTACAAACTGGCAACTGGAAGATGAATAAGTTCTGGAGAGCTAATGAACAATATAGTGACTATAGCCAATAATACTATATTACACACTTCAAAGTTGCTAAAAGACTAGATTTTAAATGCTCTCACTATAAAAAATAAATAATTATGTGATGTTATAAGTGTGTTAGCTAACACTATAGTGGTAATCATATTGCAATAAATAAATATATGAAATAACACATTGTCCACCTCAAACATACACAATGTTATATATCAATTATGTCTCAAAAAAAAGTTGTTTACTTTACTTTGTTTAGCTTTTTTTCTTTTCTTGTGAAGATGGTAGTAACAACTTCTATGCTGGAAACCAGAAGTCTAGTTATTTTTTTAAGGTTTCTTTTTCTATTACAAATAATGATGCTATTCACATTCCTGTACATGTCTTTTAATATGTGTGCATTTCTGTTACTATAGGAGTGAAATACCTGGGTCCTAGAGTATGCTAATTTTTACATCTAACATATAATGCTAAAGACAATATACTCCTTCTATACCTAAATGTCTCATTGTTCTACATCCTCACCAACACTTGGTATTGCCAGCCTTTTAAATTTTAGCTATTCTGGAGAGTGTGTGGTAGTATTTCATTGTGATTTTAATTTGCATTTGCATGACTATTAATGCATCTGAACACCACCTGGGTATCTTCTTTCAAAAATTTCCTGTTCAGGTCTTCTATCCGTATTTCTATCAGATTGTCTTTTTCTTATTGATGTGTAGGAATTCTTTATATATTCTGGATATGAGCCCTTTGTCAGTTTTGTGTGTAGCATGCATACATCTGTTCTCACACAGTAATTTCCTCTTCATGCTCTTAATAGTGTCTTTTAATAAACAGAAGTGCTTAATTTGAATGTAGCCAATTTACCAGTCTCTTCCTTAAAGCTAGTGCTTTTTGTAATTTGTTTAAGAAATCTTTCCCTAACTCATAGTCATAGAAATAAATTATCTTACAAAAGCTTTCTTTTTCACATTCATATTTAAGATACCTTCTGTAGTCAGTTTTTGTGAATGGTGTAAGAGAGGTTGAAGATTTGGTTTTCTACATATGGCTATCCAAATGACCTAGCACCATTATATTTTTTAAATGTATTTTTATCAATAATCTAGAGTACTTCTTTTGTCATAGTGTGACATGTGTGGGGTGACTTTTGGGACTCTTATCATTTCTATTGGTCTAGTTTCTGTTCTTCATTCAACAACACTGTCTTAATTCCTATAAATTTATAACAAGTCTTGTGTCTATATTTACTTTTGTTTTTTTATTCTTTTTAGAGAATGTCTTAGCTTTTCTTGGCCCTTTGTATCTTATGTACATTTTAGAATTAGATTGTCAATTTGCATTTTTAAAGCCCTGCTGGAATTTTTTTTATTTAGTGTTAATTGTTCAGCAGATTTTATATTTTTTCAGAATGGTATTTTTCTGTTTCTGATGATGATGATGACGATGGTATTTAATAGGTAATGAGAGCAGGATTACAAACTATCAGAAAGCAGTGACAGTATTTTACATAATCTTTAAGTGTTAAATATATCCTGCAAGAAGAAAATTCTTTCAGTTAGAGTTTATAACTGGTCGTTAGAACAGATTTGTTAGCATAACCATCCAGTCAAGATTGGTGGGTCAATCTGGCATTTTGTGGGACTCTCCAAATCCCAGGAGGGACAAATGGAGCTCTTAATCATTTCCACAAAATCAAACTATGGCTAATTCTCAAACTTCCAGAGGTCTCAGGACATACTCTCAATGAGTTCAGACTTCTCAAAAATATTTTTTGATTTTTTATTTTAACTAATAATCTTTAAAAAAAATTGAAATAGCATATTCTTGATCTTTAGATGAACTTTATTTTTATAACAAAATCATGTCATTTCTATGCCCAAAATTATAACAAGGTAAGCCAGAGAGCAATATGTAAATTTCTTTATGTTTCCATATGTGTCACAGATTCACCAAAAACCTATAAACCTCACTTCACATGGTTGATATGAAATAACTACTGGATGAGGGCTTTAAGCTGCCCAGTGTTTTACCTATCAGAAAGTTATAAACTTTAATAACAATTGACATTATTATTATTTTTAAATACAAATATAAATTTTCAAAATAATAGTGAATATGCCTTCAGGAGAATCTATTCCAGTGTTATAAATTTACTAGTGTGACAAATATTTTAATTTCATTCATTATAAATGTGTTGTCCTAAGACTGACTCCAGCAACCCACCTATCAGAGCAGGCATGAAGCTGCCCGGACACTTCACTCTATGTGTGAGTCAGTCAGTGTCCAAAGTTGGACTATCCATCAGGCATTTGAATGTAAGAGTGGCTTCCAGGTGAATCTGACTGCTGGTTCATTTCCCAGAGGCACAGGGGGTCAGGCACATCTTTCTACAGGGAAACTGCCCTGTGGTTCAATATCCTGGGGTGCTTACCTTTGCTGTTGGGGTTTATAGTACTGTCTAAATTGGGGGCAGCTAGGGTGGGACTGAGGAGGGGGTGTATCTACTCACTATGTACAGAAATGATCCAGGGGTCAAGGGCAGGGAGAGCCTTTGGTTGAGGAAGCAGAGTATACAGAAGATGTCAAATACAGAAGCATAGTGGGGTGCTTTTTCAGCTCAAAGGTATAAATCCATGTCCCATTTTAAGTGATATGAAAAGTGTGAGGAAAATATTCAGGCACATGGCAAGTTTTGATTTTTGGGCTCAGTATCCTTTGTCTTGGGGAATGAGGAGGTCGTCATCTATTGGCCCTGATCAGGGGTTCGATGCTCTGGGCAACAGGGTCCCCCCCACAAGAATGTAGACCTTCATCAGTTCTAGGGGATGAGCTGTAGATGTCAAGTTATATTCGACATGCTTTCCAGAAATCTGCAGCTAAGACTCCACAGGCAGGAGTAAGCAAGCCCTTCCTGGTGCAGAGAGTAACAATAGAAAAGAGTGCCCCATTCACAGGTCTGTGTTTTGGGGGTTCTAATGGATCTGTTTTAAGGGAACTGCTTGGTGAGCAGTGATGAATCTGCTGCAAATCAAGTAAATCAGGGCTGGAAGTAGGACAGGGCCTTCCTTGCTGGCCTGGGGCGGAGTAACTCAGATGGACACCGGCTGAGCCAAGAATGAGTCTTCCATGATGGAAACTGGTGACTGCCTGAGGCTCTCATCAAACATCACTGGGTTTATGGAAGTCTATAACCAGTCCAATAATTAACATGCCTACTGCTAATTATTTGTTGAGGGTTTTTTTTTTTTTTCCTTTTAGTTAGGGGAAATGGGAAATGGGAATGGGGGAGGAGGAAAAGAAAGAAACCCCAATGGGCAACAAGCTCACCGATGATTAACAATATCATTGTGGCATTATTCTGACTCACAGCTTGCTTCAGCTTGGAGTTAAATTGCTGTTTTCAATGTTCAGATTTCTCATTTGGTTGCTTACGGTCTTTCATTCACACTTTAATTAGAAAATTTTGGTGCAGGACGTTAGGACTTACTTTCAACCCTTACTCCACTCCTTGCCCTACTATTGTCCTGAAAAAAAAAAAATGGAAAAACAGGTTGATTGAATATATGCTGTTTAAGTTCCATGAGAGCAGGGAATACATCTGTCATGGTCACTGCTGTATTCCCAGGGCTTAGTACAATGTCTGGCCCATAGTTCATTCTCAATAAATATCAACTAACTAAATACTACTTTCCATACTGCCTTGCTTCAAACTTCTGAAACAATACTAATAGCTTCTAAGTTACAGCAACTTCTGGTAAGCTTCATACTAGTTTTCCCTTGCAGTGTTACACATTTATTTTTATTTTTTTATTTTTATTTTTTTTTAATATTTTATTTATTTATTTGAGAGAGAGAATGAGATAGAGCATGAGAGGGGGGAGGGTCAGAAGGAGAAACAGACTCCCCGCTCAGCAGGGAGCCCGATGCGGGACTCGATCCCGGGACTCCAGGATCATGACCTGAGCCGAAGGCAGTCGCTTAACCAACTGAGCCACCCAGGCGCCCCACACATTTATTTTTAAAGCAGCAACTCCTTTATGTAGATTAGGGAAAACAAATGAAAATAAGCAATATGTTGTCGGCCCACTTATTCTGTGTTCCAGTCATATCAGACATCCTTCATTTTCACCCAGAAGTAATTCTGATAAAAGATCCACTGGCATATATTTAGACAATCCATAAACAAGATGTGCCTGATCAATACAATGAAAAGGTAACCTTACAGAATGAAAGACAATATTTGCAAATCACATATAATAAGGGGTTAATATCCAAAATATATAAGGAACTCATACAACTCAATAACAATATAACCATCCAATTAAAAGAGGAAAGGAAATTAATAGACATTTTTCAAAAAAAAAATTATCCAAATTTCCAACAGGCACAGGAAAAGGTATTCAACATCACTTATTATCAGGAAATGCACATCAAAGCCACAATGAGATATTACCTCACACCTGTTAGAATGGCTATGACCAAAAAGACAAGAGAGGGACACCTGGGTGGCTCAGTCGGTTAAGTGTCTCCCTTCGGCTCAGGTCCCAATCCCGGGGTCCTGGCATCGGGGCTCCTTGCTCAGCGGGGAGCCTGTTTCTCCCTCTGCCGCTCCCCCTGCTTGTGCTCTCTCTCTCTCTCTCTCTCTGACAAATAAATAAATAAATTAAAAAAAAAAAAGACGAGAGAACAAGTACTGGTGAGGATGTGGAGAAAAGAGGAGCCTGTGCACTGTTGGGGGGACTGTAAATTGGTTTAGTCTCTGTGGAAAATAGTATGGAGGTTCCTCATAGAATTAAAAATAGAACTAACATATGATCCAGCAATCCCACTTTTGGGTATATATCCAAAGGAAATGAAATCACTATCTCAAAATGATATCTGCACTCCTATGTTCCTGCAGCATTATTTACAACAGCCAAGACATGGGAGCAACCTAACTGGCCATCGAAGAATGAATGGGGAAAGAGAACGTGTATACATGTATGTATGTACTTAGGTGTTTACTATATTCAGCCATAACAAAAGAAGGAAATCCTACCATGTGCAACAACATAGATGAAACTTAAGGGCATTATTCTAAGTGAAATATGTCAGACAGAGAATAAGGCATATAGAAATGAAATATTGTATGGTCTCACTTATATGTGGAATCTAAAAAACCCAAACCCATAGAGAGAACAGATCGGTGGTCACCAGAGGTGGGGGGTGGAGGAGTGGAAGAAATAAGTGAAGGTGGTCGAAAAGTACAAAACTTCCAATTATAACATCAATAATTTCTGGGGATACAATGCACAGCATAGTGACTACAGTTAATAATACTATATTGTGTATTTGAAAGTTGCTAAGAGAATACCTTCAAAGTTCTCATCACACAAAAAAAACTGTAACTACATGTGATGGATGTTAACTAACCTTAGTGCAGTAATCATTTAGCAATATATATATATATTGATTATTATGTTGTATACCTTAAACTTGCACAGTGTTATATGCCAACGATATCTCAATAAAACCGGAGGAAACAAAATGAGAGGTGCCTGTCGATGCCTGCAGGCTTAACCCAAATATTTAGAGCAGATCAAAAGAAATTAGCCAAATAGGCAAGTCTTCTCAAAATCTGGGAGATGACATCCTTCAGAGACCTAGATCACAGTGGACTGAAAGGACCCTCCTTGGAATGACCCACCTGACTTTCCAGGCTTCTATGTCTGCCTTTTTGACTCAGAGAGGAGCTCCCAGTGGTGTGACTTGAGTGCATCCCCTGCCCACAGGCCTTCTGAGGAAGCAGCTGTGCTTCTCATCACCCTGGTTCAAAAAAAAAGGGGCTGGCCTCAAGGGCAGCTAATTTATGGAGTGGCCTTAGGAGGCAGATTGGTACGAGATCTCTTCTCTGCAGGAAGGAGAGTAACTATCTTTCTTTATGGTGATTTGAATTTGAAATGAGGGGATCAGAGAATGCTATTCCAAACTACAAAACTTTGACAAAGGATTGTTTTTAGGAGAAGGCAAATGAGACACAGAAGATTCAGGACAAGCTCTCTACCCTCCCCAAAGGTGGAGCATTCATTTCTTTTTGTGAAGGTGTCCCCCTTCCCCTCCCCATACCAGGAAGAGGAGATGACTATCAGCTTGAATCTGCATAACAAACCTTACGGGAATAACCCTTATCCTCCATTAGTTTCCCCCACATATTTACCTTCTTAGAATTTGCCAACCCTTCAAGCCCAAAGCCTTTTCCTTTGTCTTGTGACCTCTCCACAACTTTATTGCTCTTCATTAAAATGGTATGCAAAATCTCAGGCCTAATTACTTCCGTGGGTTTTCACTTCCTTTTCTGTGAGACCACATGTACACACAAAATTTAAAATATTAACATCAAATAAAACTTGTATGCCTTTTCTCCAGTTAACCTTTTGTCAGTTTAGTTTTCAGGGCCCCAGTCACCAAGCCTAAGAAAGAAGAGGAAGAAGTTTTTCCATCCCTACAAAGACCTGTAGAGACCATCAGCACTTGCTAATCTGGGCAGAAGCCTAAGGCAGGCAGAGAGAAAAGTGGCAGAAGGGACAAGTCCAGACAAGCCACAACCAAGCATTGTCTGGAGCAGCTGAGTCTTCCTAATAGCAGCCCCAGCTCCAGAAGGAGCTAAGGTCCAATTTCGAAAAGACAGCAGGTGGTGGAGTCCCTGGCAGCTGCCCGAGGGCCGGGGCAGAGCTGTCCACAAATGACCTTCCTGCCAGGCCCCAGACCCCCATGAGGAGGGCAGTCTCTGTTCTTGCCCCTCCTGTCGCCTCAGCTAACCTGGAAGAGCCTAATCAACACGCATATAAATAAGAACTCCCTGGTTCTAAAATTCTAGAATTACACTGAGCACAGTAAGAAATCATTAATGCAGCCCACATGTTCCAAGCTTCTAATTATTCCTTTTGGATGAAGCTTAAGTTTATTTTGCTCTGCAAAATTTTCTTATAGATAGCTCAAATTAAAGAGAGGGCAGGCAGAACAATTGTTTAGGATATTGAAGGGAAGCAGCTGTTAATTTAATATGTTAACTTCAAACTATTTTATCTATTTATTAAAAATTTATGACTCAAAACATTTCACTGGGGTAGAATGAATAAATATTCTTAACATTTATGCTTTTATTTTCAACAAATATTTACTGCTCGTATCTATGGGCCAGGCTTTGTGCTAAGTACCAGAACTCAGAAACACAGATCAATCAAATGTGGGTTGGTACTGTATGTTACTTTAAAAAATAAAATAGAAGTACAACTGAAGAAATATCTTTGAGTGTTGGGTTTTGCCACCCACAAAATATGTATTTATATGTGTACATGTATACAAATATACATATATATATGTGTGTGTGTGTGTGTGTGTGTGGATGGATAGATGGATGGATGGATCAAGGAATAGGAAGGAGGGAGGGAGGGAGGGAGGAAGAAGGATGGAGGGAAGAAGGAAGGGAGAACCTTGGCCTCAAGCAGCTTAGAGACCAGTTGGGGAGACAGAGAAATGTATGAGCCATTGCATCGCCGAGACACATATACACCCAGTATGTTAGCACAGAAGAGGGGTATCTCGGTCACCCTAGGGCTGGGGTCCAGAGAGACTTCCTGGGGACAGCTGGTAAGGAGGTTTGAGGATGGATATGGTGACCAGACGGAAAGAGAAAAGAAGGCACCTCAGGCAACAACAAACAGTGGAGCCACATGGCAGGCATAGTGGGAAGGACAGTCAGTTCTTACCATCCACAGTAGTTGTGTTGTGTGAACTGAGTGCAAATACTGAATTAGTGAACAGCGGAACATTGCTCCTAGGGAGACACAGGGTTAGGTTCCTGGGAGCCTCCAGGTACAGTTTTGTCAATCAAAACCCCATTCATGTTATGTAGGTTTGTGTGCCAACATCCTTGCAAAAGAAGCCTGTTTCATCAGCATGGAAAACCTGCTCTTCCACAGTTAACCTTTCCTGCATGATGTGTAACAGGTGTTTTTTAAAGTTCTTCCAGAGCCTCTTGATCTGCCTCACATGCAGGTTTAATGCTTCTCACACCATATCACCTTTGAAACAGGCAAGTGAGCCAGCCCTAGCTGAGAAGGGTTTAACATTTTCCTGGCCATAAATTTCTTTGGCTTTGCTCACAGCAATAATGCTTTCTTTGATTTTTTTAAATCAGTCATCATCTCACGAATCCACAGTTAGCCCCTCTTCCATCTCTCCCATAGCTTCATCAAGCATTATAGATGTTACTTTCGTGCTGTCCAGAGCAGCCTCTTAGACAGATTGGCTAATTTCCTCTTCCTTTTTCTGGAGGTACTGTATTGTTGCTTCATTAACATTGAACACGTTGCCAAAAGTGCTATAACTCACTCTTAAATGAAGCTCACCTAACACACACATTTTCTCCATAAGCCACATCACAGCCTTCTTGCACTTAGGAACACCAGAAATCACTTCAGTGCTATGCCCGGGGGGCATTTTAAACAGTGAAATTACCAAAAAAAATGCACAAAAATTTTAAAACCTGGCACTTAATAGACCTTATAAAGGATACTGGTTTACAGTATGAGCTGAAACGAGAAGGCAGTGTTGCCTTGTTTGACCTCAGCTGGGAATATGCACATTGGGCAACTCAAATTTCTCACCACTTTGGGTATGTACGTGAATGTCCATGGAAGCACTGCAAGGATTGATTTTGGGGGTTACAAAAAAATTTAGTGAGTATGCAATTTCACAAATAAGGGGATCAACAGTATTTGCAAATCATTTATCTGGAAAGGGACTGTGTCCAGAATATATAAAGAACTCTAACAAGTCCAATAAAAAGATAAATAAACCAATAAAAAAATTGGGCAAAAGATTTGAACAGACACTTGACCAAAGATAACATATGAATGGCAAATAAGATACTTAAAACCATTAGGGAAATGCAAATTAAAACCATAATAAATTAGCACAACAAACTCATAAAATGGCTTAATTAGACTGACAAAACCAAGGATTGGCAAGGATGCAAAACTACTGGAACCTTCACGCACCGCTGGAATGTAAAGTGGTGCATCTGCTCTGGAAAACAGTTTGTCAATTTCTTACATGGTTAAAAATACACTTACCATGTGACTCAGAAATCCCACCCCTAGGTATTTACCCAAATTTACATGACCACACAATGACTTGTATACCAAAGTTCATAGCAGCTTTATTCAAATTGTCAAAAACTGGAAATGACTCAAATGTTCTTTTTTTCCCCTTCTATCCATTCTTTGACAACTCAAATGTTGTTACTACTCAGCAATAGAACAGAGCAAACTACTGATACATGCAACAATGCATGATGCATAATGAATCTCAAGAGCATTATGCTAAATGATAGCAACCAGACCCAAAAGACTAAATACTGCATAATACCATATTATGAAATGTTATAAAAATTACAACTCGAATGACGGAAAGATCAGTGGTTGCCAAAACCCAGGGCTTGGAGGAGGGGATTGAGGGCAAAGCAGCAGAAGAAAACTTTTTGAGGAGGCAGAAATATTCTACATATTGAGAAAGAGAATGGGGGAATGGGGCTGAAACAGGAAGTGTGATTCAAAGTTTGAGAAGCAACTAGAGCCTGGATGAAGGATTATCAGATAATATAGGATGCCCAATCCTACTGGAATTCCAGATAAAGAATGAGGGATGCCTGGGTGGCTCAGTCTGTTGTGTCTGCCTTCAACTCAGGTCATGATCCCAGGGTCCTGGGATTTAGGCCCAAATCAGGCTCCCTGTTCAGTGGGGAGCCTGCATCTCCCTTTCCCTCCCCCTCTCCCCCCTGCTCGTGCTCCCTCTCTTTTGTTCTCTCTCTCTTGCTCTCTCTCAAATAAATAAAATCTTAAAAAAAAGAATGAATGATTTTTAGTATAAATATATCCCAAATACTACATTAGACATATTTGCATTTAAAATTACCTGCTACGTATCTGAAATTTAATTTTAACTAGGCATCCCATATTTGCTAAGTCTGTCAAACCTACTCAGATGCCGTCTCCTACTTTGGCAGCAGACTGGAGGGTGAGTCTCCGGAAAGAAAGAAACAGTGTCACACACGTGCACTAGGGTGGAAAACAAGAGGAGTGGCTGCAAGGATATGTAATTGACATCTATACCCTCACCATCTTCTCAGAGCACTTATAACTATGCCTATTATCTCCAGGTGGGAGCTAGAAGATGCTTCCCTGTGGAAAGATGATCAGCTTGAGTCAGAAGATCTAAAAATACTGACTTTGGAAGTTCTCCAGTGAAATTATCCTGTCAGCACCCCTGCCCCTGCAGTGAAGACCGTAGTTGACGAACCTGCCTGTGCTGCAGGCACACAGGACACTCACCCAGCATTATGGGGTCCACTCTTAAATATGAACAAGTAGCCAAGAAACACCAGATGTATGAGGTAATCTAATATGAATCTAAAATGAAAGATGTGCACGCGTGCAGACACACACACACACACACACACACGATAAAAGACAATGCAAGGAGGAGAACCTCTAAAAAGCCAGTCATTTATATCTTCTTATAAACAAGAGGATATTGAGTACATGAAAAAAAATAGTATGTTACAAAAATTAAACACAGAACATAAAAGAGCTCTTAGAAACCAAAAATATGATGGAAAAAAATCAAAACCCAGTACTAGAGCTACAAGATAAATTTGAAAAAATTTCCCATAAAATAGAGCAAAAAGAGATAGGAAATAGAAGATAAAAGATAAGAAATGAATAGCCCCAATGTAGACTAGAGGTCAGTCTTCAATCGTAGAGCTCCCGAAGGGGGCACAGGAGAAAAATGGACGGGAGGAAATCTTTAACTGGGTGACCATGTGCTCAACTAAAAATTCTGTTTCTATGTTTGAAGGGAACAATGCATCCTGGGAACAACTCACTGACAGTGTCCAATAATAAAAGCACCCATGAGGAAGATTGGTCTGCTGAAGTATGTAGGATGGATTTGGAGGAGAAAGACTTAGCACCCTGTGGACAATTAGTGTTTGCTGACTGAGGAGACAACTGTTAAGCCCATGGATATAATTAGGAGATATAATAAGAATAAATACATGTGTGAAGGGGTGAAGATCTGGACTAGAGACAGACAGGACCAGAAAACTTTGAGAAGAAATTTGAAAAACAAAGTGATACTTCCTGGTGAATTCAGAAAGTTAGAAGACTAAGGGCACCTGAGTGGCACAATCGGTTAAGCGTCTGACTCTTGATTTCCGCTCAGGTCACGATCTCAGGGTCGTGAGATCGAGCCCTACGTCAGGCTCCCAGCACAGCACAGAGTCTTCTTGAGGGTTCTGTCACCCTTTCCCTCTGCCCCTCCCCACCTCAAATAAATAAATAAATCTTTTTTTAAAAAAAGAAAGAAAGAAAGTTAGAAGATTCACAGGTCCTATAGCCTGGTAGATAGCAGAGTGCCAGCATTCCTGGAAATGGAGGTCTAGAGGCGCCGCCTGCCAGAAGCAAAGATGATGACTTCAGTTTTGGATATTTTCAGTTAATAGAAGGGGAAACGAGTCCTGGCAATGAATAAGGCTCTATTCAAATAACGTACATGTAAAACTGACTAGTAAAGTAATCTCAGGGGAGCGCTTATTATCTCAAACAAAAAGAACATTCTCTAGTTATTTTTTTAACAGAGGAAACTTAACCTCTGAGCAAATGTAATGTATTAAAATAGATCAGGGTCATATCAGACAGATAAAAGCGGGACCATTAACATAAAAAACGAAGCCAGAACTTAGTGCCCATGCTCTCAGGTAGGGAAAGCTAGACTGCAAATTTGTTCTGAACTCAGACTGCCAATAAATTCAGCTTCAGCCTGCTGGAAGATGATAGAGGTATTATGGGCCATTCCACAGCCATTCCTGGACAACAGATGCTTCTAGCCATTTTAGGACACCATTCAGGTTGATGCACCAACAGGGAGGGAAGGGAACATGGCTCTGTAACATGGGGGTGGTGAGCTACCGTAAATCAACCCAGAAAGTGAGATTTGTTTCTCCAGGTCATTTCAGGTGATCCCCCCACCCTATTCCAAGGGTAGAAGGGGTTCAGAATTCCAGATGCAGGACTCTGGGCTTCTACATGTCAATGGAACCTCGTAGCAACTGGAGATCTGTTCTTTTTGTCTACTTGTTGATGTTTGGTATTAATCCTATTTTCTTTTGGTGCCCTAACTTTACAAGAACAGACTGGGAGAACGTCATTAGAAAATATTTCAATATAAATGTCAAACCTTGACAGGTGTTGTATTTATACAGGGTTTTAGAGTTAAGCTTCTAAAAGAGAATAATAGAAGAATTGTGGTCATCGAAGTAACACATTACTGGCAATATATATGTTAATTCCAAGGAACTGTTGGCTAAGCATGACTCATAGCCTTCTCTGGGTAACAACAACAACAACAACAAAATGCTTCACATCTTCTCCTTTAAAAAGGAATCACCCGGGCGCCTGGGAGACTCAGTCAGTTAAGCGTCTGCCTTCAGCTCAGGTCATGATCCCTGGGTCTTGGGATCGAGCCCTGCATCGGGCTCCTTGCTCTGTGGGGAATCTACTTCTCCCTTTCCCTCTGCCTGCTTGCGCTCGCTTGCTCACTCTCTGTCAAATAAATAAATAAAAATCTTTAAAAATATATTTTTAAAAATCATCGGGTGCCTGGGTGGTTGAGTTGGTTAAGCTTCCGACTCTTGATTTGGGCTCAGGTTGTGATCTCAGGGTTATGAGATCCAGCCCCTGGTCAGGCTCTGCACTCAGTGGGGAGCCTGCTTCAGATTCTCTCTCTCTCCCTCCCTCTGCTCCTCTCCCAGTGTGCACTCGTTCTCTCTCTCAAATAAATCTTAAAAAAAAATTACAAAACTCATAAGCCCTGAACACCAGAAAGCAGACACAAGTGTGAGCAATTGAGAGCTCTTTCCCAGGAACTGCTACAGAGGTGAAAAGCGCACCTTCCTGAGGCACTTTGAAGACTAACCAACGGGCAGGTTTCATTGTCTGCAAGTCATGGCAGCCGTTCCGAGAAAGTGCAAAACCGTATTAACTAACAGAAAATGGATAATGCTAGTCGGAATGAACAAGGCACAGTTACTATGGATAACAGGAGAAACTAGAACACAAATGGGGCTAAATAGCCCTGTTCTCCCTTTGGCTTCAGTCGCTCCCCATTCTGCAGCATGCCAAGCCTGAAGGAGGCAGAGGGAGGCAAAAGTACGATGGCAGCCCTAGGGGACAGGCCGTGCAGCCCTAGGGGACAGGCCGTGCAGCCCTAGGGGACAGGCCAACAATGAGCTGCCTGCTCTGGGCACCTGCCTGTGAAGTTAGCGATCAAAGGCGAATGGTCCAAATTACTCTTAGAGCACTGTGCGTATACAGTGGCAACTTCTGCCGTACCCTAAGCAAAATCTCTTTCTAGACTATGTGGCTTATTTTTTGCTTTTCTATCCTGCTTTTTAAAAATCTACAACGGTGAGTTGAACGTGAGTTAGTATCTGTAAACTCAAAAACCTTCATCTGCTGAACAGGAATATTGCACAACAGGGGCTATTAATAGTAATTATCTTAAGAATCCCTATCGTTTTGAAGTTTTGAACTTCTTATATTTGATTTTGCTACATTCTCTCCTGTGTTCCACTCTTTATGTCTAAAAGTAAAGGGGAGCACATGTCAAACTTCCATGTGTGTGTAATCCCCTGGAGATCTTGTCTGATTCTGATCAGTAGGTCTGGTCTGCATTTCGAATAAGCGACCACGTGATGCTACAGTTGTCCAGACTTCAGGTTGAGGACCAAGGCTGTAGAGAATATATATGTACTAAAAAAAAAAAAATCTTTATTGTGCTCACAGAGTAGGTACTAAAATTCTAACAAACGGGAAGCTATTTTATAAAAAGGGATGATTTACAAGTGATTACTACATGTATTCAGTGGTGCCACATATGGATGTGCTGGTGATGAGCAAGGATACAAGGGGACAAAGCAGCTCCAAAATCAGCTGAGCCCTTCTCATCAGAACTGGTGCCTCAGGGCAAAGTTGTGCCTGCCAGGAAGGGGAGCCCTCCCAGGCATGCTTCTACTTTCCAAAGGAAGGTCAGCTTTCTCTCATTTGCACAAAGGCATGAGCTCTGCATGGGCTTTGCATGAGCTTAAGTGTGGCAATTTTAGAAATTTCACTTCAAAGAGAAGAAAATAAGAATTTATCATCATTGAAAAGAAAAATAATTGGCCATTTTAAGAATCAAGTTATTTTTATTAATTTAAATCCTAACATAAGATTCTTTGAACAATTTTGAGCAGTTTTGAACAATAAACATTTTTTGTGATTCTTTTTTTAAAAATTTTTGTTACTGAAGTAGAATTAACATACCATGTTATGTTAGTTTCAGGTACACAACATAGTGTTTCAACAGTTCTAAACATTATAGGATGCTCACCCCTTAAGTGTAGTTACCATCCGTCACCATAGAATTATTATTAAAATGCTATTGACTATATTCCGTATGCTGTACTTTTCATCTCTGTGAATTATTTGTAACTGGAAGTTTGTACCTCTTAATCTTCTTCATCTGTTTTCTCCTCCTCCCCGCCCCCCTCAACCCCAGTTTTTTTCTGTATTTATAAGTCTGTTTCTGGTTTTTGTTTGTTTTTCATTTGAACAATAAAAATATTTTAATTTACTTATATTTTACCCTCTAGAGGGTGCAAAATTTTCAAAAAACAGCATTAGTAAACTCAGGGGATTAGCAAACAACAAAAAAGTTGTGTTTCTTTTTTAACTACCAGCATATTAGATTGTATTTTTATTCCCCAAAAGCAGTTGATTTGCCTGACATAAATGACATCTTAAAACATTTCTGTATTTTACTGTGTTCCTGGGTAAGAAATTTAATTAGAATCAACTTTTTTTTTCTCACATCGTATCTATGTGTGTATATATATTGATGGGTTCAGGGCACACTACCCCAAAATATGGTGCCCTAGCATATTGACTATTTTAAGCAGGAAGGTCACCTTGCTCTCTCCCCCTCACCCTTTTCCCTGAAACAGATCATAAAATTCTCATGTGAGAGGTGACCTTCGTATACCCGGAGGAAAGGAACAACTTTATGTCCAAAGAGGACACCAAGAAGAATCCTAAAAAACAAGCCTTGCTACATTTCCCCCAGTATTACAAATACTTTATAATCCTTAACCTATCATATTCCTCCACAGCTGTCCACTATTCATCAAACCTAGCATAAAAATATACAGGTCTGTTTCTTTAGATCTTTATTTCCTCCTGAAGATTCCCATGTCACATAGAGCTTATATTAAATAAATTTGTATGCTTTTCTGCTGTTAATCTTTGTCAGCTTAATTCTCAGACCCATCCAGAGACCCTAATGGGGTCAAGGAAAACATTTTCCTCCTGTGCAATGTATCTATTCTCTGATTTCAAAAGGAGTTTAATATCTATTACGATAAGAATATAACCACGCTAAAATGATAAACTATTAACCTTCAACAAGAAATGAAAGCAAAGAGGGCGCCTGGGTGGCTCAGTTGGTTAAGTGACTGCCTTCGGCTCAGGTCATGATCCTGGAGTCCCGGGATCGAGTCCCACATTGGGCTCCCCGCTCAGCAGGGAGTCTGCTTCTCCCTCTGACCCTCTTCCCTCTCATGCTCTCTATCTCTCATTCTCTCTCTCAAATAAATAAATAAAAAATCTTTAAAAAGAAATGAAAGCAAAGAAAAGTAATGAAAGAAAAAGAGAGGTGAAAATTATTTCCATTCCGCCTGGGTGGCTCAGTTGGTTAAGTGACTGCATTCGGCTCAGGTCATGATCCTGGAATTCCAGGATCAAGTCCCGCATCGGGCTCCCTGCTCAGCAGGGAGTCTGCCTCTCCCTCTGACCCTCCCTCCTCTCATGTGCTCTCTCTCTCTCATTCTCTCTCAAATAAATAAATAAAATCTTAAAAAAAAAAGAAAAAAAAGAAAATTATTTCCATTCACCTTGGAAAAAACAGAATTCTGGTTTCAAGTTAACAAACAGGTTGAGCCCATATTCCAGCTCTCTCCCTCACATCAGACACAGAAATAACAGAAAAGAATATATGTGTGTGTGTGTGTATGAATTTTTTTTTAATATGGGGTTTGAACTCACAACCCTGAGATCAAGACCTGAGCTGAGATCAAGAGTCAGATGCTTAACTGACTAAGCCACTCAGGCGCCCCTATGGATATTCTTAAGCTTGAGCTAAAGGGCCCCATGTGAAGGCTGGGAGTTGCCAGGGGTTATAGAGAATTCTAGATAAAGAGGAGAAATCCATTTTTAGGTAAGCGTTTCTGGTCATCTTTAAAGGATCTCTGAAGAAAGCAAACTGAAGCCCCAAGACTCCTGAAATCTGTTGTGATGTATTTTTACATTCTAAATAACTACTCATTTTCATAAACAATTTTGTATTCTTGTCCTTAGAGGAAGTATTCCAAATTGGAGAAGCTTCGGAACCCACAAGACTTAGATGACCCCGTATCAGAGAGATGAGGAGTGTCATATCCATGGTGCAAGTTTAGGTCATTATGAAAAACAACAGAGTAGAGGTCTTGAATGTGATAATTATAATTGCTGAAATTTAAAAATAATTTAATGGATGGTTTGAAAAGCAAAATGGACATAAATGAAGAGTGAATTAGAGGGCAAGAAGGCCCGGGAAGGAATTCTTCCAGAGTCCATTGATGAAAATTTAAAAGTTGAGAAACATATAAGATATATCTGTCTCATAGGTTTTATAAAAGGGCAAAATAGGGTAAGTGGAAGTGAGCAACATGTGAAGAAACGATGGCTGAGAATCGCCCAGGAACAAAGAATCATAAATCCTCAGACTGAAAGGACCTACTGCAATAAAATAAATAAATAAAATAAAATAAAAAGAAAGGCCCCATTAAATATGAGAGGGTAAATAAGAAGAAAAACAAACAAATACTCAGGAATAGAGTATTGAAATTTTAGAATATCAGTGATGAATTTCCAAAAGTAACTAGTGAAGAAGCAGATTACCTGAAAAGAACCGGAGTCAAATCAACACGTGACTTCTCCTCAGGAACACTAAAGGCAAGAAAATGATGGAGCACTATCTTCAAGAACTGAAGGAAAAACAATGGAATCCAAAATTCCATATTCAGGGAAAACATTGGTCAAATTTAAAGGCACAATCAAGACATTACTAAGCATCTAAGAACTCAGGAAGTTTACTACCTACATACTTTCTCTAAAAGGTATGCCCCAGCATGAAGAACAACTAATCCAATAGACAGCAATGATATAAAACAATCAATGGTGAGTTTAAAACTTAGTAAAATGTAGTGTTGCCTAAATAAATACAGTTTTTCAATTAGAATTAATAATCCCAAAGATATCAAAATGGACAAAGGTTTTGGGGGGGAATTCCATGGAGAATGGAGTAAAACAAAAGTGTGCTTGGGTTCCTGTTTTGCTAACTCTAGAGGTTAGAAAAAAGTAAATTTAAGCATATGCATGATTATTTTAAAAATAACTCAGGAATAGAATGTATAAGTTTTAAGTCAGTGGAGGTAAAAAAATTGAACAAAGAAAATTAAATGCAATAAAAACCAAGAAATCAAGAAAAGAGAAAAAAGTAAAGGGAAAGTATTGTAAATAACAAGAACAAAATGAGATGCCAAATACAGGTCTAAACTTGAGTGGTCACAATAAATATAAACAGGATATGAAAAAAGCTAGAAGTTGAATGTTACATATATGAAAATGTTCTATATATTAAAAAAACTACACAGAAAACAATACTATGTATAGATATATGTACGCATTAAAACATCAATAGAAGAGCATTCATTAAACTCTTGATATGATTGTCTTTGGAGAGAGGAGTAATTGGGACCCATGGTAATAACTAAAGGATTATTAACTTAAGATTTAGTTCTTAAATAATAATAAAAAAGACTGGAAATAAAGTGACTGAATATTAAAGATTGTTAATTCTGAATGATGTGAGTGTGGTTCTTTGTCAAATTGATCCTTTACTATTCTGTTTTCTTTCAGTTTCTCAAAAAAATATTATTTTATAAAACTAGAAAAGGAAGATCAGGGGGAGGGGCAAGCAAGTGGTATGCTCTGGCTGCTGACTTTGCTCTGATAGCCAAGAAGTCCTATTCTTTCATGGGCAGTAGTTGGGGGAGGAACACGAAGACCGACAGAGGTGGGAGGAGGTGTTGGCCGGCGTGATCAAGGTGTTGGCTGGCATGATCAGAGTAAACACATCAGCATGATGATGCTGCACAAGTATGTAATACATCAGGGGCCACTCACAGATGTCCTACAATGGAAATCATCACTTCACCACTGCAAACAAATATATTCCCAACTTTTCAAAAGAAATTCAATATTTGAAACTTTTCCCCTAGCTTTTATAAATAGAAATCAATATTAACTGGAGAATAAGGAAGCCTTTCCTACAAATAATAGCTTCCTATTGACTCTCTTTACCTCGTTTCTTGGCGTTGCAATTCTTTGCTGACTCTTTCTCTGGCTCTTGGTGGTTAATTTGCTACCTTTCAAAAGTAATGGCCCATTTGTTGCTTGCAGAAAGAAAACTAAACTGGAGCTTGAGCACCAAGCTGTGGTCTGGGAGCTGGAACACCTTTTGAAATCTTTTTGAGCAGAAGTTCTGGAGTGCCTACTCCATTCCTTAAGCCCTGAGAATGGTTATTAAATTTATATTTTGTTTGTTTTTCAATCTTAGTGTTAATTATAAAATATGAAAGATTCCACATTCCTGTATGAGTATTTCATATGGACTCATACATCATCTTCTGCAAAGTTGTTCTGTACATTTTCTTTCTTTGACTTTTTGAGGAGTTGAAGAAACCATCTAAATTATAAATGTTGAACAAAAATCATTGGGGAAAATACAATCTGCTTTGGAAATGACCCATCTAACAGCATCCCTCCATACTTTTAAGTCAGAGAGCTCAGAAAGCCATAATAAAAGTGTTTCACTACATTAAGAATACAATTTAGCAAGCTGAATGACAAAATTTGTTGAATAGTGTTCTAATGTTCCAGGGTTAGTATATATTCTGTCAGGAATTTCCCCTAAGTCAGATGGAAATAAGGCTGATAGAATCCAATGCCCAGTGCAATGTCTGGCACATAATAGGTAGTTAATAACTATTTTTTAATAAATAAATGAATTAGTAAATAAATATGGGAAAAATGCAAATGGGAAGAGAGCAAATAAATGAATTAGTAAATAAATATGGGAAAAATGCAAATGGGAAGAGAGAGATGTACATAGCAATGGTGATGACTATATAACTATAGTCACTTTTAAGAACACATCTGTAACAGAGAAATAATAATCAAAAACTGTCCATCACTTCTAAGGTCAGCAGAAACAAGATAATAATAAAATAACTCAAAATTCTAAAATTGAAATATTGGTCTAGTGAAACACCATTCTCAGAAGCTCAGTGTTATGGGTTGATTTGTTTCTCCCAGAAAAGATATGTTGAGGTCCTAACACATAGTAGCCCAGAATGTGACCTTATTTGAAAAGAGTCTTTATAGAGGTAGTTAAGTTAAAATGAGGTCATTTGGATGGGCCCTAATCCAAACTGACTGGTGTCCTTACAAAAATGGGAAATTGGGATACAGAGACAGACATGCACCAAAAGAAGACTATGTAAAGAGACCCAAGAAAAATAGCATGTGACAAAGGGAGTTATGGTCCCACAAGCCAAAGAACATCTAAGACTCTAAAAAGCTGGAAGAGTCAAGAAGGTACTTTTCTCCTACGGGTTTCAGAGGACACATGATCTTGCCAACAGCTTGAATTTGGACTTCTGGCTTCTAGAACTGTGAAACAATAAATTTCTGTTGTTTTTAGCCACCTAGTTTGTGGTACTTAGTTATGGTAGCCCTAGGCAACCAATACGCTCAGCATAATCACTTTATATTGCAGTTAGACCCATCAGGGTATTAAAAGATAAACTGAGGTCTATTACAATTAAGAGTTTATTGAGCAAAAATTGATTCAAATCAGGTAAGCGCCAAACTGGAAGTTGTTAGAAGCACTCCACTGACAGGAGCTAAAGGAAAGACTTTTACAGAGAAGAGGCAGAGGCAAAGCAAGGAAATTGCCTGTAGCTTAAGTGGTTGCATTACTTGGGAAAGCCCACTTGGCTATTTGTGATTGGTTGTCATTAGGATTCAAATTCTTAACCTTGAGGCTTTTAGGTTTTGGTTTGCTTACATAGGGCATTAAAGCCATCTCAGTCTAATGGCCTCCTTATTGAATTAACTTAACAACGGTTTCCCATCCAAGTTTATAATTACATTTAAGGAAACATTGTTTTGCCTCGTCACTTCATTAGGATCTCATTTGTCAAGCATTTATTATATATAATTTTGAAATTGTTTTTTTAAATATTTTTTTAAACTTATTTGAGAGAGAGAGAGAGAGAGAGACCACAGAGGGAAAGGGGGAGGGAGGAGCAGCAGACTCCCCACTGAGCAGAGAGCCAGGTGGATGGGGGTCTCAATCCCAGGATCCCAAGGTCATGACCTGAACTGAAGGCAGATGCTTAAACTGACTGACCCACCAAGGCACCCCTTGAAATTGTTTAATGTCCCTGCGGAATGAATTAGTTGCCAAATGAATTTATTTCATCTTTAAAACTTATGTGAATAGAAAGAACCATCAATGACAGGTTGTAAGTTAAATGTTTTTAAATGACCTGCATTTTGGGTGCCTGCAAGGCTCAGTCAGGTTAAGCGACTGCCTTCAGCTCAGGTCATGACCCCAAAGTCCTGGGATCCAGTCCCACCGGGCTCCTGGCTCTGCGGGGAGCCTGCTTCTCCCTCTGACCCTCTCCCCTCTCATGCTGTTTCTCTCTCTCTCTCACATAAATAAATAAATAAAAATTTAAAAAAATTACCTGCATTTTATTTTGAAAAAAATCAACAATTTCAAATTGTGACAATTTCACTAGAAATATATTAAGTGAAATTAAGTATATATAAAAATTACGGTGCCAACATAAGGACAGATATATCGGTGGAATAAAATTGAGAGTTCAGAAATAAACCCATATATTTATGGTCAATTGCTTTTTGACAAAGGGGCCAAGGCAATTCAATTGGGAAAGAATAGTCCTTTCAAAATGATGCCAGGTGGGGCAACATGCAAAAGAATGCAGTTGGACCCCTGTTTCACATCATTCTTAAAAAATAACTCAATATAGATCATAGACTAAAGCGTAAAAGCTAAAACTATAAAACTGTTAGAAGAAAAACACAGTAGTAAACACTTGAGACCTTGCATCAGGCAATAGTTTCTTAGATATGACTCCAAAAGTACAAAATGAGATAAATTGGGACTTTATCAAAATTAAAAAAATTTTAGACTGCAAATGGTATCATCAGGACAGTGAAAATTCAACCTACAGAATGGAAGAAAATATTTGCAAATCATGTATTAGACAAGACACCTGTATCTGGAATATATAAAGAATTTATACAACTCAACAATAAAACATCATCCCGATTTTAAAATGTCAAAGCATGTGAATATCTTGAGTATCCTCTCTAAAGAAAATATACCAATGGCCAATAAACACATGAAAACATGTTCAACGTCACTAATCATGAGGGAAATACAAATTGAAACCACTATAAGATACCTGTCAACAACCACTGGGTTAGTTATAATCAAAAAGATATACAATGACAAACGTTAGTAACATGTAAAGGCACTGGAACTCCCCACACATCGCCGGCAGGAATGTAAAATGGTGCAACGGTTTTTGGCAATTCCTCAAAAAGTTAAAAACAGAGTTACTGTATCACCCAGCAATTCTTCTCCTAGGTATATAACCAAGAGAACTGGAAATGTATGCCCATACAAAAATTCACACAAATGTTCATAGCTCCAAAGTGGAACTGAAATGTCTACCAATTGATTAACAGATAAACAAAATGTGTCATCTGTACAATGGAATATTATTTGACCATAAAGTACTGACACATGCTAAGGTGTGAGTTATTTATTCCTGTGTAGCTGTTTTTTATGTTTATCAATTTGACTATAAACTCCAGAGGCCAGATTCTGGGTCTGGTTTTGTTTACTATTGTATCTTAGTATTCAATAGGGTACCTAGATATTTGTTGGATGAGGTAAGAAATAACATTCCAAAATTCCTATACTATAAAATAATCTGAACATTCTCAGAGTTAAAACATTCCAGAGCAGGAGCTGTGGAAGGCAATGGGCAGTTCCTCCAAGAGGGAAGATACAGGTTCACATGAAGAAACCTCCTCCATTGCCAAAGCTGGGGACCCAGCAGGTCCATCAATGTATGGACCAGGGGATTGCCTGTTTTCCAATCTTCATTGTAGTTATCCTATATATTGGGTGTGTGCAGGGTTGGAGGAAGGGGCACAATTCCTACGTCTTTGGACCAAAAGAAATTCCATCAGACTTGATGACTGCACATCACCTAAAGGACCTGGCATGTTTAATAAATGTTCCAAAAATAGGTACACCGGAGTAAATAGCAGGAAGATTTGACCCAACTATGGAGGTCAGGGAACTCTGTTTTTTTTCTTAAATATGACTAATCTGAGGTCTGAACGAAGAGTAGAAACTCATTTCACTGAAGAGAGGGGAGAAAAGTGTTTCAAGTACAAGAAACAACACAAAAAGTCCCAAGAGGGGCAGAGAAAATGCAAGGAAGCATGGAGCAAGCTAAAACTGAAGAGAGAAATGGGTTTATGCGGCACTTTAAAGCCCATGTTAACAATTTTGTATTTATCTTCAGAGTATCAGGAAGTTGTTTAAATAGTTTTACACAAAAGGGTTTAATTCAGTCAGGCGTCACTTTGTGACAAGATCACTCCGCCTTTTAATTCCTTCCTGGGGCCTTTTGCTGGCCAAGGTGCACACCAGCATCTCAGCGGCTCCATTACAGGTAAATGCATGATATGCAACAAATGAGCACCAAAGCAGTACCAGGGGCAACAGCAGAAGGCTGGGGTGGAGGAAGGTAAACTGCTTTTAATTTCTAAGAACTTTTGTTATTTTTTTGTTATGAACACAAATGGCCTTATGAATACTTTTGAAGATAATGTACTTATTTGGGGGGGTTTTCCTGTTTTCTCTGTTAATTAGGTGTTCTTTTTATTACATTTCTTTCTTCTCCCATGATGTATTTTTTTCAAATATATGGTGTTTTTCTGTTCTGCCTTTCTGTGCTTTTGAGGATCCTTACTTGTTTGTGGATACAGCTTCTGACAACATATATGGAGGAGAAGGAAATATTCCAATATTATTGGAAAAAGTGTGTTGGTAGTTTACAGTTAAGAGGTTAACTACCAGGAATCTTCCGTGTCTTTCCATCCCCAGAACCCACAGTGTCTGCTATATACTGATAGCAAATATCACTGTTTGTTGCTCAGTCTAAGGAGAAACCGGCCAAGCTGCTCCAAGGGCAGTTCTCTGATGAATCATCTCAATGATTGTGCCCAGGGCCCCTCCTTGTAATTTCATATCCCGAGGACATGCCCTAGACTTTTAAAGAAGTTCTCTCTTGCCCTTATTTTGGATAAAATTTCCTGTAGACTTGGTTCTTTACAAATGTGACTCCGTCTGTTTTCCCTCTTTCAGGAGTTTCTCACAGTTTCAGCTTACTGATGGCACTCTTTCACACTTTCCAATGCACTAAGTTATTCAAGTACACTCCTTTTTCAAGCCATGCCAAAAAAATTTTGATTGGTGGGGAAGGTAGATATCATAATCAATATAATTTTGTTTCCCTTCATGGTGTACAAAAGAAATCTAGAATGTTGTGAATACTCAGGGTCACATTGTGAAGCTCAGTTACAGAGAGTGGTGCACTCCGCAGTAAATCGGGTGGCGCCGTCAAGAAAATGTTCTCGGCCTTTTGACTAAGATCAAGTGTAAAAATAGCAAGTTCCACAGGAGCTACACTGACATTCTCTTATGGTCAAAATTTCTTTACAACATTTGACTTTAATAATTTTCAGGCTAAAACTGTTTATTCCACATCAATAGGCTGCAGTAGGCTCACAATGAAGAATTTGTACAATTGTTAGAGCAGATGCAAGTTATCTTTTGAGAGAAAAAGAAAATTCATTCTAACTGCATTAGCCACACATGTAAAAGTCTTTTGTGTCATCAGGAATATAATTCAATCTCTTACAATACTTGTACAAATGCAACAAACTTACCCTCTGCCCCATGGTATCAAAAGCATTTTACTTGTATTTTTTAGTATAAATTAATACCTGCACTCGAGGGGACTATGACTAGGGTAACCATATAATTTGTCATCTAAATAGAAACACTTTGAGAACAAAAGTAGGGGCTATTGATAATTACTTCCAGAAACCGGAATAAACTGAGACTGTTTCAGACGAACCAGGATGTATGATGACCCTAAGCATAACCCAGCACCCTTTTCAAACATCTAATAAGAGTCTAATGTGTATATTACATATTCATTCTTCCCAGTCCCCTTTCCACCAGTGTAATTAGGCAGATTAATGGACAGCAAATCAGGAAACATGAAAATTCCCTTCAACTTCTACTTATGAATTATAGGGGGAATATTTTTACAATTTGAATAATCTACTTATTTAAATAAAAGAATGTCAAATGGGAAAACTGACACTATCTTTTTTAGCATTATCTGAGTGTTGCAACATGGAGGCAGCTTTCTTAACTTTCATTCCTTTGTAGTCATATTAAGAGCATAAAGTTCCTGTGCATTACCTCACTGCATCCTTGAAATAAATTAATCAAGGCAAGTGGTATTACATATTCAATTTACTAAAAAAGGAAAACAATATTCAGAGAAGTAAGGTTATTTTATAATCTAATAAGAAAATATATATATATATTTTTTTTAATTCCAGTATAGTTAACATACAGTGTTAAATTAGTTTCAGGTGTACAACATAGTAATTCAATAATTCTGTATATTACTCAGTGCTCATCACATTAAGTGTACTGTTGCACTTGTGATGAGCACCAGGTGATATATGGAACTGTTAAATTACTGTATTATATATTTGAAACTAATATAACACTGTATGTTAACTAAAAGGAATTAAAATAAAAACTTTTAAAAAATGATAAATGTACTCTTAATCCCCTTCACCTATTTCACCAATCCTCCCACCCACCTTCTGGAAACCATCTGGACCCACAGAAGACCCCAAATAGCCGAAGCAATCTTGGAAAGGAAAAACAGAACTGGAGGTATCACAATCCCAGACTTAGGGCTGTAGTAATGAAAACGGTATGGTACTGGCACAAAAACAGACATATAGATCAATGGAACAGAATAGAAAGCCCAGAAATAAACCCAAAAGTATATGGTAAATTAATCTTCAACAAAAGAGGCAAGAATATGCAAAGGGGAACAGACAGTCTCTTCAACAAATGGTGTTGGGAAAACTGGACAGCTACATGCAAAAGAAAGAAACTGGGTCACTTTCTTTCTTACACCATACACAAAATAAACTCAAAATGGATTAAGGACCTAACTGTGTGACCCGAAATCATAAAAATCCTAGAAGAGAGCACAGGCAGTATTTGCTCCTACATCAGCCATTACAACATTTTTCTAGGTATGTCCTCAAGGCAAGAGAAACAAAAGCAAAAATAAACTATTGGGACTTTATCAGAAAATATGTTATTATTATGTATATTTTCATTTCACTGATTTTTTAGTGAGAGTAGGCTTCTCTTCATGTCAACTGGTCCTTTGTGTTTTGTGAATTGCCTGTTAATATCCTTGCCCATATTTTTCTATTAAAGAGCTAATTTCTCTTATACTTTTCTCTGTTTAATCATTATTTTTATTAGAGTAATAAATATATCTATTTTTTAAAGTCAAATAATATTCTAGGCTTTATAGGGGTAAAAAGCAGTTCCTCACCTTACTCTTCTCCCAACTTCATATCTGCTTCCTAGAGGCAATTATTTCAATTCTTTTAGGTATTTCTTTTGCTATTTACTCTATATTTCTAAATAATATTTTTTAGTTTCTACTCGTTTCTTTTTTTTTTAAGATTTTATTTATTTGTTTGACAGAGAGATAGAGAGAGAGCACAAGTAGGCAGAGAGGCAGGCAGAGGGAGAGGGAGAAGCCGGGTCCCCGCTGAGCAGGGAGCCCAACGTGGGGCTCGATCCCAGGACCCTGGGATCCTGACCTGAGCTGAAGGCAGCCGCTTAACCAACTGAGCCACCCAGGCGCCCCTCATTTCTTATTATTTTAAATATTATATACTGACTTCTTCTGATTTAGCATAAGAATTTAGTACTCTTATAAAACACTTGCCCACCTCACCCACATACATGAATCCTTTTCCCAGTACAGTTGTATCATAATTCTTGATTAAATTGAAGTTTAATATTTATATTGTTATTACTATATAAATACTGTTTACCAGTGACCTTTATAGTACAGTGTACATACCTTCCTCAACTTATTATGGGATTATGTCCCAATAACCCCATTGTAAGGTGAAAATACCATAAGTCAAAAATGCATTTAATACACCTAACTTACTGAACATCAATAAACTCTTCTCCATGTGGCCAAAATCATCAGGTAATCTATTGATTTCACTTATTTATCCCTTGGCCACATCTCTCCTATAGCTTTCTATCTTCCTGCCCAATCTAACCTATCTGCTCTGCAGGTCTATCACACAACTGCAATACTTGGAATTCACTCTGCTATTATCTTCTAAATTCTCTTCACCTCTCTCCTGGGTTGGCATCCTTCTTTTCCAGATCTCATATCTGTTTCTTGGGTTTTCACCCTCATTTCCTAATTGTAATGTTGTATATCCTTCAGTAACATCCTGAGAAAAGGAGACAAAAGGAAAAATTTGGAAACTTTGAATGTCTGAAAATGTCTTTATTTTGCCCTCACTATTGATTAACAGTGTAGTTGGATATAGAATTCTGGCCTGGAAATTAATTTCCTTCAGAATTATGAAGTCTTTGTTCCATTTTCTTCTAGCTTACAATGTTGCTGTTGAAATGTTCAATGCCAAAAAAAAGTAAAAAATAAGAGATAAAAAATAATAAAAATAAATGTTCAATGCCATACTGATTTCTTATTCTTTGTATGCAATCTGTTTTTTTCTCTCTGAAAGCTATTAGAATCTTGTATCCGTCAGGGTACTGTCAAGAAAAAAAAGTCATCTTATGTATTCTGTATATGACAAATTTAATACAGAATGGGGAATTTTCATGGCTGTTGGAAGAGCTGAAGGAGCAGAGGTCATGGGAGCCATCACCAAAAATCAGAGGAACTCATGTTAAAGATCTCAGCTTAAGCATAAGGCAAGTAGTTCTCAAAAACATATTGAAAGTCTCAAAAATTTCTGAGAAGCATCCACCAATCATCTCAGAATTCAGTAATGAAGAGGGTAGTTCTCAACAGTTTGCCAGGAAACCACTGTGAATCTCTTCTCTACCCACACATTTGGAAGTTTCTCTCACCAGCATATTCTAACCAAAAACTATGTAGGAAAGGGGATTCTGGAAAATGTAGTTCATCCTTAAAGATGAATGATAGTAGCACGGAGTTAACAACACACTGTGGATGCACAGTCTACACCTCTGTCAGCTCAGCCTCCAAAGACCCTCATTTTCAACATTTAACTTCCAAATGAAGATATTACTTCCCCATTATATGATTTAACTCTTCGTCATACAACCAATCCCAGAAGAAGAAATCCAAAGTTCCACTTTTCCATCTTTAAATGTTTCTTTATCCTCCGAAATACAATCCTCTTTTGCAATCATATAACCTAAAACTGAGATATGGAAATAAGCATGATTTACACATTAATACTCTTAGGTGGCATCGGAATGGGAGAGGAGAAAGAGAAAAATGTCAGTATATATACAAATGTCCAAATGTAGGAACAAGACAGGAAATATATTTAACTACCACTGTGCGTATTTCTGTAAAGGGCCATATGGCCATAGGTGGTATTTATAATCCCCTTCTTTTACCATACATTCCCTTTTCCACTTTTCCCCAGCAAGTGCCCAAACCAGTTCATTTTTTTTTTTTTTCAGTCTGGTAAGGTGACCTAAATCTTATTCTTGAACTCTTTATGCCATAAAGGCCCTACCTGTTCTGGTTGCTATAGTTTTCTATTATTTCTACTACAGAACATGAGAGCACTAAGAGATTACCAGGAGAATCTCCTGGACCCCAGGTATTCCTCCTTGCCCTCATTGTGTAGTAGCAACCAATTTACTATTTTTAAAAAGATTTATTTATTTATTTGACAGAGAGAGAGACAGTGAGAGAGGGAATACAAGCAGGGGGGAGTGAGAGAGGGCCACCCAGGCGCCCCGCAAACCAATTTACTATTGATAATCAAGATCAATTGTCACATCCAGTACAGAAAGCTTTTGTTTTTACCTGACAATGTGGCCAAAAGGCAATCTCAGCTTCCTATTTAATGAAACCATTGTTGTGCCCCTGGTAGAAGCATTCCCTACCCTATAAACCAAGATCTCTAAGACCAGCAGAGCTCAATACCATGGAGATGGAAAGCCAAAACTTTGCTAGTATATCGTTAGGTGTAACAATTTAAAAAGCACCTGTTTATACCCTTTGATTCCTGAAATTGCATATCTACTGTGGGGGAAACTGCTTTATAAATGAATCGCTGGTTAGCACGTCCTGTATCTCAGGCATTGCCAGCTCCACAAAGTGACTTCACCCAGCTGACACCATGACTGAATTTCCAGAGTCCATTCTGTCACGCCAACTTCAGGATGATGGGGAACATGGTAGACAGTGAATTCCAAATAACAGTATTAACAACATCATGCTTCCATGAGACAATCGCTGCACTTCATTTGCTTTTATTTATTTATTTTTTTAAGATTTTATTTATTTATTTGAGACAGAGAGAATGAGAGAGAGAGAGCACATGAGGGGGGGGAGGGTCAGAGAAGCAGACTCCCTGCCGAGCAGGGAGCCCGATGCAGGACTCCATCCAGGGACTCCAGGATCATGACCTGAGCTGAAGGCAGTTGCTTAACCAACTGAACCACCCAGGTGCCCCTTCATTTGCTTTTTTAAAAGAGTTCCCTGTCAGAAGTAATGCTAAGAAGAGTACCATGATCATAAATAACACACTCTATAAGTCCAGGGATAATCACTACGGCAGAGTCATTATGGGCAGTGAAGACAAAATCCATATCCAGTGAGAAAAAAAATCATTGTTCCTGAAAGGAAAGAAATGATCCAATGTACTTACTTGAACTACCACCAGGTGGCTGGTTGGTTCCCCCCAAATAATAGCGCTGCATCATGGGCTCAATGTTGGTCTTTGCTATTGGCAGATCAGGCACTCCACAGGGGCCATTGTGCTGTTATTTCATGAAGGTTACATAAATGGAACTACACAACATGCATCCTTTTAAAATTGGCTTCTCTTCATTCAACATAATTTCATCCAAGCTGTTGTATGTATTAATAGGGCATTCCTTCTTATTGTTGGTGTAGGTGTATGACAATTTCTTTAACCATTCATCCATTGAAGGATATTTGGGTATTTTCCAGTTTGGAGCTATTACAAATAAAGCTGCCATGAACATCTTAGTTTCTACTGTATTATTAATTGCCAAAAGTTCTTTCTTGTTCTTTGTTTCTTTTTATAGCACTTTCTTTTTGCTTTATTGGTAAAAGATTTTCTCTCTTATTTGCAGATATTAATTATAATTTACAACAAATGTTTTCTACTATTCTTTGCATTGTCTCTGTTCCCTAGGAGTTCCTCTGTTTCTTTTTTCTGCAAAGGCTGTTTCTCATGTGAACATTTTCCTCATTATATGATCAAGAGTTGGTTAAAAATTTATATTTAAAAGTGAGGTACTACAAAATTTATTGGAAGGGCTTCTTGACTAGTTAGCTTCACTGGTGAGGAATTGGGCAGTTTACTAGTTACAATAAATTAAGGTATGTTGTGGTAACAAACAACACCCAGATCTTAGTGGCTTAGCACAATAAAAGTTAACTTCTCACTAACGTCACAGTCCAATGTGGCTTCCACAGAAGCAGAAGAAAGAACACAGGAGATTGTGTAAAGTCTGGAAGTTTATGTCATTGTCCAATCTCCACAGAGCCCTCAGGGTTCAGAACTAAAGCAAAAGTAGAAGTAAGACAGGTGAGGGCAACTGCAGTGATGTTGTCAGGATTAGCGGTTGGGATAATGCCTACGTTCCTGTAAAGATGTTGAAGACTCCTAGAAGACAGCAGGTTTCTATGCCATGGCCTCAGGTTCTTCAGATGCACTGTGTAGTTTTACATCAAGCAGGCATCATTTTCAAAATAATTTTTTTAAAGATTTATTTATTTACTTATTTGACAGAGAGAGGGAACACAAGCAGGGGGAGGGGGAGAGGGAGAAGCAGGCCTCCTGCTGAGCAGGGAGCCCGATGTGGGGCTTGATCCCAGGACCCTGGGATCGTGACCTGAGCCAAAGGCAGACACTTAACAACTGAGCCACCCAGGCGTCCCCAAAAGAATTTGAGTAAGTACAATTTTTGTTGTTGTTGAGCCTTTGGAATTTTCTGTACATAAGATCATATCATCTGCAAAAATGACAGTTTTACTTCTTTCTGATATGGATGCCTTTTATTTCTTTGTCTTGCCTGATTGCTCCAGCTAGAATTTCCAGTACTATATTGAATAAAAGAAGTAGACATGGGCATCCTTGTGTTCTTCCTAATCTCAGAGGGAAAAGCTTTATTTTTGCCTGTTGAGTATAACGTTAGCTGTGGGTTTGTTGTATATGACCTTTATTATGTTGAGGTATATTCCTTCTATTACCCAATCTGTTGAGGATTTTTATCATGAAATGTATTTTGTAAAATGCTTTTTCTACATTTATTGAGATGATCATATGATTTTTATCTTTCATTCTACTAATGTAATATATAACATTTATTGATTTGTGAATATTGAATGATCCTTGCATACCAGATAAATCCCACTTGATTATGCTGCATAATCCTTTTATTGGGTTCTTGAATTTGGTTTGCTAGTATTTTATTGAGAATTTTTATATCTATATTTGTCAGGGATACCCATCTATATTTTCTTTTTTTTGTAGGGTCCTTATCTGGCTTTAGTAACAGGTAATGCTAGCCTTGTAGAATGATATGGAAGTGTTTCTTCTTCTATTTTTAAAAAGAGTTTGAGAAGGATGGTGTTAATTCTTTAAATGTTTGGTAGAAGTAGCCAGTGAAGCCACCTGGTCCTGAAGTTTTCTACGTTGGGAGGTTGTTTTGGTTTTTTTTTTTTAAGATTTTATTTACTCATTTGAAAGAGAGAGAGAGAAAGCACAGAGGGAGAGTGAGAGGAAGAAGCAGACTCCCCACAGTGCAGAGAGGCTGATGTGGGGCTTGATCCCAGGGCTCTGGGATCATGACCTGAGCCAAAGGCAGATGGTCAACTGACCTAGCCACCCAGGTGCCCTTACATTGGGAGGTTTTTGATTATTGATTCAACTTACTCTTTATTAAAATCTCTTTACTTATTATTGGTCTGTTTGGATTTTTTATTTTTTTCATATTCAGTTTTAGTAGGTCATATGTTTCTAGTAATTTATGTTTTTTTCTAGATTATATATTTTTTGACATATAATTGTTCATAGTAGTCTCTTACAATTCTATGTATTTTTATTATCTGTTGTAATCCTCTTTCATTTATGTCATTTGAGTATTCTTTTTTTGTGTGTGTGATTAGCCTAGCTAAAGGTTTGCCAATTTTGTTTATCTTTTTGAAGACCAGCTTTTAGTTTTGTTGATAATTTCCTACTGTTTTTCTGGTGTTTATTTCATTTATTTCTGCTCTAATCCTTATTATTGCTTTCTTCTCCTAACATAGGACTGAATTTGCTCTTCTTTTTCTAGTTCCTTGAGGTGTAAAGTTAGGTTTTTTAGATGAGATCTTTCTAATTGCTTAACATATGCATTTATTGCTATAAACATCCCTCTAATGATGGCTTTTGCAGCTTCCCAGAGGTTTTGGTATGTTATGTTTTCATTTTTATTTGTTTGGAGATATTTTTTTATTTCCCTTTGATTTCTTCTTTGGCCCATTGGTTGTTCAGAAGTGTATTGTTTAGTTTCTACTTATTTGTAGATTTTCCAGCTTTCCCCTGATAAATTCTAGTTTCAAAACATTTTAGTCAGAACAGATACTTGGGATGGTTTCAATTTCTTAAATTTGCTGAGTTATTTTGTGTGCTATTGTATGACTTACATCGGAGAATGTTCCATGTGTACTTGAGAAGAATGTGTATTCTACTGCTGTTGAATGGAATGTTCTATATATGTCCATTAGGTCCATTTGGTCATAAGTAGAGTTAATATCAATGTTGCCTTATTGATTATTTATCTGGATGATCTATCCATTGCTGACAGTGGAGTGAATTAATGAGTTATAGTTTTAACTTTTCCCAGACTTATAATATTTAAAAGATGAATAATACATCAGTTAGCAAAAGTATAAGGAAATAAATGACCTAATTGAGGTTCAGTGATGGTATGGACTGGGAACAGCCTTTTTGAAAGGAAAGTTAACATTATATACTTATTTTTAAAACTTGCACTTCAGAAAAACTTAGCCCATAAAAAATGTTCCAGAAACAACACTTGTAATGGAAAAAATGGTAAATAACTAAATGTTAACAGTAGTGGAAGATAAGGTAAATATGGCATAGCCTACCATGAACTATGCTGAGCAGGTAGTATTCAACACAAAGGGGAATTGTTGAATTGTACAAGGAAAAAGTATCAAGATTAGTTAGAAGAAATAAATTCATTGTTAGTCAACTTAGGAGAAAGTGTATAGGTTACCATGACTGTGGGAGGAAACAGAGGAAACAGAGAAACAGAAGTGTGAACTCTGCGATGTTTGTCATCTGGCCACAAGACGAGTATAAGCCAGGAGTCAGTGGGAGTTCAGACAGGGAGAATTAAAATTTTAGTAAAGGTTCAGCTTCATGTACACCATTCCTTGTTGCTGTAGCAATGATACCTCCATTTTTTGTAAAGACATTGTAGTGAGGGGCACCTGGGTGGCTCAGTCGTTGAGCGCCTGCCTTCAGCTCAGGTCATGATCCCAGGGTCCTGGGATCGAGCCCTGCATCGGGCTCCCTGTTCCACAGGAAGCCTGCTTCTCCCTCTCCCACTCCCCCTGCTTGTGTTCCCTCTCTCGCTGTGTCTCTCTCTTTAAATAGATAAATAAATTCTTAAAAAAAAATTGTAGTGAGAAAAATCACATGCAAATAAAGCAAATGGTATCTAGAGGTAATACAACTTGTGGTCTAGTTAGCTCTATTTTGGTAGGAAGCCAGGGTCACAATTAGGTGGTAGTTTTGAACCTGTTGGATGAGCAATACTCATTACAGGGTAAAGCTGAACCTGTACACTTGATTCCTATAATGATAAATGACATAATTATTAATAACAATAAATAACATGATTAATAAACAATATGACTTATAACGTATTATTTGTTTCAGAGGTACAGGTCTGTGATTCAACAGTCTTACACAATTCACAGCGCTAACCATAGCACATACCCTCCCCAATGTCTATCCCTCAGCCACCCCACCCCTCCCAACCCTCACCACTCCAGCAACCCTCAGTTTGTTTCCTGAGATTAAGAATTTTATGGTTATTAACATAATATAATAAAATAAAATTTAAAAAATAAACATTATGACTCAGGACCTGCATTTGTTCTCTAAATTTAAAGCCATGATAGTCCATATCCAGTGACTGATCTAAGTGGAGGCATAAAGACCCAGCCTTTGTATCCTAACTAGGACAGGTCTAAAGGGGCATCATGTCTTCAAAGTCCCCCAACAGGGTTTGCTGAGGCTGCCTTGCAACTGAACTTCTCCACGCGCCCAATCTGCTCCTTTCTGTTCAGTGATCTAAAGTGTACTCTGTCAATAAACTTCCTAGGTACTACTCTCCCCTTCAGAGTGTACTTCTTGGGAAACCCAAACTGAGACACCATTTAGTTGAATTGTATAACTTCATTCACAATCACATACATCATTTTTCTGCCCTTTGGCCTTAAGTCACACAGATGTGAATCCTAGAAATAGAGTTTGGGATATACTAACAGCAGCAACTCTGTTTTCTTCCTCTATTGTGTCTCTATTCTTCCCTTAAATTACAGATATTTCCACATCTGCATATTCTATGAGCTGGTCTTGTAATAAACAAACACATGCACAGGGTGCTCATCAAGTTGAATTGTTAGTAAAACAATCATAAATATATTTTACTAGCTTTCATGATTCCATAGTGGCTCATGTGCTTTTAAACATTCTTCATTTCGGGGTGCCTGGGTGGCTCAGTCATTAAGCGTCTGCCTTCAGCTCAGGCCCTGATTCCAGGGTCCTGGGATCAAGTCCCACATCGGGCTCCCAGCTCAGTGGGGAGCCTGCTTCTCCCTCTCCCACTCACCCTGCTTGTGTTCCCTCTCTCACTGTGTCTCTCTCTGTCAAATAAATAAATAAATAAATAAATAATAAAAATAAATAAAAACGTAGCATTTAGAGACAGAGCATTCAGGATCTTAGCCCAGTTTCAATACTTACTGCTGTATTATCTTGAACAAGATGATTATTTCTATGAAAGAAGTCTCCTCTTCAAATGGAGATAATGATAATGGACCTATTTTCTTTGCTTGTTATAAAAAACACCAGATATGAAAAATAGCATAACAGATGTTATTTTTTAAAATAAATTTTATTATTAAAGAAGTAGTTTGGGGAATTTTTTCCTTTATGTTATTTAAAAACGAGAACGTTTCTATAAATTTGACTAAAATAAGAATTTTATTTTTTATTTTTTTAAGTTTTTATTTAAATTCCAGTTAGCTAACATACAGTGTAATATTAGCTTCAGGTGTACAATACAGTGATTCAACAGTTCCCTACAACACCTGCTGCTCACTGCAAGTGCACTCCTTAATCCCCATCACCCATTTAACCCATGTCATCACCCTCTTCCCTCCTGGCAACTATCAGTTTGTTCTCCATAGTTAAGAGTCTGTTTCTTGGCTTGTCCCTCTCACTCTTTTTTTCTTTTCCCTTTGCTCATTTGTTTTGTTTCCTAAATTCCACGTATGAGTGAAATCATGGTATTTGTCTTTCTCTGACTTACTTCACTTAGGACAATACCTTCTAGCTCCAACCACATTGTCGCTAATGGTAAGATTTCATTCCTTCTCATGGCTGAGTAATATCCCACTGTATATATATATATATATATATAATACATCTTCTTTATCCACCCATCAGTCAATGGACATAGGCTGTTTCCATAATTTGGCTATTGTAGATAATGCTGCTATAAACATCATAAATAAATAAAAAAATAAATAAATAAATAAATAAATAAATTTTATTTATTTATATTTTATAGGGTGCATGTTTTCCCTTTAAATTGTATTTTTTTATTTCTTTTTTTTTTTTTAAGATTTTTATTTAGTTGAGAGAGAGAGACCATGCAAGCAGGGAGGGGCAGAGTGGGATGGAGAAAGAATGTGAAGCAGACTCCACACTGAGCATGGAGCCCGATGTGGGGCTTGATCCCATGACCATGAGATCCTGACCTGAGCTGAAACCAAGAGTCAGATGCTTAACCAACTGAGCCACCCAGGTGCCCCTATATTTTTGTATTCTTTGGGTAAATATCCAGTAGTGCACTTACTGGGTCATAGAGTAGTTTTATTTTTAACTTTTTGAGGAAACTCCATACTGTTTTCCAGAGTGGCTGCACCAGTTTGCATTCCCATCAACAGTGCAAAAGGTTTCCTTTTTTCCCACACCCTCACCAACACCTGCTATGTCTTGTGTTGTTGATTTTAACCATTCTGACAGGTTTGAGGTGGTATCTCGTTGTAGTTTTGATTTGCATTTCTCTGATGACCAGTGATATTGAGTGTCTTTTCATGTGTCCATTGGTCATTTGTATATTTTCTTTGGAATAATATCATATCTATTCATGTCTTCTGCCCATTTTTAAATTGGATTATTCATTTTTTGGGTGTTGAGTTTTAAAAGTTCTTTATATATTTTGGATACTAACCCTTTATCATATACGTCATGTGCAAATATCTTCTTATATTCATAGTTCAATAATCCTTAGAATGACAATACTTCTACATAAAATATTGTTTTAAAATTCCTCTACTGGAGCAGATTACAACTGAACTTATCCATCATATACAAAAACCTAGTGATTTATGTTATAGCCATATCTCTTTCTGAAAATAAAAATTTGGCATTACGCAGCTTAATCACTTGCATTATACAAAAGAATTAACTCTGACTTTTTGACTATCCACACAAATCAAATTCAGTGTTAGTGGATGAAGATTTATCACCATTGACAATATTTGTAAAAATACACTTAAGGTTCCAAAGGCAATTCCTAAGCCAAAAGCACTAAATGTTTCAAGAGACTTCAGAATTGTTAGAAAAAATTAATCTTCAGTTGACATTTATTATTACTATGTTGGCCAATGTCTTCCTGAGGCACATGGCTCATTCCAGATATAGAAATGTTATTTGATTCATTTAAAAATGAGACTCATTATTTTATAAAATGTGACTAAAAGTAAATTTAAAAGTTATATGTTACTCATCTTTTGGTTCTAAAGTGAAGCCAAAATGAGTACAGATGCATAATTCAGCTTATAAGGAAATCATCCAGATGTGGACAAAGCATAAGGGTCAGCAGGGTAGTACCACTCTGTACAATCCAAGGTCGTCAATGAGTAAAGCATTAAACATTTAATCCAGGCAGTTCTCTGTTTTCAAACTCTCCCCTTGATTTTGTGCCAGCCCGGCTGGTGCTATGCTTTGTTGGATTAAGTCCTGCATAGATGTTCTTTCCTGAGAGTAAAAAAAAAAAAAAAAAAAAAAAAAAAAACCCTAGAAGAGAACAAAATAACAGGATAAAAGAACTGGAGAAGAGGAAACAGGAATACAAAAGAAGAGCTTTGTGTGCAGCTGACCTGTATTTCACTGACTGGATAACATCAATGTATGTAGATGTTAGTCATGAAACAAATATGTTTTCATTGCATACAGCTTAGAAACCTACATTATTTGATACGTTTATCAGGGGACCATTAAACTCTAGTTAATAATAATTAGAACAGCTGAGCCAGCATGGCGGCGCCCACGTAACCCGGTTTGTGCCGCGAAAGGAACGGCGGCCGTGGCGCTGGCCCCGCGTGGTCACGTCACCATGCTGAGGACGGCGTGGAGGGCGCTGAGGTCGCTTCGGACCCAGGCAGTGGCCCAGGCCCCAGTCCTTGGGCTGCCGGGCGGAGCGTGTGCCAGGCCTCCCTCCCTCCAGTGGGGCATTCCCTCTCCTCGCGGTGTCATCCTCCCGGCCATTCGCGGATATGCCACCCAGAAACCAGTCCAGCCCAGCCAAGAAGATGACCCGCCCCCTTCCATGCTGCTCAAAGACTACCAAAACATTCCTGGAATTGAGAAGTTTGACGATGTCGTGAGAAGACTCTTGTCTTTAGAAATGGCAAACCAGATGGAGAAGCTAAAAATCAAGCAAGAGCAGCTGATGAACAAGATTGTGGCAAACCCTGAGGACAACAGCTCCCTGGAGGCTCGAATTGTTGCCTTGACTGTCAAGATCTGCAATTATGAAGAACACATGCAGAAACATCGAAAGGACAAAGCCCACAAGCACTATCTGCTGATGAGCATCGATCAGAGGAAAAAGATGCTCAAAAACCTTCTGAAGACCAACTACAGTGTCTTCGAGAAGATATGCAAGGAGCTGGGGATTGAGTACATCTCTCCCTCTCTGTACCACCGGAAAGGCCACCGAAGGCCCTGTGCATTCGGGTCTTCCAGGAGGTACAAAAGCTCAAGAAGCAAAAAAGGGCCTTAAAAGCTAAAGCAGCAGCAGCCCAGAAACAGGGCCAGAAGAACCCAGAGAGCCCTTCCAAAACTGGACCAGAGGCAGTCAAAGAAAACCAATAAATCTTATTTGAGTTCTGTCAAAAAAAATTAATAATAATAATTAGAACATGTTATGTGTAATTCTTCCTAATACTCCAATAATCTAACCTTGAGACTGCAAGTAAGAAGCTGAATGATGCATTCCATTAGCCAATAAATTTATCACTAGTGTCTTTATAAAAAAAAGCCATATTTTCCTTCACTAATTGATTCAGATGAAGCAAAATTTGTTCTGCTTACCTGAAATATTATCTTGCCTCTCAAAGCTAATTAAAGATTTTATATTCATGAAAGTACAAATGTGACCAAAAAAACTACAAAGTTGACATTATTGACATTATAGAATTATAAACATGCCCAACTCAGTTTATAAATGGAGGTATTTTTTTTTCTAAAGATTTTATTTATTTATTTGACAGAGAGAGACACAACAGGAGAGGGAACACAAGCAGGGGGAATGGGGGAGAGAGAAGCAGGCTTTCTGCTGAGCAGGGAGCCTGATGCGGGGCTCAATCCCAGGACCCTGAGAGCATGACCTGAGCCAAAGGCAGACGCTTAATGACTGAGCCATCCAGGCATCCCTAAACCTAGGTATTTTTAAAGCCCAAAGGTCTACACATAATTTTCCAGCTAAATATCTGTCTTATTTACTAGTTCAAGGACATAATATCAGATTTTCTAAGAGAGAATGATAAAGAGCTTACTTTGTGACATCCTCTTTTCTTTAGGGTTTTACAATAACTATGTGTATACAGGATAGTTTCCACCCATGTACAGAGCATAAGACACACATTGATTCCTATTTATGTTCAAGTTTCTAATATTTTGATAACAAGCAAGCTTTAACCACAATGCAAAGGCAAGAAATTTTTCCATCAGAGTCACAATTTTAAATTCCATTGAGAACCTTAAGTAAAAATTAGAATGTTAAAGTTGTTGACAATATTTACAACACAGTCATTTTTCAGATAGTTTCTAACACAACAAATGTGACATTTTTTATATTTGTCTTTGTTTTGAGGAATATATACTTCCCCTTCACACAGATAGCTTCATTTTTAAGAAGCAATTATTTTATCTGTCACTCTTTTCCTTGCAATTATTTTAGGGTAACCTAAATGCACTCAAAATTTTAAACTCCTCTTCTTCAATTGTAGTATTTGCATCAAGTATAATTCTTATCACTTAAGAAGGAACACTGATAGCTTTTATTAAACAACAACAACAACAAAACAACCTTATGCACAGGGATACATGATTCACATAAAAATATAATAAATGTGTTTAACTAAGTTATTTGTCAGTTTGTCTTTCTACTTACTTCAGAATCCCTTGAAGTGGTTGGACTAATGTCACCAGTGGCTTGGAATTAAGAGTCCTATGGTTTGAATTGTTCCTATTTCTTATAACTAAAATGATCCTCTTGAACCCTATTTTACCTTACATTTCTTGTCTATATGAAATAGCACTGGTGTCCTTGCCATTTTTCGAGCCAGACATTAGCCTCAACTTTTCCCTCACATTTGTCCCCAAGTCCCTCTGCCTTTTATTCTCTCACAATAGCATCCAGTATGCTATTAAAAATAGAAAAGTGGAGGGCCTCCTGGGTGGTTCAGTCAGTTGAGTGTCCAACTCTTGATTTTGGCTTGGGTCATGATCTCAGGGTTGTGAGATCAAGCCCCACATTGGGCTCCATGCTGGGCATGGACCCTGCTTGGGATTCTCTTCTCCCTCTCCCTCTGCCCCTCCTCAACTTCTCTCTCTCCCTCTCTTAAAAGAAAAAAAAAAAAAAAAAAACATTGGAAGCCCGGAACAAAAAAAAATTTTTAAAAGATAAATCTTCATACTTTTGGCATACAAAAAAAAAAAAAAAAGCTAAAGCTGGGAAAAGGCCAGAAAGATGCTTGAGAGAGAAAAGCACTGGCTTAGAGAAAACAGTACAATGCAGAATCATTGAAGTAAAGGAAGGATGAGCTTTTAAGAAAAAGCTAATCAACAGCATCAAATATGGTCCCAAGTGTAAGGAAAATAAACATACAAAAAAGAGATTATTTCAGATATCAAGAAAATCACAAAATGTTTTGGTAGAGATTAGCTTCTACAATATGATGGGGATATATGTCAGAATGCAGGGATTAAAAAAAAAGTAATTAGTAGGGAAATGGTGGAGACTGACATTAAGAACTCATCCATTGGGAGAAACAGGAGAAACGGTTAGAACCTAGAAAGAGTATATGGGTAAAGATAGAGGTGTTATAATAGTCCTCTTTTTAGGGTGCCTGGGTGGCTCAGTCCTTAAGCATCTGCCTTCTGCTTAGGTAGTGATCCCAGGGTGCTGGGATTGAACCCCGCATCAGGCTCTCTGTTCCGTGGGAAGCCTGCTTCTCCCTCTCCCATTCCCCCTGCTTGTGTTCCCTCTCTTGCTGTGGCTCTCTCTGTCAAATAAATAAATACAATCTTAAAAAAATATATTCGTCTTTTTAAACTCTCTCATTATTTCCAACAACTTGCCTATAGATTCTTTTGGTTTTCTATTAAAACAATCATCTACAACTCTCCTCTTTTTTCCAATGGAAGAGAGTCCAAAGCATAGTCAGAGATAGAAGGGGAAATGCTAATATTTTCCACAAAGGTAGCTAAATAGTGCACATTTGTCTATCTCCTTTTCTCAAAATGCATGAATATTAACCAAAAGAAGAAGAAATCTATACTGAATCTAGGAAATGAACATAATCTTGTATTGAAGATTCTGAAAAATATCTCCAAAATATAAGGGAATTTAAGCCAAGCAAAAGAACTGCAAGTTGGCAGCCATCTATTCTAATATTGAATAGAATGTTAATTTCAAAACATAAATGAGAGGGCTGGGCAGCATCATACCACCTTGGGGAAAAGACTGAAGCTCCCCAAAAAAGTGGAAAACACCCAGCATAGGAACTATGAGTTACTACACACTAACATTATTAGGAGAGAGAACAGAAAGCGGGACCATAAGACTGAGTCATCTTTAAGCTTTCCGACCCAGAGTTCTAATCAGCAACACTCATCAGGATTATTGTCCCTAATGGGGGGAGGGGAGCAGGGGGGCAGGGAAGACCAATGTTTAAGAGGATATGCCTCAGATTTAGTGAGAGAGTATTTGGAGAGAACGTATAAGGCTATTCACAGTCCCTTACCCTACATGCCATATTTGAAGGGTGAAGAAATCACACGTTCCCAATATTTATCTTCCAGCTCAAGTTCTAAGGGTACTACTAATACAGCTCCTAAGTAAATGGTGAGAAAGAAAAATCCACATTCCTGGGTAGTAGTCTTGAATGGAATTTCCTTCCTCTTTTTCTTTCCCTTCTTCTCTTAAGATCTATTAAACACCTAGTTTGTACTAGGCATTGTGTTAGGCACTAAGAATCCTCACACAAAACAGGTCCTACTGGGGAAAATATATATTAAAGTTATACAAGAATACTGAATGAAATAAAAGAGAAGTGCAGGGTGCTATAGGAAGATCTAATAGATGGCTTTACTGCAGTCCAGAAGGTTTCAAATTAATAACAAGTACAAAAGATCTAACAAGGGATCTATGAATTAAGGACATCAAAAAAGGGAATGGAAGGGACCATAATAATAATTCTTAAAAAGCCAGTGAATGCTAGGCTTTAGAAGAATTACCTCAAGAAAGAGAAAATATAAATTAGCAGAGTTGTAAGTTTTTTGGTGCATAAGGCTTCTCCTGTGTTAAATTTGTAACTGTCTCCTGGGATATACTGGGATCTAACTCTAGTTATTGGTCCATATACAATGGAAGTGGTTGGGAGAGTACTGAGGAAAATTTACTTCATCTTGCAAAGTAATTTCCTCAGATAAAGAAATGCATTATTTTCATACGGTGGACATAACAAAGGACCACAGAACAGGTGAACTAAATACAGATATTTATTGTCTCACAGTTCTGGAGGCTAAAAGTCAAAAATCAAGGTGTCATCAGGGTTGGTTCCTTCTGAGGGTTGTGAGGGAAGGAGCTGTTCTAGGCCTCTTTCCCTGGCTTGTAGATTACCATTTTTCTCCCTATGTCTCTTCTCATTTATGCATATCTGTGTGTCCAAATTTTCCCTTTTTGTATGAACACTGGTCATATTGGATTACTATGAACCCTAACGACCTCATTTTAACTTCACTACCTCTTTAAAGTCCTTATCTCAAAATAAAGTCACACTGAGGTACTTGGGGTTAGAACTTCAGCTATAAATTTAGGGGGTGAGAGAAACACAATTCAACCCATAATAAGGAGATACAATAGCTTTTAAAAAGGAAAGTGTGATTTGGTTGGTCTTTGTCCTTGGTTCCCAGAACAAAATTCCTAAAACTCTTGAAATCTCCTGAGTAATAAGAGTATCTTTTGTATGCTACTGAGATGATTGGTGGCGGAGGGGTGTGTGGGGGTGTGTGGGGGTGGGTAGAGTCCCCCAGATAGCTTCAGGATAGGGTTTGGTTGCCAGAAAGACCAAGGCATGATTAGAGGGTTGGATCCAAACCTATTCTCCAATCTCTAGGGAAGGGAGAGAAGCTAGAGATTGAGTTCAATCACCAGTGGCCAATGATTTAATCAATTTTATCAAACACAGTGAGAGCTCTATAAAATCCCCTAAATGATGGGAGTTTGAAGTATATCCATGTGCTAAGAAGCTGGTATGCCCAGAAAGGACATGGAAAGTCGACACTCCTCCCCCTAACCTGGCCCTACGCATCTCTTCCAATTGGCTATTCCTGAGTTGTATCCTTTATAATAAACTAATAATAGTAATTAAAGCCTTTCCCTGAGTTCTGTGAGTCATTCTAGTGAATTATTGAACCTGAGGAAGTGGGATTGTAGGAACCCCTAGATTTGTGGTCAGCTGGGCAGAGACGTGTGTAGCCTAGACACCCCATACATGGCTGGCTTCTGAAGTGGGGGCGGTCTTGTGAGACTGAGCCTTTAACTTGTGGAATCTGAAGCTAACCCCAGGTAGATAGGGTCAGAAGTGAACTGAATTGCTGGATAGCCAGTTGGTGTTGGGAGACTTGGGAAATTGGTTGGTATTGATAAAGAGACTATGAATCTGGTGTCAGGAGAATTAGAAGGAAGGAAGGGCTTCTATGACAACTAGGGGAGGCTTATGGTGTTAGAGTTCAGAGTACTCTATGGAGCTCTCTGAATCATTTCAAGTGTACTCATTTTAATTCACAGTCTGGATTTTTCCTAATTCTATGTTCTAACTTTTACTTACGTGACTTGGTGGCTTTAACTGATAGAGTAATTTGGCAACCCTAAATTTCAAAATTTGAGTTTAGTTTTCAGCTACTTTAGCATTAGGTTTGCAGTATTAAAGGATTTTCTGTTGTTGTGTTTTTAGAAATCAAAAGATAACATTGAAGGCCCTACAGCACATAAACTAAGAATAAATGGAATCAAAAGTATTAGAAAGGATTGAAGATGATTTAAATTAGAGGATATTATCATTTTAACAGAAAATCACAGAGAATCTACAGACAGGATATTAGAAATAATGAGAGTTTAACAAGATAGATAGGTATAAGATAGCTTTAAAACAGTTATCTGTACTTTATACCAGAAGAGAGTCCAGATAGACTCAGATAAACAGGGCATGTAATATACGATAAAGGTGGAATCTCAAATCATGGGAGAAATATTATTCAATGAAGGTGTTAAGACAATGGTTAGTTGTTCAGGAAAAAACATAACATAAACCATTTTCAGATATACCAAAGATTTTTTTTTAAAAGAAAGTAATTTAATCCATTACTTTACCATTATTGCATCACACTTATACAAAGGTTTCCAGTTAGTCTCCTAAGAGAGCATTTTTTAAAGATTTTATTTATTTATTTGAGAGAGAGAGAGAATGAGGGGGGAGGGGTAGAGAGAGGGGGAGAGAGAAGTAGACTCCTGGCTGAGCAGGGAGCCCCACTCAGAGCTCAATCTCAGGACCCCGGGATCATGACCTGAGCCAAAGGCAGACACTTAACAGACTGAGCCACCAGATGCCCTGTTATTAAACATTGCCATTTTACTGCTGCCAAACCCTGAAAAGTTCTGATTCAGTATTTGCAAATCATCTCTTATCAAAAGTTACCACTATGTAGATTAGTCTCAAGAACTAACAGGATTCAGAAAGTGCACAACAATTTCAGTCAATTAAATGAGTACCATCCATCATAAACTCTTTCTTGTTTGGGTCATTAGTGCACATGCTGGAAAGCTAGAAAGGAGTGGGAATGTTAATGGATGGAATAGGCTCATATCTTGAGAACTGCGATGCATTTACTTGAAGACTGACCATTGGAGGAAATTTAGGAGTAGAACGGTGTAAACTCTAGACCCAGATCGGCCCTTCCTGCATCCTCACTCTCTTCCACAGTTCTTCACAGAATCTTACTTTCCTGGTCCATCTTCCCAGTCTCTCAAAATACTTCCAGGAAACTGCAGAATGAGCCATGAGATGCCACTTTAGCAGAGCAGTTGCTGTATCTGGTACATTTTCCCACTTCTTTTGTTAGTCGTCTCTTGCCTCACTTTCTGGTGACTGGGCCATGGAAGCAAGACTTCAGTCCTAAAGACAGTTGACTCAATATTACAAAGACATAGATTGATTCCTTATTCAAATGAAAACCTCACAAATGTAGCATGGTTAGATCTCCTCCTTCACCCATGTGGATCTTTGTTCACTTACTGTCACCATGGGCATTTATAAATATAAGTCCAGCCTATCTTCTTCTCTTCCCAATGATTGTCTGGGTCCTGTGTATGTGGCTGAGTTCAGCGTTCTGAATTTAAAAGTGCCATTAGGATGCAAACAAATGATGCCCTTTTCTTTGAAATGTAGAGAGGTCTTTTTCTTTTAAAAGGTGGGTCAAAGTGCATCCAGTTCATCTTGCCCATCAACTAGTTTATAATCTAGGCCTCTCCACGTTTGATAATCTGCACTGTGAATATCTCATTGAGCACACTGTAATCAATTTGAAATGTTATCATTATTTTTGATGAAAGGGCCATGGAAAAAATTGAGATAATGTTAGCCTGCAGTGGCCTTTGTCCTTGAGAACAAATTGCTCTAACAAAACCAATTTCTGTATTTTTAAAGAATTAGTGCTATTTAAGCTGATGCAAGTGTAAGTCACATAACTGGAGTGACAGCAAGTTTGCTTTGTGAAGAAAATTAAGAGGTTGTTTACTTCCATGGAGAGCTTCCACAAAAAAAAAAAAAAAAAAAAGAAGATGAGATCGAGAGATGTGATTCCTGCCCAGAGATGGGCAGGATGACCTCTTTCAGGTCCATGGTATCTTCTGGTCCCTTCTGGTCACCTTGCTGCCCCAATTGACTTATTTTATTAGTGACTTGTCCTTGAATTCAACCTTGATTAAACTTGATGCTGGTCATCATTCTCTCCTGGGACCAACATTCCTTACCTCCTTCCCTTCTGCCTGTCTTTTCTATGCAGTCTTCACTCTGGAGAATGTGTGTAGAAAACCCTGTGCTCGATGCTTAGCTTTGCCTTTCTTCCACCTTTCTTTTCTGCTTTAGCCAACTCAAGAGCCCAAATGACTCCCTTAGAGAGACTTGTCCTTTTTCCTCCTGGCACATCAGACATTTTCCAAGTACCTGATCTACAGAGTGCCAGCTTAATACTATAAACTCTGGCACAGATATGAGAACCCAAAGTCAGGATTTTCCATAGGACAAGACAGGCCACAACCCAAAAACTGGTTCTTTTTTTTTTTTTCTGGCTTTTTCATATTGAGCACCATTGATGACAGTAACAGCTATACAGCCTCTATCACTCATTGGGACCAAAGACTTTTAAAAAAATTGAGTGCCTGACTCTTGGTTTCAGCTCAGCTCATGATCTCAGGGTTGTGAGATCAAGTCCCGCATCAGGCTCTGTGTTCAACGCAGAGTCTGCTTGAGATTCTCTCCCTCCCCCTTTTCCCCTCCCCTCTCTGCTCACACACAAGTGCTCTCTCTCTCTCCCCACAATAGAAAAATAAATAAAATCTTTTTTAAAAACCTGAAATATAAAAGTATTACAAGAAATAAACTGTTAAATGTTTTTATATATATGTTGGAGCAGGGAAATGTTTTATAGGCACAGCAGGAAACCCAGAAGCCACAAGGGAATTTGACTAAATAATTTGAAGCTTCCTCATAGCACAACAAACAAAAAGTCTTCACAAAGTTAAAAGATAAAAGACAATTGGGAAAGTAATATATTATCATGGCTTGTGGTGTGCTTTTGGTTGTCAATGAAGCCTGTTTGAATGCCAGCTCTAAAACTAACTGTATGAATTTGGGTAAATTACTTAATCTCTCTGAACTCCAGTCTTCCTTGTGTGAAAAGTGAGAATAATACCAATATTTCACAAGACTGATGTGAGGCTTAAATGGGATAATGTATGTAAAGTATTTAGCACAGAGCCTAGCATAAGCATTCAATAAATGCAAGGGGAAAGATCTGGAATATTTGCAAAAGCAGTTATTACAAATTAATAAGAAAAAACAAAGCATGTTTTAAAAAGGGCAAAGTATGTGAACAGGAAGCTTGAATAAGTAGAAATGACATTAGTAAATAATTACATGAAAAAATGTATAAACTACTAATAGAAAAGCAAAATAAAAGAACAATAAGATATATGATTATACTGTTTGCACGGGAAAATAATGTTTTCTTTGACCTTCTTATGGTCCCTAGCTGGGTCTGAAAATTAAATTGGCAAAGACAGATTAACAGGAGAAAAACATGTAAATTTATTTAATAAAAATTCCATGTGACTTGGGAGCCACAAAAGGAAATGAAGCCCCAAAGGAATGGGTAAGCCTGTGTGTTTTTATGCTAGGTTTGATGAAGAGTGGAGAGTCGTGGGAAGATGTGATAGGGTAAAGATTATAAGTATAGTAAACTGGGGTAAACTTAGCAAGGCCTGTTTGTTCTTGACAGTCCCTTATCTTCAGAGATGAAGATGCTTCTTTCCTCCAGGTAAGGCAAGGGCACTTCTCACATGAGGGTTTTATGATTGCTTCAGGAGGGGAGGGGAGGAGGATGTCAGCGTGACCTTCCTGCTCTGCCATTTTCTCAAACTCCTTCAGCTTAATCAATGTGCCAAGGTTGTGTGTCCTGAACCCATCAGAGTGGCAAAGATTAAAAAAAAAAAAATTGATAATGCCCTGAGCTAGTAAGAATATATAGAAAAAAAAACACTCTCTTACATTTTGTTGGGAATATAAATTGGTATACTTTTCAAGATAATTATTGGTATTTATTAAATTTAAATGTTCATACCTGTTTGATCTCACAGTTTCAATTCTAGAAATTTTCTTTTTTTTTAATTTTTATTTATTTATTTGACAGAGAGAGACAACAGTGAGCGAGGGAATACAAGCAGGGGGATTGGGAGAGGGAGAAGTCGGCCTCCTGCCGAGCAGAGAGCCCGATGCGGGGCTCTATCCCAGGACCCTGAGATCATGACCTGAGCTGAATGCTTAACGACTGAGCCACCCAGGTGCCCCTCAATTCTAGAAATTTTCTACTGAAATATTTATTCAAGGAAGCACAACATATTGTAGCTATAAAGATGGCTATAGATAAAACCAAAATTGCAAATAACGAAGACTATTATATAAATACTATAATTTAAATTCAAGATATATACAAAAGCAAGTTATACGCTAATCTGCATAATGTGATCTCCTTTTGGAAAAAAAAGAAATTATAACATATATGCTAATATGCTCATAAAATATCTCTAGATGTTAAAATTATAGAGTTTTTCCCCTTTTAGTATGATTTTGTGTCTAAACTACAATCATTTATAAACCTATAATAATTATACACTAGTGATAATTTATAATTGAATTAAGATGGGGGAGGAGAGGAGATACCAAAATACAAGAGGTGATCCCTCAGGAGGAAAAGAGATAGGATCTAAAGTTCAAGCAAAATGGAGAGATACCAGGTTATAAAAGTCATTTAAAAAAATTTTTTTTAAAGATTTTATTTATTCATTTGAGAGAGGAGAGAGAGAGCACGAGTGGAGCAGGGGGGAGGGAGGGGGAAGGGGCAGAGGAAGAAGCAGACTCCCCACTGACTCCCACTGAGCAGGGAGCCCAACACAGGGCTCCATCCCAGGACCCTGGGATCATGACCTGATCATGCTTAACCGACAGCCACCCAGGCACCCCTAAAAGTCATTTTAAATACTTGAAAATAAACCTCCCGCCAAGCTGTCTGCATACCAATAGTTAATATTCAAATTAAATTTTTCATATACTCATTGAGAAATATAGTATAAATTAATCAGTACTTTCACTTAAAAAAAAAGCTGCACAACTTTTTTGTAATTTAAATTTGCTTTCATTCGGAGGAGGAGGTCCTTCTCTTGCTCCCCCATCTTACTCGAAATTATCTCATGAGTGTAAATTCAAACAAGTCTGTGCAAATGCTTTGCAGTGCTCTGAAAAGTGCTAGATTGTACATGTCATTAGACGAGGCTTCAGTGGAGTGGCAGTAAGCATACAAATTGTTCCCAGGAAAAGGGAGTGTTACTGCTCCATATCAGTAAAACTGCATATGTTTATTATAATAACTCCGACACGAAGCTTTACATTTAAAAAACCAAACACTATATTTGAACACAACAGTCTTTCCGACTGTAGTATTGCATCTTCACACATGTGTGTGATTACTGCCCAAAGCTCCTATTTAGTCTGGCCCCTGACCCAGTCTCTCCCTTCATATACTGTACCTCCAAACTCAGCTGACATTGAGTCCAAACCATTAACATAACATAAGCCATACCCTGTTTAATTTGCCAATCCAAGTCCTTTATTCCTAATCTTAAAACATGCTTCATTTTATAAAAGCATTCAAGGGAATAAATGCACGGAAATGGAACTTGCCCAAGAGTTTCATATGCAGGCAGATACAAAAGACATCTGTGTAGTAATCCAGGAATCAGATTACTCTACTTGTCATCATTTTTTTTTTCAAGAATGGTAGAAGAAACGGGTGTAACCATGGAAATGTTCCTTCCAAACACACATATCTTAAACAAAACCTCAAAGCCTAGGAACATCAAGGAAACCAAGAGCCCTAGACTTTTCAACAGAGAATTCAACATTACCATGACACAGAGTAGCTAAAAAGAAATGCTTTCCAAAAACAGAAAGAAAACGCTACAAAGACAAGTCCCTTTGCTTTTACTCCAGGCAAGATGCCTTTTATTCTGTAAAACAAAACACTTGTCAGCAACTACAGAAATAAAATACGTGTCTAAAATTTTCCTAAGAAGAACTATTTATTCAGTAGCTAGACTCAGCCACTTCCCTTAGATAATTGTAGTGCAGCATCTTAATCCTAAAGTAAAGCAGGATATTCCTCACATCCTGCTTGAAATGGGGCTAGTCTCTAGGGGACATGGATGCTTCTTGGCCTAAACTTAATTGGAAGCAACTTAAATTTGTACAAATTTGTATAAAGACAATAAACACTTGCTTGCCAAAGTGGCTGGAGCATAAACTAACAACACTGAAATTAATTCATTAATTCAACAAATATTTATTATACACCTATTGTATAGTAAACACAGTCAAATGCTAGGCAAACAGCTGCCAAGAAAAGTAGACAATATCTCTAATTTTATAGAACTTACATCTAATTTAGTGAACCATTATTAAATAAAGCAAAAGCGTAATTGTAATATAGTCTTAAGCAGTGAGAAGAGAATAAAACAGGGCAATTTGATGAAGAGGATTTCTGGGTTAGGGGTGGGAGGCTACTTGAAACTGACAAGTCTTCAAAGATGTGACCTTTGAGCTAAGACTTGACAGCCAGGAAGACTGACCATGCACAGATGTAGAAAACAGAGTTAGAAGCAGAGGAATAGCACACAGAATGGTTTTGAGACAGGAAGAAACTTGGAGGATTATCATAAAAGAAAAGAGGGTGTTGCTGGAGCTTAAAGAGCATAAGAAAGAATTTAGGGAAGGCCAGATCATGTAGTGCCTTACAGACCAGACTGGTGGATTTTGGCTCTGGTTAATGTTCTAAAACATCGCTCTGCTGCTTTGGGGAAACGGAATAGAAGCAGAGAGACTAGGTAAGATATTTTGGTGGCTTAGACTAGAGTGATAGAAATGGAAATGAAGATAAGAGGAAATCATGCAGTATAAACATATTTTATGGTAAAGTCAATAGGCAGGCACTTGCCTTCCTCTTATCTAAGTTAATTAACGGAGGGAAAGAACATCATTGCAGTAGTAGGAGTAGGTTGACCTAGACCCTAGAGTTATTTTAAACTGTGGTGGCAATAGATCTCACTATAAGGCCCCTCTTGGGGCCAAAAAGATGCAACTTGGAAATTTGCAATAAAAAGTTCACAGCCAGGGGCGCCTGAGTGTTCAACTCTTGATTTCAGCTCAGGTCTTGATCTCAGGGTGGTAAGTTCAAGCCCCACATTGGGCTCCACGCAGGGCACGGAGCTTACTTAAAAAAAAAAAAAAAGTTGGGTGCCTGGGTGGCTCAGTTGGTTAAGCCACTGCCTTCGGCTCAGGTCATGATCTCGGAGTCCCAGGATCGAGTCCTGCATCGGGCTCCCCCTTCTCTGTGGGGAGCCTGCTTCTCCCTCTGCCTCTGCCTGCCACTCCCCCTGCTTGTGCTCACTCTGTCTCTTTCTCTCTCTATGTCAAATAAATAAATAAAATATTAAAAAAAAAAGTTCACAGCCATTTCATGAATATGTTAAAAGCAACCAAACAAAGAAACCAAGAACACATTCTGAAGATTTAGGTTAATAAAATTTTGCAGGTTTCTTTCTTTCTTTCCTTAATAAGCCTTAGAGCTAAGCTGCTTACTTAAAACAGATGAAAGCTGGTAGCTAGAATGAAGACAAATGTAAAAGGTTAGATTTTACAAAATTAACCATATAATGTGAAATATGAAATTCTAGTTGAGACTGGGAAAATATGAAAGACATAGCAGAAAAACACATGTGGGTGTATTAGGAAGAGGTAAGTGAGGAAAGAAAATAAAGAAGTATGAGATAAAGCTGTACTGGGGGATGGTGATCTGTAATTACTATTACAGCAAAAAAAATCATATTTATTTATTTATTTATTTATTTATTTTAAGAGAAGCAGACTTCCTGCTGAGCAGCGAGCCCGATGTGGGACTCGATCCCAGGACTCCAGGATCATGACCTGAGCCGAAGACAGTCGCTTAACCAACTGAGCCACCCAGGCGCCCCCCAAAAAATCATATTTAAAGAGAAATTCATTGAATGTCTGAAATATAAAGTGACATAAAAACAGTCAATTCCACCCAAATGCCACAATTTCTGCTCTACTGAGAAGGAAATAAATTCTATGTTCTAGTATAAACTGGATTTTATATGTTCAAACCACTGCTCCAAAAAGTTATATATTATTATGCTAAAGGTGGTGATACTTTCAGAGAACAATTTTCCGTGAAAATACATGGATTCCTCAAGATATAAAATTTCAGAGAAGCCAGAAGAGACTTTTAAATATATATTCAATAGAAAAATACTTTTCAATAAACAGATGAAATTTCACCAAAAACATGGTAAATTATGATTAATTCAGGGATGATATCCAAAACCCCTGGTATGGGCACTGACCACTCAGAAAGCAGGCTGGCCATAGAACTAGAGCAGGGTTCCAGGAGGCCCCTGACATAAGCTGGGCAAGAAAGGAAGGAAGAAAGGAAAAGTGGGGAGGAAGGAATAAATCAACTCTCCATTTTCAGCACTTTCCCTGAGTGACTTGTTTTTATCTATGTGTACTGTGAATCTTCATGCTGCCACCTCACCACCACCACTACAAGGAAGTTCTGAAACGAATCTGAAGATTATCTGCAAATGCATTGCCTATAGTTATTTATATTCTGTTGCTTTTCAAAAATGTAAGTGCCTATCATATAATAAATATCAAGTATTTATTATTATTTGCATTTCTTAATTTAAAAACTTTTATAAGTATGTATTTTATAATTTATTCACTTCACAAATATTTACTAAGTATCTACTATGTGCCAGATACTCTTGAAGGCCCTGGAAATACATAAATAAACAAAAAAGATAAATCCCTCCCATCCATGAAGGGCAGGATAGATATAGGCAGGCAGACAAGCTAAAAAAAAATTGGCTTTCCAGGGTACTGACAAACTGATGACAGAGATACTGTTTGGCAACACCTGAGCAATGATTCTCCTTCTTACTTTGATTAAGAAATGGCCTTTCTATTCTGAATATGGCTTGAAAACTACAGAAGTCCTGAATCTTTGATAATATTTCTTATTAGAGACACAGCCTGTTTGGTTGTGTCTAACCCCCTCTTGCTGAAAATAGTGCTATAAGTCCCAAGAATAAAATATTTTACAAACTTTCATGATAAAGACACTTAACAAACTAGGAACAGAAGGAACTTTCTCCACCTAACAAAGGTCACATATGGAAAACCCAAAGCTAACAAATTAAGTAAAAATAGTTAATGGTGTAATACTGAAAGCTTTGCCTCAAACATCAAGAGCGAGACAAGGATGCTGCCACCACTTCTATTCAACATGCTACTGGAGGTTCTGGTCAGGGCATTTAAGCAAGAAAAATAAATGAATGAATGAATGAATGAATGAATAAAATCCAGATAGGAAAGAAAGAATTGAAACTGTATTTGTAGATAATATGATCTTGTATGTAGAAAATTCTGATGAACCCACAAGAGAATTATTAGAGCTAATAAGCAACTCCAGCAAGATTACAGGATACATGATCAATATACAGAAATTAATTGTATTTCTATACATAAGCAATGAACAATCCAAAAATGAAATTTAGATACTATTCTACTTACAGTAGCATCAAAAAGAATAAAATACTTAGGGAAAAATTTAACAAAATAAGTAGAAGACTTGTACACTGAAAACTACAAAACATTATTGAAGACCTAAGCAAAGGTGTAAATACAAGCATAGCCCAGAGATACTGAGGCTTCAGTTCTAGATCATTGCAAAATGTGAATATCACAATAAAGCAAGTCAAATGAATGTTTTGGTTTCCCAGTGCATATAAAACTATGTTTATACTATACTGTAGTCTATTAACTGTGCAATAACATTATGTCTAAAAAAAACAATGTGCATACATTAACTTAAAAATACTTTATTGATAAGAAATGCTAACCATCATTTCTTAACCATGGTTAAGAAATGTTAACCAAATGCTAACAATCAACCAACTTGCTTTCAGCAAGTTATAATCCTTTTGTTGGTGGAGAGTCCTGCCTCCATGTTGATGACTGCTGACTGATCAGGGTGGTAGTTGCTGAAGGCTGGGGTGGCTGCGGCAATTTCTTAAAATAAGACAACAATGAAGTTTGCCACATTGATTGACTCTTCCTTTCAAAAATGATTTTTCAGTGATGTTTGATAGCATTTTACCCACAGTAGAACTTCTTCCAAAATTGTAGTCAGTCTTCTCAAATCCTGCTGCTGCTTTATAAACTAAGTTTAGGTAACATTCTAAGTCCTTTGTTGTCATTTCAACAGTCTTCACAACATCCTCACCAGGAATAGATTCCATCTCAAGAAACTACTTTCATTGATCATACCTAACAAGCAACTCTTTATCCATTAGTTTTATTATAAGATTGCAGTAATTCAACATAATAAAGAAAATGTTTGAAATCTTGTGAGAATTACCAAAATGTGACACAGAGATGCAAAATGAGCAAATGCTATTGGAAAAATTGTGCCAATATCATTCAGCAACTATGCCTTGAGCTCTGACCCTACACCAAGTGCTTTGGCAGGCCCAAGTACAGTGCTGAAAATAACCAAGTGTTCCCTGCTACTCTGGAGGAGAAAAGAAAAGAAAACAGAGGAAAAGAAAAGAAAAGGAGAAGAGAAGTAAAGAAAAGTAGAAGAGAAGAGATGAGATGAAAGAGAAGAGAAGAAAATGGTAACAATAGCCTTGCTCAATGTAGGATTGCCACAAACCTTTAATTTATAAAACACACAGTATCTGTGAAGTGCAATAAAATGAGGTATGCTTGTGAAAAAAAGACATAAATAAATGAAAAGACATTCTGTTTCATAGATTAGACAACTTAATATTGTTAAGATGGCAACACTCCCAAATTGATCTATAGATTCAATGCAAACAAAATTCCATCTGGCTTCCTTGTAGAAACTGAGAAACTGATCTTAGAATTCATATAGAAATGCAAGGAACCTAGAATAGCCAAAACAGTGTTGAAAAGGAAGAACAAAGTTGGAGGACTCATACTTCCTGGTTTCAAAAGTACTACAAAGCTACAGTAATCAAGGCTGTGTGATACTAGCAAAAGGATAGATGCATAGATCAATGAAATAGAATTAAGAGTCCAGAAATAGGGGCGCCTGGGTGGCTCAGTTGGTTAAGCGACTGCTTTCGGCTCAGGTCATGATCCTGGAGTCCTGGGATGGAGTCCTGCATTGGGCTCCCTGCTCAGCGAGGAGCCTGCTTCTCCCTCTAACCCTCCCCCACCATGTACTCTCTCTCTCTCTCATTCTCGCTCTCTCAAATAAATAAATAAATCTTAAAAAAAAAGAGTCCAGAAATAAACTCATACAATGGGAGAAAGAATAATCCTTTTAATAAATGGTGCTTGGAAAACTGGATATTCACATACAAACAAGTAAAGTTGGATGTATATAAAAAATTCAAAGTGAATCAGACTTAAATTTAATAGCTAAACTTTATATATTTCCTAACTTTGTGTTTTATGAATTTTTTAACTCCTAAAAAAGTGTAGGAATAAATCTTTATGACTTCAAATTAGGTAATGGTTTCTTAGATATGATACTGAAAGCACAAGAAACCAAAGGAAAAAATGGATAAACTGAACTTCATTAAAATTAAAAACTTTTGTACATCAGAGGACACTATCAAGATAGTAAAAAGACAATCAATAAAATGCGAGAAAATATTTGCAAAGCGCATATTGGATAAGCGGTTAATATCCAAAATATGTAAAGAATCCCTACAACTCAATAACAACAAAAACCCAAACAACTCAACTCAAAACTGGGCAAAGGACCTGAATAGATATTTCTCTAAAGAAGATATATAAATGACCAATAAGCACACGAAAAGATGCTCAACATCAACTACCCATTAGGGAAATGCAAATCAAAACCACAATGACATGACACCTCACACCCAACAGGATGGCTATTACCAATACAAGGAAAAATAACAAGTGTTGGTGAGGATGTAGACAAATTGGAACCTTCTATCGCCATTGGGAATGTAAATGGTTCAATTGCTGTAAGAAACAGTTTGGTGGTGCCTCAAAAAGTTAAGCCATATGATACAGCAGTCCCATTTCCAGGTATATACCTGAACTGGAAAGCATTTTATTTACTATTACCAGTTCATTATAAAGGGATGCATAGGCAAGGTATGGGGGGAGAGAAGCAGAGCTTCCATGCCCTTTCTGAGTGCATCACCCTCCCAGTACCTGGATATATGCATCCGCCAACGGGAAGCTCTCTGAACCCTGTCATTTAGGAGTTTTTATGGAGGTTTCATTATGTAAACATGACTGATTAAATCATTGGTGACTGACTCAATCTCCAATTCCTACCCCTGCCTGAAGGATAAGGAGTGGGACTGAAAGTTCCAACCTCTAATCATGGCTAGTTCTTTCCAGTGACCAGTCCCAATCCTGAAGCTTTCTAGGGGCTCTCAGCCACCAGTTGCCCCATTACCATACAAAGACACTCTTTTTTTTTTTTAAGATTTTATTTATTTATTTGAGAGAGAGAATGAGAGAGAGAGAGAGAGAGAGAGAGCACATGAGAGGGGGGAGGGTCAGAGGGAGAAGCAGACTCCCTGCTGAGCAGGGAGCCTGATGCGGGACTCGATCCCAGGACTCCAGGATCATGACCTGAGCCAAAGGCAGTCGCTTAACCAACTGAGCCACCCAGGCGCCCCAAAGACACTCTTATCACTCAGCAGATTCCAAGAGTTTTAGGAGCTGTATGCCAGAAACTGAGGACAAAGACCAAATACTTCCTTTTTTTTTTTTTTGATATAGGTATATTTATTCAGATTGGTCAATTTGCATTAAATTTAGAAGAATTTTCACCAATTTTGAGACATATACATTTATCTTTTGAAGTTTGGACTGGGGTACAGTCTATTTTATTTTTGTTGCATTTTGTGTCTCAATGTGGACCTGAAGTTGAGAAGTTATCATTTCAAGTCACTATTTTGCAGTAAAAAGGTAAATTATTTACTTTCTGGAAGAAATGAGGTGTTTGAATTTATTTATTTATTTATTTATTTTACTTTTTAAATTTTTATTGTTATGTTAATCACCATATATTACATAATTTGTTTTGGTGTAGTGTTCCATGATTCATTGTTTGTTCATAACACCCAGTGCTCCATGCAGAATGTGCCCTCCTCAATACCCATCACCAGGCTAACCCATCCCCCCACCCTCCTCCCCTCCAGAAACCTCAGTTTGTTTTTCAGAGTCCATCATCTCTCCTGGTTCGTCTCCCCCTCTGACTTACTCCCCTTCATTCTTCCTCTCCTGCTATCTTCTTCTTTTTCTTTTTTCTTAAAATATGTTGCGTTATTTGTTTCAGAAGTACAGATCTGTGATTCAACAGTCTTACACAATTCACAGCGCTCACCGTAGCACACATCTTTAATAGAACTGCCCTTCAACGAAGTGGAGGTTTAGAGACTCCCCACCCCTTAGGTGAAAAGCCACAAACAACTTTTGACTCCCCCAAAACTTAACTACTAATTGCCTACTATTGATTAGAAACCTTACCCCTAACATGGTCAATTAACACTTATTTTGTATGTTATATGTATTACATACTATATTCTTACAATAAAGTAGGTTAGAGAAAAGAAAATATTATTAAGAAAATCATAAAGAAGAGAAAATACATTTATAATACTGTATTATATGGAAAAAAAATCCATGTATAAGTGGACTGATGCAGTTCAAACCCATATTGTTCAAAGGTCAACTATATTATCACAATACCCAAAATGTTGAAAGCAGGGACTGTCAGGTATTTGTAAGCCAATGCTCATAGCAATATTATTCACAATAGCCAAAAGGTGGGAACAAACCAAATGTCCACTGATGGATGAAAGGATAAACAAAATGTAATATACACACACAATGGAATATTATTTGGCCTTAAAAAGTAATGGAATTTTTATCCATGTTACAATAGGGAAGAACCTTGAAGACATATGCTAAGTGAAATAAGCTAGACCCCAAGGGACAAATATAGGATTCCACTTACATGAGGTAACTAGATACAAAAAGTAGAATAGAAGTTCCCAGGAGCTCAGGGGGAAGGAGAAATATGGAGTCATTGTTTAATGAGTATGGAGTTTCTCTTTGGGGTGAAAAAAAAAGTTCTGGCAATGAATAGAGGTGATGGTTGTACAACAACATTGTGAATGTACAAAATGCCACTAATTACACACTTAAAATGGTAAATTTTATGTTATGTGTATTCTACCAATATTAAAAGATGTGGAGAATGTGGAACCCTCATATACTGCTGGTGGGAATGTAAAATAGTGCAGCCACTTTGGAAAACAGTCTGGCAGTTCCTCAAAATATTAAACATAGAATTGCTATATGATTCAGCAATTCCACTCCTAGGTTCCCAAGAGAAATGAAAACATATGCCCACCAAAAAATTTTACATCGATGTTCGTGGCGACATTATTCATAATAGACAAAAAGTGTAAACAACTTAAATGTTCATTAGCTGATGAACAAAGTGTGGTGTGTCTATACAATGAAATAGTATAGTATTCTGCAATAAAAAGGAATGACATATAGACACCTGCTACAACGTGGATGAACCTTGAAAACATTACACCAAGTGAAAGAAGCCAGTCACAAAGGGTCACATATTTCATGATTCCATTCATATGAAACGTCTAGAATAGACAAATATATAGATAAAAAGTAGATTTGTGGCTGCATGGGAGGGACAAGAGGGCTGGGGACAAATGGGGGGGGTGATTGCTAATGAGTCCAAGGTTTCTTTGTGGGTGATGGAAATATGCTAAACTAGATTGTGGCGGTGTCTCAGTTGATTCAGACTGCTATCACAAAATACAATGGACTGGGTGGCTTATTAAAAACAGAAATTTATTTCTTATAGTTTTAGAAGCAGGAAGTCCAAGATCACGGAGTCAGCATGGTCAAGTTCAAGCTCCAGAATGGAGAGGGTTGTTTTCTTGACCCCTCACATGGCAGAGATAGGAAGAAAGAGCTCTCTAGAGTCTCTTTTATAAGGGCACTAATTCCATTCTTGAGGGCTCCAGTCCCATGACATGACCGTCTCCTACAGGCCCCACCTCCTAACACCATCACAATGGGGGACTAGGATTTCAACAAAAGAATTTTAGAAGGACACAAACATTTAGTCCATTGCATACCACCACTTTGGAAAATATTTGGTGCTATTTGTAGAGTTGAACATTCACAGCAATTTTACTCTTTGGCCCAAAGAAATTACTGTTTAAGTGCAACAAAAAGTAGAAAAAACTTTGGAAAAAAAACCACCTAAATGTCTATAAATAGAAGAATGGAAAATAAACTATGGCATATCCATACAATGGAATCGTGTCAGAAGATTCCATATAGTCCTGGAAGATTACATATGACACAATTCTTTTTTTAAAAATAAAATTAGAAACAACTATTTAAAATTATGTTTTAGGAAGCACAGAGATAAAATACAGCCTTGTAAAGCAAAGGGAAAATGGGCAAAATTTAAGGAATGAAGAGGCCCCAAATTCAGGTAGGCAAAGAATGAGAGGGGACTGCACCATATTGCTAGGTATGGGTTAATATTAAGATCCAGGCTGTTGAATTGGATGGCAACTTCATGGATGCTTAATTGGTATTAAAAATAAATAAAAAATAAATGAGGGCCTTGCATGGGCCAACGGGTGAGAATGTGTCAAGAACCAGATATTAATGATCTATTTCTGTGTACCACTTGAGGTCCATTTTAAAAATACACAAAAAACAAATAAAAAGTAACAATCACCTCAGGCTAAAATTTTCGATTATTTCTCAAAATATAGGCATGTCACAGGGGAGATAAAAAAAAAAAGTAGTCTAACCGTCTGACTCGAGAGTTGGAAGTTAGATACTCAGTAATTCCTAACATTGATATAAAGATGTATGTCAAATATGGCTAGTAAAAATTTAAGTACGAGATAAAAAGAGAACCATAATTAGTGAAGTTTCACAGGCAAAGGGGAAAAAAATAAGCAAGAATGCTTAACAAATGAAAAACATAAAAAATGTCAGAAATAAGAAACATAATTATCACGATAAATTTGTGAGAATTAAATGAGGATGAAACAAGCTCACTTATTTATTCACTTAGAAAATAATTGGAGTAGCCAAATTAAGATATGCTATTGAAATAGTACAAGATTTTTAATTTATTTTTTTATCTTTAATTGAGGTATAGGTTGACTATATTAGTTTCAGGTGTACAACACAGTGATTCAGCAATTACACACACTATGCAGTGCTCACCAAGATAAGTAGCGTTACATATCTGCCACCATACAAGGTTATTTCAGTATTATTGACTACGTTCCCTATACTGTACTTTTCATCCTTGTGATTTATTTTATAACTGACAGTTTGTAAAAAATTAAATGTATTTAATTGGCTTTAGAAATTATATGAATAAATGATAATTGATACATAAATATATGTTGATTTAAAAATATAGAAGTAACTACCACAGTAATGGCCTATACTTCCCTTCATCTGACCCTAAACAGGATTTTAAGCAAATAGCATACATTTGAGACTGGTAGGTTATCAGGTTAGTTTTTTCTAGCTCCATCTTTCAGCCTCTCCGGGATACAGAAATTCAACTGTATTTATTAAAACCATTTGAAGTAGACGCTGCTATTCCCTAAAATTTCCCCTCTTTTTGTAACAGATGAGGAAGTTGAGGCTTAGAAAGGTGAAGTAGTTTTTCCAGGTTACGCTGCTGGTATGTCATCCTGTTAGCATTCAAACTCCCAACAACTGACCGCATGGCCAACATTCGATGACTAGACTATCACTGATACCACAGTCCTTGTGAGATAATCTTCTGTGTTGTACAAAAACCCTATTACACCATAGAAAAGATAACCTAGAAACTAAGTAAAACTGTAACGATGCCCTCTGTTTTCCCTTGCTCTTGGAAGATTTCCCATTACTTAAGTTTTTTCTGTGAGCCAATCAATCTCTTGCAGGGCTACATAACAAAATCATGCTGGTCCTTTGCTGCCCCCTTATGGGAGACGTACACAGATACATAAAAGTCCCCAGCCAATAACTACAGTCTCACTTTGTCACAACTATTTCAGATATATCTAGCTTTAAGTGATATTGTTCAGCTTCTAGAACAAAGCAACCAGTACATAAAAGGGACTCAATGAGTGTTTGTAGAATTGAACAGAAAGTTTATCCACAGAATCTCTAATATGTACTAGGAGGTTGATTTATAAGAATCCTATAAAAAATAACTTATTTGGTCAAATGACTACACACCTTCCAATTTAATCTTTGGGGTATACAGATTGGCTTATATCACGCTTATTTAAAATTATAAAATTGCATCATGTAACCAATTTATGCGTAATAAATTAAATCCTAAAATTTACAAAATAAATTAAAATTATAATTGAAAATTTTCAGTTCAATCACTTGTTTCCAGTACTTTTGCTTCTTTTTAGAGCCCAGATTCAAAGCAAATAGTTCAAGTTTCTTCTCATTTCCTGCTCTTGGTTTTATCTCTGTTGGTTGTGACCACAGTCTATCTCAGAAGAAACAAAGGGTTTTGAACTCTGCAATAGACAGGCCTGATCAAACTTCAACAAAATGTATGAAGAACAGCAGTGCTTTAAGTTTTAATGTAGGTAGAGGCACCTGGGTGGCTCAGTTGGTTAAGCGTCTGCCTTCGGTTCAGGTCATGATCTCAGGGTCCTGGGATGGAGCCCCACACTGTGTTCCCTGCTCAGCAGAGAGTCTGCTTCTCTGCTTCTCCCTCTCTCCGACCCTCCTCCCTGCTTTTTTTTCTCCCTTAAAAAAAAGTTTTAATGTAGGTAAATAGTTATCTCCCTAGCTACTTCCTCAAACTGATAAGGCTATTAATGATTACACTAAACATTAAAGCCCATAATCTTATGACTTCAAAACAATAAGAGATTTTTGTAGCTCAATGGTAAAGGTAATTATTTCACTAATTCATGGATAAGTGGCCTTCCAAAGTCATGGATGATTTTCTACAAGGAAACCTCTCCAGGCTTTCTACTAGAATGGGGTGTTTAAATCCTTAGAATTGACTTCACGTGGCTTTCTTCACAGGTACTGGGAAAGGCCATACACATCACTGAGATGTGTGATATATATCATTCCTACATACTGGGCAGCTACTACAAATTAAAACACACACACACACACACACACACACACACACACACATATATAACAACAGCTGCCAGTGTACTCCCAGAAATATTTCCTGGATCCTTCCAGTAGCTCTATCAAAACAACTTATTATGAGTTCATCAGGAGCTTTCCTACTCATAGTTCCCTTCCCATTCTCAATGGTATCACACTAGTACAGGCTCTTATCTTAACACCCACTCACCAAATACTATATTTCTTGAGCACTATGTACAAACATTGTGCTTGGAGCTAGGTACAGAATAATAAGCCAAAGATACATGGTCTGCTATCATGTAACTTACAGTCTAGAAAGAGAAAACAGACACCAAGCAAATAAACATACAAATAAATATACTGATAGTTTGATAAGGTTTGATTAAGGAAAATAACAATGTTTTAAGAAGACTTAAAAGGAAGGTAGTTCCTATTATATTTCTATTCAGACCAAGCTGTCATTCAGGGAAAGGCCCCTCTCTATAGAACGGACATTTAAGTCAACACCTGAAGAATAGGTTGTAGTAATGAAGGTAAAAAAAAAAGAGAAAAGAGAAATCCAGGTAAAAAAAATAGCAAAAAGCTTAAGCCTTAAGATAAGAAAAAGCATGGCATGTTTTAGGATGTATATAAGGCCAGTGTGGCTGAAAAATGAGACTAGACAATACAGCCTAAATTATCAGGGCTTTACAGGCCATGTGAAGAAGTTTTACTTCAAACAACCAGGGTACCATTAGATGGTTTTAAGCAGTAAAGTGACATGATCTAATTCATGCTTTTAAAAGCTTACTTCAGTTTCTGGGTAGAGAATGGTTTGGAGCACAGCAAAGGCAAAAGTAGAGAAATCATAATGGCAAGTGCGGGCATTCCAACAAGATGGAGGCTTGGGTTAAGAAAGTTACAATGGAATAGAAAGAAAATAGCTGAATTTAATATGTTTTAAAGGTAAAATTAATAGAACATTGATGATGGACTAGATGTTGATTGGTTTGAGCAACTCATGAATGGAGGTATCTCATATATTGAGATAAAAAAGACAAAAGGAGCCTACGTTTAGTAGGGAAGGGAATGAAAATTCAGTTTTAGGCATGTTCATGTTCAGATTTCTGTGACATATCCAAGTAAATATGTCAAGTAGTTAGTACATAAATGACAAATGATGGCAAAGGATGAAATCACTTAAAAAGATCATAGAGTGAGAATAAAAGAGACTCAAGACTAAGCTGTAAGGGGAATGAGTATAAAGGAGTAAGAGCTCCAAAGACCCAGACAGTAGGAAAGTCAGGAGAGTATTATGCCACATAAATTTATACTTAGAAATTAGAGCTGCTAAATGAATACACGAACAGCAGGTTAGTCCATCTGACCATTTCTTACAGAGATCTTATAAAAGAATTGAATGCACAAAACTGGAATGTTTTAATGGTTTGTCTGCTAGCATTATGATCTCATAAAATGAAATAAACTGTTTTCAGTGGGAACACAAGCCTTCTTCCTGTCTTTTGAACACATCAAATATATCCCTTTTTCAGGGTTTTTACACTTGCTCATGTTTGGAAGATCCTTCTCTCTAATGGCTCCCCCCTTCTTCCTGTCTTCTGGGAACACATCAAATGTATCCCCTTCTCAGGGTTTTTATACTTGCTGATGTTTGGAATATCCTTCTCCCTAATGACTCCCCATTTGTATTATTCAAGACTCAGTTCAAATGTCACTTCCTTAGAGAAGCTTCAGAGAACCATCCTCTAAAATGGCTTTCTCCTGCTTCATCTTTTCACAGCACCTCCTATTGCTTGTTTCCTACCAACTAGAATATAAGCTACATGAGAGCAAGGATCTCATATATCTTGAGTTCACCATAATTTTCCCAATGCCTAAACAGTGCTTAAAACAGAGTAGGCACTCCATAAATGTATGAAGTAAATAAAATTAAAATATATAATATTTTCCAATAAGTATAGAAGATCATTGTTATTCATGGTTTGGAAAATATAATACTCAAGATAGACCTGCATTAGATAAAAGTAATATGTATATCTAGAATTGTGAATCTATTATTGGAGTCTTCATCTTTCTTCTAGTCAACAAGGACTCCACTAAACCTTCATACTGCACTCCTCCTACTTACTTCTCTGAGGTCACACTTGGCAATTCACTTTCTCTCCTGATGAGTATGTCTGGCATTTCCTGGGGCCCAAGTCTAGCCTACTTATGACACCTAAACATGAAACTAAGCCACCACCTCTTTATCCAAAATCACAGCCAATACTGTGCCAAAGAACCCTGGACTCTCCAATCCTTCTGATGCCAAAGGCTGAGGGCTCATTTTCATCAAAGAAGTTTTGTATTAGGTGACTTACTAATTGAAATATCACTTAGAGATAAACAACCTGTTTCCCAAAGCAAGTTCTACTAGAAGTGAAATTTGTAACTGTATATATATTGTTAGCAAAAATCATGTAAACTATATATTTCTAATTTTTAAAAATTGGTAGGCATTTATTCAGAAAACATTTCCTAAATACATTCTAGATGGTGAACCATGTATTTTCAGAATGCAGAAGTGCATAGTGGGAAACAAAGTACTTTTCATTAAAAATTGCAAGTTATATTAACATATAATGGGCTTAAAATTGACATTTTAAATTAATTAATCAGTATTTTTAAATTTCTCTATTTTAATATCTATTACAGCAAATATCAATAGGTATAACCTGCATAAATAAAAGTTTTCCATTAATTTTTAGGGATACAAAGGGTTCCAAAGAACAAAATGTTTGAGATCCACTATCATAGGTTCAGGAAGAGACTAAAAACAGGAAAGAAGACCAAAAGAATGGTTTTGTGAGCATGAATGCCTGATTTAGTGTGACTATAAAGAGAAAGAATAAAATCTGATATAATATGGATTAAGAACACTAGCAGCCCTAAAATCCTAAAGACTGATGGTGCTTCCCTCACCATATCAAAATAAAACAATATTAATGCATAGAATGAATGTAAGGAATTCAAACAAATATCTGAGATTTCCTTGTATTTTTTTCCCAGCTTTATTGAGGTATGATTGGCAAATAAAAATGTTATATATTTCAGTTATACAACTGGACTTTTTAAAAGACATACAATGTGATGAGTTAATATACGCATACACTGTGAGATGGTTACCACAATCAAGTTAACAAACACATCCATCATCTTAGTCAGCTTTTTTTTTCTTTTTTGTGGTGGTGGTGTTGGTGTAAGAAAAATTAAGATCTACTGTCTTAGCAAATACAGTACTATTAATAATAATCACAATGCTATACATTAGAGCTGCAGAACTTATTCATCTTTTATCTGGAAGTTTGTATCCTTTGACCACCCTTCCTCAGTCCCCGGCAACCACCACTCTACTTTGGTTCTATGAATGTGACTGTTTTAGATTTCACATATAAGTGAGCTCAAACTTGTCCTTCTGTGTCTAGCTTATTTCACTTAGGCATAATATCCTCCAGGTTCATCCATGTTGTCACAAATGACAAGACTTCCTTCTTTTATGGATGAATAATATTCTACTACACACACACACACACACACACACACACACACACACACACATTTTCTTTATCCATTCACCTATTGATGGTGAAAGCTGAAAGTGTTTCCTCTAAGATCAGGAACAAAACAGGGATGCCCACTTTCACCATTTGATTCAACATTTGGCTAGGAAGTCCTAGACAAAGCAATTAGGCAAGAAAAATAAATAAAAGGTATCCAGAAAGGCATCTACATCCCAGAAATAAAACATGCTTAACAATCAACTCATCTCTGAGAAGGGCTCCAAGAATATAGAATGTTGAAAAGATAGTCTCACCTGTTATTTCAATGATCTTTTTAAAGTTTCAAGTAACAAAATCTTTTGTTCACCTTGTAAACTGGTACCCTTGTTTTGACAGACTCTAAACATGTTTCAGAGGGAATAGGTCCTACCTCATTCTATTATACATTATTACCCTTATACCAAAACTAGTTATACAATTTACAAGAAGGGGAAATTAGAGACTAATATGACTCATGAACATAGATGTAAAATTCTAAAACAAAATATTAGCAAATCTAACCCAACAATGTGTAAAAAGAATTATAAACCATGACCAAGTAGAATTTATACCAGGAATGCAAAGCTGATTCAACATTTAAAAATCAGTTAATGTTGGGCGCCTGGGTGGCTCAGTTGGTTAAGCGACTGCCTTCGGCTCAGGTCATGATCCTGGAATCCCGGGATCGAGTCCCACATCGGGCTCCCCGCTCAGCGGGGAGTCTGCTTCTCCCTCTGACCCTCTCCCCTCTCATACTCTATCTCATTCTCTCTCTCAAATAAATAGATAAAATCTTTAAAAAAAAAAATCAGTTAATGTTATCCACCACATCACCTAGGTAAAGAAAAAAAAATCATATCGAAGATTGATCAAAAGATCTGAACAGACACCTTACCAAAGAAGGCACACAGGTGGCAAATAATCACATGGAAAGATGCTTACTATCATATGTCATTAGGTAATTGCAAATTGAAACAACAATGAGATACCACTACACATCTGTTAAGATGGCTAAAATCCAAAAACTAGTAATAACTAAATCTGGTGATGATGTGGAGCAACAGGTACTCTCATTCATTGCTGGTAGAAATGCAAAATAGAACAGCCACTTCGAAAGACAGTTTGGGAGTTTCTTACAAAGCTAAACATTGTCTTTTTTTCCCCTCCAGGTTTAGTGAGATATAAGTAAATATAACATTGTGTAAGTTAAAAGTGTACAACATAATGATTTGATATATATTGCAAAATGATCACCACAATAAGGTTAGTTAATGCAACCATTACCTCATATAGTTACAAAATTTTTTGTGTAATGAGAAGTTTAAAAAAAAACAAAATACAACAACAAAAAAATCTACTCTATTAGCAACTTTCAAATGTACAATACAGTGTTGTTAACTATAGTCACCATGCTCTCCGTTACATCCCAAAACTTATTCATCTTGTAACTGGAAGTTTGCACTCTTGACCACCTCTGCCCATTTTCCCCACCTCCTACCCCCCACCCCAACAAAATCTTACTGTATGTTATAGACTGAACTGTGTCCTCCAAAAATTCATATGTTGAAGCCTTATCCCCCAGTTTGACAGCATTTGGAGATAGGGCCTTGGCGGGGAGGGGGGGTAATTAAGGTTAATTGAGGTCAGAAGTGTTGGGCTCTAATCTGGTAGGACTGTCTTTATAAAAAGAGGAAGAGACACCAGAGATCTCTCTCTGGAATAAGTGAGGACACATCAACAAAGCCAAACCAGGAGGAGAGGCCTCACCAAAAACTAAATTTTCCCACACTTTGATCTTGGACTTCTGGCCTCCCTGAACTCTGAGAAGATACACTTCTGTTGTTTAAGTCACCCAGTCTGTAGTATCTTGCTATGGCAGCTGAGTAGATTAAGATACTGCATGATCCAGTGATTGTTTTCCTACATATTCACCCAGTTGAAAAGTTATGATCATACAAAAATCTGCACATGGATATCTCAGAGCAGCTTTATTCAGAACTCACTCAATAGGTGAAAGGATAAACTGTGGTATACCCAAAGAAATATTATTTAGCAATAAAAATAATGAACTATATTAAGCCCCCCACACACATACAAAAAGACATGTAAAAAACTTAAATATGTATTGCTAAATAAAAGCAGCAAATCTGCAAAGACTGTATGATTCTAAGTATATGATATTCTAGAAAATACAAAACTATGCAGACAATAAAAAGATCAATGGCTGCCAGGGGTTCAGTGGAAGGAAAGAAAGGATGAATAGGAGGAGCAGAGCAGACAGAGACACTAGTCTGTATAGTGGATACATGACATTAAACATTTGTCAAAACCCTTAGAACTATATGATGCAAATTGTGAACCCTAATGTAAACTATGTATTTCAGTTAATAATAATGTACCAATATTGATTCATTGATTGTAACAGGCATACCACATTACTGCAAAATGTTAATAGCAGAAGTTGTGCAGGTGGGGGAAGAATATGGGAACTCTGTACTGTCTATTTTTCTATAAATTTAAAACTGTTCTAAGCAATAACATCTGTTAATTTAAAAACCATATGACTTGGAAAGGAAGAAGTAAAAGTTTTTATTTGGAAAACAAGATGTTTATATATACAAAATCCTAATATATCTAAAGTAAAACTACTAGAAATAATGATTTTAGAAAGTTGCAAAACAGTCTATATACAAAAATCATTTATATTCTATATACAACAGTAAACAAATAAAAATTGATATTTAACAAATACCATGGCACCAATAAATGTGAAAAATGTAAGGATAAAATTAACAAAGTATATGTAAGACTTGTATACTGTAAACTAGAAAATACTGGTCAGAGAAATTTTAAAAGATCTAAATAAATGGAAATCCATACAATGTTCATGGACCAAAAGACTCAATATTGTTAACAGGTCAATTCTTTCCAATTTGAGCTATAGATTCAGCACAATTCCAATCAAAATCACAGCAAGATATTTTGAAAAATCAACAAGTACACTTCTGTAGTTTCTAGTCAGACATATAAAGTGCTTTGAAGTTCACTCCCATCCTCACAAGAAAAACACTAAACTGAAAATCAAGAACTCTTCTTTGATACATCTGAGAATTGAGATCACAGGGTAAACTGCTGGCCCGGAAAACTGAAGAAACAAACAGATACAAAGAATCACAGCTTACTGGGAACAAAGGCCTAGCAGAAGCTGGCAGCTAGAGTCAACATTACAAGTTACAAGAAGTTACAGTTACTTTAAACTGTAACTGATGAATTGCTGGAGGCTTAGTGTGGGGAAACTTGAAGGTTAAAATACCTAAAAGGTCCAATTGTTTTGGGGGGAGTTCCACATTTAAAAGAGGTTTACCTCCTCCAGGAGTCCTAGCACTGTGAAGGTCAGAGAAAAATTCCCCTGCGTTTATATTAGTGGTACTAGAAAAGGAACCATATAAAAAATGTGCCCAGAGCATTTTGTTCTTAACAAGTTCTGCCCTCAAGGGAAACTATTTTATCAGAGCATAACTGACTTGGTGGGGAGGGGGGGAGGTTTACCTTAGACTCCTAAGGGGAGGGAAATAACTCCATCCTCCTATAGTCTTCAGTGTGGGGGAAGAGAAATACCCAAATCAGGATCACTAAAAGACTGAGACCTAATCATAGGACTATAGAATGCTTTCCCTCTACCCTCCCCCCATACTTTACCACCATATCAATTGAGCTCCTGTACAATCACAGGATATTACAGCTAAAATAACTGCAACTCTCAGGACTTATTTAGGGAATCTCTAAGGATACCCAAAGACAATAGGGAACACAAAAACAAAAATACTAAAGGAAATTTTAACCTCTGACACCACTGCTACAGCAAACACAGCCTAACTCTCTGCCAAATAAACATAAAGCCTCATTATAAAGGCTTATCTATCTCATTTCAAAAACTTATGAATTTCAACAAAAAATTTCAAGTCATGCTAAAAGGCAAAAAAGCACAGTCTGAAGAGATAAAGCAAGCATCAGAACTTGAGTCAGATATGCCAGGGATTTGGGGATAATTAGATCAGAAATTTTAAATAACTATAATTAATATGCTAAGAGCCATAATGGAAAAAGTAGATAACATGCAAGGATAGATAATGTAAGTAGGTAGATGGAAATGCTAAGAAAGAATTTTTTAAAATTCTAGAAATCAAAAACACTGTGAAAGAAATGAAGAAAAGGGGCGCCTGGGTGGCTCAGTTGGTTAAGTGTCTGCCTTCCACTCAGGTCATGGTCCCAGGGTCCTGGGATCGAGCTCCGCATTGGGCTCCCTGCTCAAAGGGGAGCCTGCTTCTCCTTCTCCTGGCCCTGCTCATACTCTCCCTTGCTATCTCTCTCTCATAAATAATAAAAAATAAAATCTTAAAAAAAAGAAAAGAAGAATGAATGGGCTTGTCAGTAGAATGGACAAGGCCAAGGAAAGAACCAGGAGCTTGAAAAGATATCAATAGAAACTTACAACTAAAATGCAAAGAGAAAAAATGATTAAAAAAATGAAACAGAATGACCAAAAACTATGAGACAATTACAGAAGGTATAATATATACATATAATATACGTGTATTAGAACTGCTAAGAAGAGAAAAAAAAGAACAGAAGAAATATTTTAAGTAATAATGGCTGAGAATTTTCCAAAATTAATGACAGGAAATGCAGAGAATTAGAAGCAGGATAAATACTAAAAAAATATATATCTATGCATGTCATATTCAAACTGCAGAAGAAGCCAGAGGAAAAGAATACCTTACCTATAGCAAAACAAGGATATTAGTTATATCAGATTTTTCACCAAAAAACATGCAAGAATGAAGAAGAGTGGAGTGACATACTTTAAATGTTGGGAGAAACAAAAATAAAAACACCAACCCAGAATTCCATGTCAAGTGAAATTATCCTTCAAAAGTGAGAAGGCTTGGGGTACCTGGCTGACTCATTTGGAAGAGCATGTGACTCTTGATCCTGAGTTCAAGCCCCATGTTGGGTGTAGAGATTACCTAAATAAATAAATTTAATAAAAACATTAAAAAACAAACAAATAAACAAAAGTGAGAAGGCTTATCCTCCTATGTCCAAACAGGGAAGGTAGGTAGCAGAGTTTACTCAGGGTGAGGATTTTAGGAGGGAGAAGCTATGAAAAGCAGATAGACAAGGGAGTTAAGCTCATAATCAAGAAAGAATAAGTGAAATAATGTAACATGGAATCTAAATTAGGCAGAGAGAAGAGCAAAAAGAAAAGAGAACATGGAAGGGTCAATGAGTTTAGGGATCACAATGAGATTGAAATTCTCAATTGGACAGCTAAACATCATAATCAATGGTGAAAAACTAAGAGCTTTTCCCCTAAGGTCAGGAATGAGACAAGGATGTCCACTCTCACCTTTTATTCAACATAGTACAGGAAGTCCTAACCATAGTAATCAGAAAGGAAAAAGGAACAAAAGGCATCCAAATTGGTAAAGAAGACGTAAAACTCACTATTTGCAGATGAGATGATTCCATATATAGAAAACCAGAAAGACTCCACCAAAAAACTACTAGAACTGATAAATGAATTCAGTAAGGTCGCATGATACAAAATCAATGTGCAGAAAGCTGTTGCATTTCTATACACTACAAAGCAGAAGAAAGAGAAATTAAGAAAACAATCCCATTTACAACTGCACCAAAAATAGTCAAATACCTAGGAATAAACTTAACCAAGGAGGTGAAAGACCTGTGTTCTGAAGGCTATAAAACACGGATGAAAGAAACTGAAGACAGCACAGACAAATGGAAAGATATGCCATACTCATGGATTGGAACAACAAACATTGTTCACAGGTCCATACTACCCAAAGCAATCTATTCATTTAATGCAGTCTTTATCAAAATACTAACAGCATTTTTCACAGAACAAGAACAAATAATCTAAAATTTGTATGGAACTACAGAAGATCCCTCATAGCCAAAGCAATCTTGAAAAAGAAAAACAAAGCTGGAGGCATCACCGTTCCAGGTTTCAAGTCATATTACAAAACTGTAGCAATCAGGGATGCCTGGGTGGCTCAGTCGTTAAGCGTCTGCCTTCAGCTCGGGTCATGTTCCCAGGTCTTGGGATTGAGCCCTGCACTGGGCTCTTCGCTCAGTGGGAAGCCTGCTTCTCCCTCTCCCACTCCCCCTGCTTGTGTTCCCTCTCCTGCTGTGTTTCTGTCAAATAAATAAATAAAATATTAAAAAAAAACGGTAGCAATCAAAACAGTATTGTACTGGAACAAAAATAGACACATAGTTCAATGGAACAGAATAAAAAGCCTAGAAACAAACCCACAGTTATATGGTCAATTCATCTTTGACAAAGAAGGAAAGAATATATAGTGGGAAAAAGACAGTCTCTTCAACAAATGGTGTTGGGAAAACTGGACAACTACATTCAAAAGAATGAAACTGGACCACTTTCTTACACCATACACAAACATAAACTCAAAATGGATTAAAGACCTAAATGTGAGACCTGAAGTCATAAAAATCCTAAAGGAGAACACATGCAGTAATTTCTCCGACACTGGCCATAACATCTTTCTAGATAAGTCTCCCAAGGCAAGGGAAACAAAAGCAAAAATAAACCATTGGAACTACATCAAAATAAAAAGCTCCTGCACAGCAAAGGGAACCATCAACGAAACAAAAAGACAACCTTCTGAATGGGAGAAAATATTTGCAAATGACATACCTGAGAAAGAGTTAGTGTCCAAAATATACAAAGAACTTAAACAGCTTAAGACCAAAAAAGAAAAAAAAATCCAATTTAAAAATGGGCAGAAGACATAAACAGATATTTCTCCAAAGAAGATATCCAGATGACTGACACATGAAAAGATGCTCAACATCACTCATCATCAGGGAAATGCAAATGAAGACCACAATGAGATATCACCTCACACCTGTCAGAATAACTAAAATCAAAAACACAAGAAACAAGTGTTGGCGAGGATGTGGAGAAAAAGGACCCCTCTTGCACTTTTGGTGGGAATGAAAATTGGTGCAGCCACTGTGGAAGATATTATGGAGGCTCTTTAAAAAATTAAAAATAGAACTACCACATGATCCAGTAATTTCAGTACTGGGTAATTATTCAAAGAATACAAAAAACACTAATTTGAAAGGATATATGTGCCCCTATGTTTATTGCAGCATTATTTACAATAGTCAAATTATGGAAGCAGCCCAAGCATCCATCAATGAATAAATGGATAAATAAACTATGGCGTATATACACACAAAGGAATACTCTTTGTCCATAAAGGTGAATGAAAACATGGACAGACCTCAAAGATACTATGCTAACTAAAATAAACAAGACCCAGAAGGACAAATATTGTATGATTCTACTTATTTGAGATAGCTAGAAAAAGCAAATCATAGAGACAAACAGCAGAATAAAGGTTACACTAAGGCATGGGGAAGGAGAAAAGGAGGAGTTATTGTTTCATGGGAATACAGTTTATGTTGACAATAAAAGGTTGGAGATGATGAAAAGCATTTGTGTATAATTGGTAGTGATGAGTACACAGCACTATGGATGCAATTAATGCCACTGAGTTGTACATTTACAAATGGTTAAGATGATAGATATCATGGTATGTATATATTACCACAATTTTAAAAACTGTTAAAAAAATAAAGGAGAAATAGTTACTCAGAAAACTAAAAATCGACAAATTCTAAAATTCATATGGAAATGGAAATGGAAAGGACCCAGAGTAGCCAAGCAATTTGGAAAAAATACAAATTTGAAGGACTTATACTACCTGATTTCAAAACTTGCTATAAAGTGAGGCGCCTGAGTGGCATAGTTGGTTAAGCATCCGACTCCTGGTTTCAGGTCAGGTCATGATCTCAGGGTTGTGATCTATCCTCCACACCCTCTGCCCCTCCCCCACTCCATCTCTAAAATAAAAATACATCTTTAAAAAAAACTTGCCATAAAGCTACAGTAATTAAGACTGTGAAGTTTTGGTGTAAGAACAGACACATTGATCACTGGAACAGAATGGATAGTCCAAAAACATACCCATACATATATATCCATTTGATTTCTCAGCACAAGGACCAAGGTAATTTAATAGTGTTGGAACAACTGGATAGTCATGAGAGAAAAAAATAAAAAGAATCTTATCTCGCACTGTAACAAAAAAATTACCTGGACAAGCTAAAATTACACTATGCCGAAAACAAAACATCAAAGAGAAAAAACAGTTTCCTTCACTGAAAATACATTTCTTGTGTAAGAAACTGTATGTGTTGTAACAGATTAAAAAAAATGGAATTAGTCACATATAGTTAATATGACTTTAGAAGAGCACTGAAACAAAAGCTGTTTCAAGGCAGCCCAAAAAGCTAAAATAAAATACTCCCCCAAAAGCAGTCACCTGTTTTCAGTAATGCTTTCTAAGTTCTCAAAGCACTTCATATTAGATTCATTTTTATAATAAGTTTAGAGAAGTTATAATTTTAAAAGTCTCTGTTAGATATTTACCTAAAAGCTATCTATTATCAGCCCCTTTTCTTATCAAATATTATGTCTTAAATCACAGAGCTAAAAGTAACAAACTTCCCAAGAGTGATACTTAGACAGCAGTTAGCTAAACATTTCAAAGAACAGAAAGGATCAGTTAAGAAAATCACATAACTAAGAAGATAAACGATCATACCAGTTTTTTCTTCCATAAATTACCAACTCAAGGATAGTGCAAATTAATTAAAGAAGTGGGTAGTTGTGTTGCCTCTTCCATGTTTCTTTTTTAAAGATTTATTTATTTATTAGGGAGAGAAGGGAGGAGGGGCAGAGGGAGAGGGAGAGAGAGTTCTAAGCACACTCTGCACTGAGTGTGGAGCCAGACATGGTGCTCAATCTCACAACCCTGAGATCATGACCTGAGCAAAAATCAAGAGTCAGATGTTAACTGACTGTGTCACCCAGACACCCTTAAATATATTTTTAAAATTTAGAGAGATGTGTATAAAATCCTAACACACTGTGGAAAAGTGACAAAATTATAGCTGTCCTAGACCAATTCAATAGGAACGGTACACTGCTAAGTTTTTCAATTACATAGTAGAATACAGGTTCCCTTGGAAGAGCATTTCCTAGGACCCAGAAGTTGCTCTAATTCATACAGAAAAACTGGAAGTTATTCAAAACACCTCAATATTCTCAAAACCCTTTTAATTACCATGGAATATCAGCAGCCACTGCAAAGGAGCAGAAAGAAAAGAGAATTAAAGACAGTATGTCTTAAATAACTTGTTTTTAAATTCTGTCTCTGCCAACTTACTGGCTATGTGAACTTGGAAAAATTACCTAACCTCTCTGCTCTGCAGATTTTTAATCTGTAGAATGAAGATAATATTGCCTACTACATAGATTCATTAAGAAGGTTAAATGAACTAATATGTTTAAAGCCCTCATTACAGTGTCTAGTACATAGTAAGTATGTTTGTTATCATCATTATTACATCATTATTATTCTGGAAAATGCTTGGAAAAAGATTTTTCAAAATTATTTACAAAAAGTGATTAGGAAGATCAATTCAGCATATAGAGTCTGATGCCAATTTTGATGTTTGACTATTAATAGCTTTCAAGCCCGACATTCCCCGATCCTCCTTGTCCCACATCTGAGCAAGATGGTCAAGTCCAAATGTCCCCTACTTTGGTGTAAATTCAGACCACACCAGCCTGGACCCTGGCATGGGAACTCTAGCCCTTAACCACCAGGAGAGCCCCAAACCTGTCTTCTTTCCCTGCTCTCTCAAGCCACTTTCAAACCAGGTTAGGAGCCAGCTAGAGAAGTTATAATTTTAAAAGTCTCTGTTAGATATTTACCTAAAAGCTATCTATTATCAGCCCCTTTTCTTATCAAATATTATGTCTTAAATCACAGAGCTAAAAGTAACAAACTTCCCAGAAAGCCTCATTGTGTCCATAAACTTTTTCATACCTGCTTGGCGTATTTGTGGTGTCCTCAATCTCAACATCAGAACCAAATTCTGGGGGAGGGGTCTATCTTCCTTCTATGCAAGGTTTTCCAAAGAGAGAAGAACTAATCCAAACAAAAATTAATTATATAAAAAGGATTGAAGAATGTTATGAGAAAGCCAAGAAGTCAACTAAAAGATTCTGAGAGACACATATTATGGTGTCAAATGTATATATGAGTATCTACAAAGTAACTATTATAATAAGAATTTCAAAACCTTCTAAAGTATGTTAGTATCAATAAAGTGAAAAACAACAGGCCCTGGGTCTCATCATTTTCACAGGTCTCAAATTATTCATAAAATATACTGATTAAAAGGCAAGAGAAAATATAATTGGGGAGGGGCTCTATACTATAAAGTGAAAAATAGGTTATCTATATTTCTCCCACCAAGACATTGTCCTACTAACATTTTGGTACATTTCCTTTTTTTTTTTTCCAAATTCAAGTTCCATTTTTAAAACAGTAATAAAGAATATTTTAATTAAAAAAATTTTTTTTTAATTTCATCCATCAAGTTTTGCCCTCCTTCATTCGTTCTACCTAAGTTTTTGTTTGTTTTATTTTGTTTTTAAGATTTATTTTAGGGGCTCCTGGGTGGCTCAGTTGGTTGGACGTCCAAGACAGTTGGTTGGACGTCCAACTCTTGGTTTCAGCTCAGGTCATGATCGCATGGGTCATGAGATCTAGTCCTGCATCTAGCTCCACGCTCAGTGGAGAGTCTGCTTGAAAATTCTCTCTCTCTGCTCCTCCCCTCACTCATGCTCTCTCTCTAAAATAAATAAGTCTTTATTTATTTTTAAAGATTTATAAAGAGAGAGCACGTGCCCACGTGTGAGTGGGGGGAGGGTCAGAGGGAGAAGGAGAGAGAATCTCAAGCATATTCCCCGCTGAGCCCAGAGTTGGATGTGGGGCTTGATCTCATGACCCTGAGATCATGACCTGAGCCAAAATCAAGTGTCAGATGCTTAACTGACTGAGCCACCCAGGCTCCCCAGATTCTGCCTAAATTTTAAATGATGAAAAATAACCTACAAAAGTGTCACATTAGATCTTAAAAGAAAAAAAAATTAAGGAAAATGCCAAAAAAATGGAACTGGAAGGAAATGTACCAAAATGTTAGTAGGACAATGTCTTGGTGGGAAAAATATAGATAACCAATTTTTCACTTTATAGTGTTCCATATTTCCTAGCTTATCTCCTAATAGCAAGCCACTTACATATGTTGCTGTTATTTTGTTTCCTTACATTCAGTGTGCAAATGTGATTAGAAATTGTAGGCATGAGCCCTGAAATGCTTGAGAATCTCAGGCAAAATTTTATCTGTCTAAAAAAATCACAGGCGTATACAGATTATCTATAATCTTCAAAATGTTTTTGAAGACTAATCTGAAATGTTATTTTAATTCTATGAATTTTAGTGACTACAGATACCATTTAAACCTGCATCTATATACTTACAGATCAATATATGCTGATGATAATAAGATCGATATATCAAACTAAGTCCTTTATAGATGAAAAAAGCACAAGAATAAAGTTATAATTTATAAAAGGGTGTAACACTGAAAGATGGAAATCCAGCCTCAAATATAAAAATCATCCTTTAATATTCATACTGACCTCATATTTCTGTTTAAGGTAGCCTCCTCTTCATCCAAGTGTTTTATCCCTGCTCTCATCTCTTTCTCTTTTACTTTGGTAACTTTCAGTAACTAGTATTTGTATATACCCTTATAGATTACAATGTACTTTTCAATGTATTATGTAATTAAGAGGAACCACTCAGAATAGCAAAAGTAAAACTGACATTTATAAATTTTGTTCCTGGAAAAATGAATGACCTTACGTGTACCTAAAACTTAGAAGTGATCTCACTGGCACCTTCCGGTATGTATCATTTTAGAGTTTACAAGCCATTCTTATACACTATATACTTTTAAAAAAGTTTGTAGTATTGAAGTATAGTTGACATACAATGTTCATTTCAGATGCACAACATAGTGATTCAACAATTGTATACATTAACACAATGCTCACCACAGTAAGTATAGTTACCATCTGTCACCATACAACGTTATTACAATAATATTAGCTATATTCCCAATGCTGTACTTTTCATCTCTGTGACTTATTTATAACTGAAAGTTTGTACCTCTTAATCCCATTTACCTATTTAGCCCTTGCCTCCAGTCCCCTCCCCTCTGGCAACCACTAGTTTGTTCTCTGCATTTATGAGTCTATTTCCATTTGATTGTTCATTTGTTTTTTAGATTCTACGTCTAAGGGAAATCATATGGTATATGTTTCTGTCTGACTTATTTCACTTGCATAATAACTTCTAGGTCTACCCATCTTGTCACAATGGCATATCTCACTTTTTATGGTTGAGTAATATTCCCTTGTGTATATAGATACCATACCATCTTCAGCCATTCATCTATTAATGGACACTTGGGTTGCTTCCATATCTTAGCTATTGTAAATAATCCTGCATTGAACATAAGGGTGCACATATCTTTTTGAATTAGTGGGTTTTTTTTCCTTTGGGTAAATACCCAGTAGTGGAATTATTAGATCATATGATATTTCTATTTTTAATTTTTAAGGAATCTTCATATTGTTTTCCACAGTGGTTGCACCAATTTACACTCCCATAAGCAGTGCACAAGGGTTCCTTTGTTTCCACATCCTTGCCAAAACTTATTTCTTGTCTTTTTTATAATACCTATTTTGACTGATGCGAGATGATATCTCATAGTGGTTTTGATTTGCATTTCCTTGATGATTAGTGATGTTGAGCATGTTTTCATGTGTCTCCTGGCCATCTGTATGTCTTCTTTGGAAAAATGTCTATCCATGTCCTCTTACTACTTTTAATGGGATTATTTGATGTTGAGTTATAGCAGTTATTTATATATTTTGAATATTAACCCCTTATTGAATATATCATTTGCAAGTATCTTCTCTTATTCAGTAGGATGCATTCTCGTTTTGTTGATAGTTTCCTTTACTGTGCAAAAGCTTTTTATTTTGGTGTCATCCCAATCTTTGGGTTAATCTCTGTACACATTAGGACATTTAATACAAAGCAATTCCAATTTCCCCCCAAAATACTACCTAGGACTTAAAACGGGGCAGTGCCAATCAACCAACCAAAAGAAATAGTGGACTTCCTTCCACAGAGAACACCAAAGTTGCTACCAAAAGAGGAAGGAGCTCTCAATTGAAAAAGCAGAGTCAGGTAGCCAGGATCTCTTTCAAGATACAGGGAAAGTACAGAAATAGTTCCCTTGTAGGACTAATTCAACTCTGTAGCAGATCTCTTCACCGATAATCGATCAGATTCTCTACTAATAAGAATCAGATTTTCTACTAATAATCTACAACAGGATGTCAGTCATCAGTTTAATAAGCACCAAAAGGAGGCAGTATCTATTCCAAATAGTTTGTTGAAATGGCAGAAGACTATAAACAGATGGACAATAACTGAGGAAGCAGTGACAGAAACTGACAACATGCTTCCCCAGTGTATAAAAATGGCATGTGTTCCGAAAGCTTTGATTGTATGCTTTCTTTGGTCTCGAGGACATTCATAGTACATAGCAATCTAGCATTTCCTCACTACTTTGGATTCATGGCTATTAGGTTATAAATTTTAAATTATGCCTAGTTCCCTACCAATTTAAAAAGTTTAAAAGCAAACACCTATATGATTACATTTTATAATAATTTCAACAAGAACATTACAGAATACATTAAAACAAAATGATTTAACAGAAAAGAAAGTAAAGCACAGAGCGTAGACTAGCTCAAGACAAGCAGCAGGGAAGACATGACCGTTGGGAAGGCAGTCTCATGCCCACAGTCCTTCTACCCCACTCAGCCACATAAAACAGGCCTTGGGCGGGGACACTTCCTTACCAAGGTAAGGAGTCCACACAGCCTGTGTTGATCTTATCACCTTGCGTAGGAAGATGTATCCCTGTTTCAGGCTCATTGTGTGCTCCTTTGTTCTGCTGAAGTGGGCGCCTCAAAGGCCCTCAGACATGCCCCTGGCGTTCAGTATTTCAGTCTCCACAGGGGAGGTGTCGGTGCCCTTCTCCCACAGCACACGTGGGGTTGGTGCAGGCCATTTGACCTGCACTGGCTGCCAGAGGACCTGCTGGCCAGGGGGGACCAAAGCCCACTGTTAGAGCTGATCTTGTTCTGCCTCTTCTATACTTGAGTAAAAGCATTGTTTCATCTAGTGCTTGACTGTGTTCTGTTTTCCTTGGTGACTCTGACATGAAGATGCTGTAGGCACAAGTGTTTGGACTTCTATTCCTGGGGGCTGGCACAATGATGAGCTTCGCTATCCTCCATATAGTTGGAGTCTTCTGGCATTGGTAACCGGTGCACAGGTGTTCGGCTTAACGGTAATGGCAAAAGTCATCCCTCCCTCTTTTGTCTATTTGATTAACTTCTCTAAGTATCATTGTAGTTCTCTAAGTATGGTCCATGAATCATTAGGGGTTCCCAAAACTTTTCTGTGGGGTCGACAATGTCAAAACTACTTTCATAATACAGGTATCCCTCATTATCTGAAAGCAGAGCGTTCCTATGAAACCTTCCCTTAGGCAAAATGGGGTAAAGTGAATAAATGATTACCATTAATTTATACAAAAAAGGTTTTAAGCGTTCCCAGACCCAGTAAAACCCTCTTAGGCTTTTCTGATACCTTGCAACACATCTTGCTAATGGATGCACAAAATAGAGACAAGGCGCAAATGCTCACAGACACAGTTCAAAGCTATAGCGGCTCCGCACTGAGATGGAGAGTATAGTTCCTGGGGAAAGCGCTTGGCAGTGCCGCCCTCCCTACTTGGGGAGTACAGCTGCTCACTGCAAAACAGATGCTGAACACTAGTTTTGCTTTACGTAAAAGTGGAAATCCTCTATGGCTTTCTTTCAGTTAGTGAGGAAAGAATATAACATAGTCTTTCATAAATGCAAGGTGGCGTAATGCAAACTTTCAAAAATCAGGGGATACCTGTAATATCAAGATGCTGTCTGCTTTTGGCTGTGCTGACATTGTACTGATAGCACAAAATCAAAGGTGGTAAACTGCTGGCACCTTAGTGCAAATCAAGGAAGTGGCACCAAACTGTACAAGCAATTCTTGTATTCTTCACCGGTTTTAATTCACAGTAAACAGACTGTAACTCTATTGAGATATGTCTTTAACTCTACAAAATTAGGGACATATATTCAAACATAAATTAAAAGGAGACAATGTAATACATACACTAGGAAATCATTTTTTACTCCCACACACTTTGATGATACCTAATTGTATCAAACTGCCTGAAATTATGCAAACAACAAGAGGCTAATCATACGGTTGCACTAAGACATGCAGGTGCCATTACTGTTCGTGTCTAAAATACAATTTGCCGAATATCACTGAAGATGAATGAATAAGAACAGCAATAACAACCAAGAGAAACGCTCTAAACTTACCAGTGAAATTACTGTGCAGATTTAAATAAGTTATCATTATGAGAAGTCTCCTGTGATTACTTACATGTTCAGCTTCACAGAAAGCTAAACATTCTAGACACTAAAGAATACTATGATGATTGATTCCTTTTCTTGGTGACTGATTCCTATGCAGCCCCCCAAATCATTTTGTGTCAAGAAAACCTTTTCCATATCAAGCACTCTTACCAGCATGTGAAATTTTATGTGTCCTCCCTTTGAGTTCTATTCAGTCATTTGTCAATTACAATCGAAACGGACAAATCCAAAAAGTCTCTTTTGACATTCAGAGTGTAAGTACGACTTTGGTCTCAGATATCAGGCTATGTAGAAGGCTTCTTTCATCATAACATTTTAACAGGTAAATTCTTGTCATTTCTTCCTTCTTTTCAGCCTTTTATCAATTCTCTGTTTGGAAACTACTTTGGACACTTAATTGTACCAAGGTTTTGAGATTATATACTATAAACTCTTTATAAACCAACAGTTGTAAAGCACTCAGACTAGGTCTTTTATCTTTCCAACCTGATTTTAGCTCAGAGGATATTAGCCACAGAAAGAAAAGCCCTTTAGCAGGAATTGTCCAGCTTCTTCAAATAGTGTGCTTGCTTCACGTGTGTGGGGTACATGAGGACTGTTGTTTTGACCACCTGGGGTTAGAATCAGCACACAGAATTGAGGTTTGGGAGTACTCTACATTGATAACAGAAAAGGCATCTTTCTCAAATTTTCTTTGTTTTCTGACTAACCTACACTAAAATTGTTCATGTTTCATCTGAGTCAAAATTTATTTCTAGTTCAAAACTATAATGCCACCTCTCCTTTAGAAGAAAATTAAAATGTGGTTCTTGAGGTTTGTTTTTTTTTTAACTTTATCTTGAGGTTTTTCTTTGTGCTGCTGGTAAACTAGCAAATCTTGCACCTTATATCTAATGAAAGTATTTCAACCAGTTGCAACTTGAGCTTCAAAGTCCTTCCCTAGGGAAGAAAAAGGATTGGGCATTATGCTTTCCTCTGATAATTGTCAGGATCACATGAAATTTACTTGAATTTAAATTTGAATTCATTAACAACACAGACCTACAAATAGAAAAAAAAAAACAGAAATGAATGTATGAGAAGGCATTTTAAATGACTGGTGTTAAATTCTTTTGTTCTCACAGTTTTATTGAGATATAATTAACATACCAAAGGGCTAATGTTAAATCTTTACTACAAGGCATAAAATTTTAAAAATAATCTATCGTGTGAGGTGCCTGGGTGGCTCAGTCGGTTAAGTGTCCAACTCTAGATTTCAGCTCAGGTCACGATCTCAGAGTCATGAGATTGAGCCCCCTGCTGGGCTCCGCACTCCATGCAGAGTCTGCTTGAGGTTCTCTCCTTCTCCCTCTGCCCCTCCCCTGCTCGTGTGTTCTCTCTTACTCTTTCATAAATAAAATAAATAAATAAATAAATAAAAATCTCTTAAAAATAATCTATTATGAATGTGGAGGGAATAATGTTGCTGAAATGACATCTAGTTATCTCTGCTTCCACCAACACAATGATACACTTAGAACATATACAGGTCTATCTCACAAATTTGCTAGCTGAGAGGTTTTTTTTATAGATTTATTTTTTAGAGTATTTTAGGGTTACAGAGAAACTGAACAGAAAGTACAGTATCAATATATACAGTAGTTTCTCCTTACCTGCCAAGAATGCGTTCCAAGACCAAGAGTGGATGCCTGTACCCTCAGATAGTACTGAACCCTGTATATACTGTTTTTTCCTATACATACATACACCCCATGATAAAACTTAATTCATAAATTAGACACAGTAAGAAATTAACAATACAATATATTGTAATAAAAGCTATGTGAATGTGGTCTCTCTCTCAAAATATCTTATTGTACTGTACTCACCCTTCTTCTTGTGATGATGTTTGATGATAAAATATCCATGTGATGAGATGAAGTGAGGTGAATGATGCTGGCACTGTGAGGTACTGCTAGGCTACTACTGACCTTCTGAAGATACATCAGAAGGAGGGTCATCTGTTTCTAAACCGTGGTTGACCACAGGTAACTGAAACTGTAGAAAGTGAAACCATGAATGAAGGGGTGGGGAGGACTACTGTACTCTCTCTCCCTCCCGCACTCTGTTTCCCCTATAATTAACATCTTGCATTGGTGTGGTACAATCTTTATAATTAATGAACCAAAATTGATGAATTATTATTAACTAAAGTCCCCAGTTTACATTAGGCTTCACTCTCAGTGTTGTACATTCTATAGGTATGGACAAACGTATAATGACATGTATCTATCATTATAGTATCATACAGTGCTATGAATTCTTTCATATACTAAGATTTCTTTCACTTAGCAACGTGCACATAGATTCCTCCATGTCTTTTCATGGCCTGATAGTTCATTTCTTTCTATCACTGAATAGTATTCCAATAATATCACATTCCATTGTACGGATGTACCACAGTTTATCCATTTACCTACTTAAGAACATAGCCAAAGAAGAACATAGCCTATTGAAGAGCATAGCATACAGTACATACAGATGTCTATTTCACAAATGGCTACAACTAAAATTTTTTTAAATACAAAGTGCTTTAAATTCAAGGCAGATTTATTAAATTTTAAAAATTTTAGTGAAATGAAATTTAATGAATGAATGAAATGAATTTAATGAATAATTAAATCACAATGTATTGTTGAGCCTCTAACACATGGAAATATAACATATTTGCTAAAGGAGGTGGGTAGGAGCAAAGCTGTACTGGGCTAAAGAAATTACTCTAAACGGTAACATGAACTCACAAAGACAAGAAATGAAGAGAACCAGAAATCATAAATAAGAAGGTCAAGGTCAGGGGTGCCTGGCTCCCTCAGTTGGTAGAGCATGTGACTCTTGATCTTGGGGTTGTAAGTTTGAGCACCATGTTGGGTGTAGAGGTTACTTAAAAGTAAAATCTTAAAAAAGAAAAAGTTAAGGTCAATATAACAAAAGCTATAAATATGTATGTACTTGCTCTCTTTCTTTCAGCTTCTTTAAAAGATATAAAGTAATCACCATAACAATGTATTGTTGGGTTTGTAACATCTATATATACAATATGTATAACAATTATACCACAAAAAAGCACAGAAATGGAATAAAACTATATTAGAGTGAGGTTTTTAATCTCGTTGCAATTAAGTTAGCATAAATCTAAAGCTAAGTCTAGTAAAATAAGATGTTTATGGTAAGCCCTAAAGCAACCACTAAAATAATGCTTTAAAAAAGTGAGAAAAAAAAAACCTATGAATAAACTTAACCAAGGAGGTGAAAGACTTGTACTCTGAAAACTAAAAAACATTGATGAAAGAAATTAAAGATGACACAAATAAAAAGAAAGGTATTCTATGCTGATGGATTGTAAGAACCAATATTGTTAAAATGTCCATAACACCCAAAGCAATCTATAGATTCAATGCAATCCCTACCAAAATACCAACAGCATTTTTCACAGAACTAGAATAATACTAAAACTTGTGTGGAAACACAAATGTTCCTGAATAACCAGAGCAACCTTGAGAAAGAACAAAGCTGGAGGTAACATAATTCCAGATTTCAAGTTATACTACAAAGCTATGTAATCAAAACAGTATGGTACTATCACAAAAATAGACAAATAGATCAGTAAAACATATTAGAGAGCCCAGGAATAAACCCATGCTTATATGGTAAATTAATCTATGACAAAGGAGACAAGAATATACAACAGAGAAAAGACAGTCTTTTTAATGAATGGTTCTGGGAAAAGAATGAAACTGGACCACTATCTTACACCATACACAAAAATAAACTCAAAATGGATTAAAGATCTAAATGTGGGACGTGAAGCCATAAAACTCCTAGAAGAAAACACAGGCAGTAATTTCTTTGACATCAGTCCTCACAAAATTTTGCTAAATATGTCTCTTTAGGCAACAGAAATAAAAGCTAAATTAAACTACTGAGACTATACCAAAAGAAACAGCTTTTGCACAGCAAAGGAAACCATCAACAAAATCACAAGGCAACCTAGTGAATGGGAAAAGATATTTGCAAATGATATGTCTGATAAGGAGTTAATATCCAAAATATATAAAGAACTCTAACAACTCAACACCAAAACAAATGAACAAATAATCTGATTAAAAATGGGCAGAGCACCTAAATAGATATTTTTCCCAAAAAAGACACACAAATGGCCAATAGACACATGAAAAGATACTCAAAATTACTAATCACTAGGAAAATGCAAATCAAAACCACAATGAGATATCACCTTACACCTGTTAGAATGGCTTGAATCAAATAGACAAGAAATAATAAATGTTGGCAAGGATATAGAGAAAAAGAAACCTTTGCACACTGCTGGTGAGAATGTATATTGTTGCAGCCACCGTAGTGGTTCCTCTTAAGATTAAAAATTACAAATAGAATGATCCCGTAATTCCGCTACTGAGTATTTATCCAAAGAAAATTAAAACACTAATTTAAAAAAGATACATGCAGGGACGCCTGGGTGGCTCAGTCAGTTAAGCATCCAACTCTTGGTTTCTGCTCAGGTCATGATCTCATGGGTGCTGAGATCAAGCCTAGCACCAGGCTCTACACTCAGCAGGGAGTCTGCTTGAAGATTCTCTCCCTCTGCCCCTCCCACACATGTATGCTTTCTCTTTCTCTCTCTCTCTCTAAAATAAATACATCTTTTAAAAAAAAGATACATGCACCCCTATCATTATTTACAGTAGCCAAGATACGGAAGCAACACAAGTGTCCATCCATAGATGAATAGATAAAGACTATGTGGTACACATATACAATGGAATATTATTCAGCCATATAAAAGGATGAGATCTTGCCACTTCAACAACATGAATGGACCTAGAGGGTATAATGTTAAGTGAAATAAGTCAGACAGACAAAGACAAATACCATATGATTTCATTCATATACGAAATATAAGAAACAAAACAAATAAAGAAAAAAAAAGAGACAAAGAAATAGACCCTTAAATACAGAGAAAAACTGGTGGTTGCCAGAAGGGATGTGGATGGATGGGTGAAATAGGTCAAGGAGGTTAAGAGTACACCTATCATGATGAACATTGAGTAATGAAGAGAATTGCTGAATCATTATATAGTATGTCTGAAACAAATATAACACTGTATGTTAATTATACTTCAATTTAAAAAAAAGGAGGAGAAAATGGGAACAAAAATCATTAAAAAAGTAACGGCTCCATTAGGAAACAGTCACCTGATGCAAAATGAAGCAGTAAGAGAGGGATAGAAGAACAAAAAACACATTAGACATATAGGAAACAAAGTAACATGGCAGACATAAATTCATCTTTACCAATAACATTGAATGCAAATGAATTAAGCATTCTAATCAAAAGGCAGAGGTCATTAGACTAGACTAAAAAGTAAGATCCAACTATGTGCTGTCTATAGGAGATACTACAATGATCTATCATGCAAACAGGAACCACTGGACAGCTGGAATTGCTGTATAATAAGAGACAAAGTAAAGTTTTTTATAAAAAAGTTACTAGAGGGACATTTGGTAATGATAAAGGTATCAATCCAAATGGAAAAGGTTTGTAAACATGAATGCAATGAGAGAAGTGAAAGGAGAAACAAGTAACTCAACAATAATTGAAGTTTTTAAGACCTCACTTCCAATTAGACATCTAACAGACTCCAAAGTATGATCTGACTAAAACAGAACCCTTCTTTCCCCCCACTTAAAATCTGTTCCTCCTTCAGTCTCTATCTCTGTAAGCAGCAACTGCATCCATCCAATTGCTCAAGCCACAAACCTGTAAGTTGCTGTCTCTTGCACCCCACATCCAATGAATCATTGAATTCTATAGCTTGTCCTTTCAAAATATATTCAGAATCCAGCCACTTTTTCCATTTCCACCCTGGTTGAAACCACCACCATCACTCACAAAGATTACTGAATTACACTCCTAACTGGATTCCATCTTTCTTTTTCTGGTGCCGTGCTATCTCCATACATCAGCCAAATGAACCCTCCCAAACAAATTAAATCAGGTTATTCCTCAACCCTGAACTTATTCTATAAATTCGAAATGAAATCTAAATTCTACTACCTCCCTTTCCAGCTTTTTTCCTACTCCTTAATCACCGTACTCTCTTCACACTGAACACTTTATGATGCAATTCTTAAAAATTCACACTGAACACTTTATGAAGCAATTCTTAAAAATAACAATGTATGTATATATGTATAAAAGGTGAGAAAGAATAGGTCCTACCATAAAACATTAATAATTATTTATAAATTATAGCTAACGATAACTTTTATTGCAAAAAAAGTATTTCTAACTTATGTTTTTATGAATAATTTATATAGTAAAATATATAAAAAGCCTACCTATAAAACCCCTTATACCCAGTGTGGTGATAGTATTTAACCATATATAAAATCTGGGAATAAACCATGCATGTTATCAAAAAAATCAGAACAAAAGAAATTTAAAAATACAAAAATCGAAAAAAACTTTACATGTAGAAATAGTTGGTATTTACTAATATATGATCCAGGCATTTTCATTATTTCAATTAATTCCCATAATAATCCTTGTGATGAGAACTATTATCCTCATGTTACTGATGTGTAAAATGAGGCTCAGAAAGGTTAAATAAGTTGCTTGAAGTGGCAGAGTGGTGAAGCCCAAGTCAGTGCCCCTTGAATAGTCACGTTCTAAATACTATTCTAAATATCGCTTCATTATAGTCATATACAATAGTGCAAAACTGAAATGACATACACATCCACCAACAAAGGAAAAAAGAGACATCACCTGGTTATAAAAATGTTTACTGAAACTAGAATTATGTTTAAATAGATGAGTGTGTTACATGAAAAAGCCAACTATCGCATTTACTCATGAGTACAAGAAAACTTAGTATTTCATATGGAAATAAGTCAATTCAAGCCAATACATTAATGTTGGTTCAGTTTGGACAATAGAACTCTAGGTGGTTTTGTTTGTTTTCTTTTGCTTTTTGTATTTTCCAGATTTTCGTGAATGCTTCAGAACTGCTTTTAAAAACAACAAAAAACTAAATTTCATGGAACAAAAGTCAAAGTTTTATTAGTAATAAAAGAAAATTCAGTCTCAGTGTCTTCCAGCTACGGATTCGAAATCTAGATCTAAACTAGATAAAACCTTACGTATTATGCAAAAAGCGATCTACATTCTTTTAACTGACATCTGAGAACTCTCCATGGACCAGGGGTTTTTTTTCAAAGGATTTTATGATACTCTTTATTTTGTTTGTAGCCCACGTTAAGATGAGCCAAGTAAGAGCTTATCGGGATTGGTAACTATGTAGCTTAGGTGGTCCGAACGTTAATAATCTCTTTCCATAGGAGGAACATAATTCAAAAGCACTTTCAAACTACCCCTGGAGTGTGTATTGCACTAAAGTAATAATTTTTAAAAGGAAGCAAAGATGGTAAAAATAAAAAAAAGTCAAAAATGCATTCTTGTTCTCAAAACCTTGTCTCCGGGCCAGAACACTTTTTTGGTATTGTTTGGTAGTGAGGCTCCAAGCGTTGCGGGTTTTACGCTCCCTGTCTGCAAAAGAGAGTCAACGTCCGCTTTTTTTGCATTCGGCTTTTCACGGCGGTCAGCAAAGCGTGCCAGGTCCCCCGGGCCGCAGGCCGCGGATCTTGAACCTACTTACTACTAGTCGGGCCGGCCCCGCGGCTCCCGAAAACCGCCTCGGCTCTAAAGGTGGCAAGAGCGGCGAGACTGACAGGGGCAAAAGAGCGCGGGCTCACCGCCCGAAGGAGGAAACGCAGAGGCTGCGCGGCTCCGCCAGGCGCGACGGAATTGTACCGACCTGAGAAAACCAGCTCTCAACCTACAGGGAGGGTACTGCAGGGAACGGCGGGCCGCTGCCTCCCTCAGGCACGCCCACCCCTTTTGCCAGACGCACGCATGCACGCACGCATGCACGCACGTATGCACGCACGCGCGCGCTTCACTGGGCGCGCGGACGGAGTGCCCACGGTCGGGAAGCGCGTGCTTGCCGAGGCTCCGCCTCTTCAGGGACTTCCGGTCAGCGGGTTCAGCCGCTATGTTGTCCCTCCTGCGCGGGGCGGGTCTGGCTGTGTCTGCACCTCTTCGGCGCAGCGGTTTCCGAACTCTGGGAGGAAAAGCAGAAGAGTGAAAACCTGAACTTGAGTTTGCTGACTTATTTAAAGTAGTAAATGATGTTTGCCTTAATTTTAACTCTGCCTTCCCTAAACCCCATTCTTCCAAAACTACAACAGTTTTGGGTGAATCCTTAACAAATCCCTCCTAGGGCGCTCCGAAGTGGTAGTAACCGTGCAAGGGAAAGCGAATAGGTGAGAAAATCTTAAAGGAAATTGGCCAGCATCATTTTCTGAAATGTTTTTTGTTTTTACTGTGCTCTTTTTAAAAAATTTGAAGGGTTTGTCCAAGTCTAAATTTGAGCCAGTCATAATGTGGCTTCAGACCTGAACAACTCAGCCTCTATTCTCCCCACCTACCCTCCCTTGACCACACTCATACAGCATGGTCATCACTGTCAAATCACTATGTATACATTTGAAACTAATAAAACATTACGTGTCAATTACACTTCAATTAAGAATTTTTTAGACTCAAAACAGCAGAGGTGACAAAGGAGATAATACTGTGGTTGAGGAAATTGAGATTTGCCTATGAGCTTTCAGCATTAAGGAAGAGACCCAGGGAAAATAAGGTATATCTGGATGCCCATTCATTCCTCTTTCCATTACCTTTAACTCAAAACACATTTGAATATCAAAGAGCTGTGTAGGTGGGTGCTCAATAAGTAGATGCTAAACAAATGACATTTCTGTGGGAAGCAGCAGGGTAAGGAAAGAGCACAGATGGGAGTTAGATTTCATTTCATATCCTGGCTTGGCACTTGGGAACTAAGTCGTCATAAGTTACTTTACCTCCTGGTGCCAGTGTGCTAGGCTTCTTTTGCCCTAACGTATATTCTACTTTATATCCAAGATGAGATCTCTTGCAGGTTTGCACTTATTTCCAAGAATAAATCTGAAATAGGTTTGTACATACATACACTATGTTCATCTATTTTAATTTTAATTTTTATTTTAAATATTTTTTTGTTATTTTAATAACATTTGAGCCAATCTGGATACAATGACACATGGCCTTGCCTTCATGGGGGCTGGGGCAGAGAATATAATAAACCATAAATACAATAATGAATTCATGAATTCATACTACTTTTGAAAAGATACATAGAGATGAGAATCTAGAGGCAGAAAACAATTAGAACTCTGAAATCCCAACCTACACACTATTAGTAAATAATAGATATATGGTTGAAGATATAAACCATCTTTAACATACTTCTGAAAACTTTTTCCTATGAAAAAAGTCTTCCAAGTTATTATACCTGAATCTCATTGTTAAAGAGAGAGAGAAAAATCCTTCACAAAGAAGGCAATGCAATTAAGGACCATATAAAGAAATGCTACAGTGGAGTCGGGGGAGGAGAGGGAATCCACAAAAATCAGTGTTAGTGTTCCATATTAATAGAGTCCACGAAGGTAAAACGTTTAACATTTTTTTTAAAGATTTAGTTATTTGAAAGAGAGAGAGAGAGAGAGCATATGAGAGGGGGGAGGGTCAGAGGGAGAAGCCGACTCCCTGCTCAGCAGGGAGCCCGATGCGGGACTCCAAGATCATGACCTGAGCCGAAGGCAGTCGCTTAACCAACTGAGCCACCCAGGCGCCCCAAACGTTTAACATTTTAAACACGTTTAGGTTAAGCCAACGAGGGACTCATTTTGTAAGAATAAATGTATATCTTCCCCTCTGAAAACCAAGATATATAACAAGCCCAGATATTTTGAGGTCAAATTTCTATGGTGAAACCAAACTCAGTTCATTACAAGAAGGAAAGCGATCATCACCCTGATTTCAGGTTCCAGAGTATAAAGAAAGATATTTTCGAAAGAGAACGAATATAGAAACCTACGTGGTGTTAAAAGCTCTCCAAGAACCAGTAAATATTTTCTCATAAAATATTTCATTTAATCGATTACTGTAGAATTCATTATAGAAAAACAAAATCACATAAAGTGATTTGGACCAAAAATATACTGAACCAGCAAACCTAACGACTCCCGATTCGTTACCCCTAAATTAAGCAAAAGCTTAAAGGAAATGCAAAAGTTTCAAATAAATGTATTAATAATAATTCCGTATTAAAAGACATTTACGTTCTAGATACAGTCCTAACCTCCCAATATTCTCAAAATGTCTTTCTACAAACTTTCCCTTAATGCCACTTCAGATTGGGTTATCTATCCAGTAATAAGGCATTTACTATGCCTCCCACTCAGCCCGGCAGCAAAATCATCATCTTGTCCTAGTTTGAGAATTAACTTGTGGGCCCCTCAGTGAAACTAGTTCTCGGAACCGCACACAAAATACCGGTATCTGACTCCCTCTGGGGATTCTTTAGCAAGTTTTCAGAACCAAATGTTCGGTGCCAACATTCACTAGCGGGTAAGCCTAAATCATTCACCCCCTAAACCCTTAGCAGGTGCCATCTATACCTCCTCACGCCCAACCCCCGCCCCGGAAGTTGCGTCATGGCGCTCGTGCGCCATGTCCCCGGATGCACTTCTATATCCGGATTCTTAGAGCGGACTCAGAGCTCCACGGTTCCCTACGCGGTTAGCACATGCGCGAGGGTTCTGCTCCCTTTTCCTCCACTTCCACTAGCCTCTACCGTCCGGGAAGCCGCCGCCACCGCCGCCGAGGAGTCAGGAAGTTCAAGATGGCCGCCGCGGAGACTCTGTCGCTGCGGGAACAGCCAGAGTAAGTAGTCTCTGTGAGCGGTGCGGAAGGCCGGCGCCCTGGAGACCGCCAAGTGGGAAACCGGGGAGACCTGCACGGGCGGGCGGGAAAGTTCAGGCCTAAGGGCGAGAGCCAAACTTTGTCTTTCCCCGCGCGATACGTTGTTGGGCGGGAGGCGTGGGGGGCTGGCGGGCGGGCGGCCTTCGAGTTTCACTCCCGCGGAGGCCGCGGCTGTTGGGTCGAAGGCGGCCGCGGCCTGCCGCGCGTCGTTGCCCTGGGAGGCGTACGCGCGAGCGGCCTCTACAGGTCCCGAGCGCGAGGCGACTGCCGCGACTGTGCGGTCGCGCCTTAGTATTTCTCCCTCTGGGACCGAGCCGAGCTCCTTGGCTGCAGCACTCAGAGGCATCGGTTTTGGGCACCCGAGGAGCAGTGGCGGGAGAGGGGCAAGCAATAAGACTTTCTGCCGTCGTCCTGCTGTTGGTGTCAGTTTTAGGACCTGAAAGCAGGGAGGAGAAGGGATGCTAGGGCTACCCTCTTTGACCATCCCAGAGCTATATAATAGCTTGTCGCTAACGGGGTATTTCGTTTCCCCATCCCTGTGCTCTTACTCCAGCATCATTCGATCTATTTTTTTTCCCCTCTGCCTGTTGGCAGCTTATTTGCCAACTTGCAAACTTGAGGCAAAGTAAGATCAAGTTCTTGGTTTTGAGGCCTGACATTTTTGGCCTGAGTTTGTAGGGCTTCTTTGGGAGTACAAGGGGAAGACGTAGTAGCTGCTTCCAAACCCAAGCACTTTATGTCTATAATTAAGCTAACGTAAGAATCGATGCGGCCAAGTGAAAACATTAACTTGTATGTGCTGCAAAGTCTAACCGTTGCTTAAAAGCAGTATTTTGTTCTCCTGTTCATGTTGGGAAAACTCAAACAAGAACCCAAAATAGAGAGTGAATTTTAAAACAGCATTCATAGAGCGATCTTTTTGTGCATCAGCATTATCTGATTTTTTTTTAAAAATCCGTTTTAGGAAAGGGATACAGTCTCCCAGCAACTAGGGACTGAGAGGAGAAATTTTTACTACCAGGCGCCCCTACACTTCATTGCTATGCATTCAGTTCTAGACTCCTCAGTCATTTGCTTTACTCAAAATTAAACTAAGTTGAAATTGAGGGCTTTTGAAGATTGCTCTGTTATCTTCACAAATTGACTTAGAAGAGAGCAGATGGATTCTAAAGTTTTAACTAGACTTCACCTCCTTTTGTTTCTCATTGAGTTCACAGTGTGGCACGTTCCAGTATTTATGCCAGCACAATACAAATGTTATGCAGCTGTTTTTTCTAGCAATCTCTTCAAAGTTCTGTGGTATCATGTCCATTTATTTGATTTCAGGGACCGTTCAGATTAATTTTGAGGAGTGCTTGGATCATATTTTATATGCATATTCAATACTAGACTTAATAATTAGCATTTATTTATGCCTCTGCAATAAGAATGCCCCTGAAATAAATAGGCTTTAATTCTACCTCGCTTCCTCACAGGACTCTTGGTATAAATGGAGTATTTGGTCTGTAAGTGTCCCACTTAAAATGTTTAACAAAGAAAATAAATTTTGTATGAAAGCAAGTACTGTGTGCTCCTCATAGTGAATGCTGGAATATAGTGTCTGAACAGTTCTTTAGAGGACACTGAGTAGTTTACAATTGTATGAGCTCTATTTGAAGTGGAACATTTGGGAGAAAATAAAAAGTTAAGTTCCCTGAAGGCTTTTTAGTGGCTTTTAGGTTTGTCCTTTAGCTCTCTTTAGTTCAGCCTCTTTGATGGTTTTAAACATTTAAATTTTTATCTGCATTTACTTGTTTGCACTTATCAAGTACCAGATACTGTTCAAAGCACTGAACAAATATTTTATCCTTATAACGACCCTATGGGGGTAGATAATTTGTTTTCTATATTTTACAAATGGTTAAACTGAAGCACAGAGAAATTAAGTTAACTTACCCAAGGTCACACTAAGTGACAAACCCAGGGTTTAAACCCAGGTAGTCTAATTCTAGAGCCCTGCTCCTGACTATTGTACTGTGTAGTCGCCCACTATACATTGTGGTTCCTTTTAAAAATAGCCTTTAAGGTTTGAAATCCTTTTTATTGATTTCCAGTGTCCCAGAAAGGTCCATTTTTTTTTTTTTTGATGTGACAGTTCTAATTCTTTGAAGCTTAATTTTCCATACCTGATTTGGAAAAGGAGGGATGGAGGAGTTCATTTTAAGACTAGTCTTTTGAATCCATTCTTACTTTTACATCTACATTAATTCTGTATTAAAGTAGTTGAAGTTGTCAGAGAAACAGGCTTGATTACTTTCTTTGTAAAGAAGAGAATGCTCAGTATTCTGTTTCCAGAGCATAAATTGAATGCCTCCCAAATAAAATGTCATTAAGAGTATTCTTTTTAAAAATTTAAAAGACGAAGTTAAAATAACACTAGTGGTTCATAATCAGTCTTTATTTTAAAGTTGTTTCATTGTGCTAGATGCCCAGAGACCTTTGTTTGAAGGATGAAACTTATACGTTGCATTTAACAAAATAAATGATAAAAACACTCCTAACACTTCCATATAGTCTGCACTTCAAATCAGCTTCGTTTCCAAATAATGTGATTTGAAGGATATTACTCAATTCTCAGTAAGTACTGTTTTATGACAGTCTTGTAGACCATTTTAAATGTTGGTTTAAACATTCACCTGCTAAATGTGTAAATTGTAAAGTGTTCAATTGCAGAACGTAAGTGTTAAAATGTAAATTTACATATATGGAACTTAAATACCTGTATTTATTATAAACATGAACTATGCAAGAAGACTATGAAGTTTCTTATCAGGGTACCTTTCCGTAAAGTTTTAGAAGAAAGTTGTTGATGATGAACCTAAATTAGCTGTTTTCGCACAAGCTTGTTATGTGTAATATGCCATTGATTCATTGAGTTCACGATTTCCTGATGTACCTAGTCAGACCTCAGTTGGTATTTTCTATGGAATTTGCATTGAGAGAGCAACTTGAGGAGGGTGAAGGTCTACTAACCCCGGTGTAGGAGAATAAACTAATAGGCCCTAAGTGCTTATAGCATCTTTATCAGTAGTGTAGTCATTTCTTTAGATAACATTCATTAAGTTACATTAGAAACTAGGGATACTCATGGAAATAACTCAAGTGACACGGGACATAATGATGTAGCTTCTAATTCTCAGAAGCTTTAGGAGCTGGATTTTCTTTTGAAGGAAATTACTTCCTCTGTGGGTAAACTCTTAAGAATTTTGATTTGCAACTCCTTGAAGGCTTGTAAATTGTAGAAAGCACTAGAAAAGGGTTCAAAGAGTAGATTTTTCTTGGGGAGGGAGGTAATTAAATTTAAATCATTTTGGGGCACTGCATTCACCAGATAGGTGTATGCACTGTGTGAGGCACTGGAGATACAACTGAGCAAAAACAAAATGGTTCCTGTCAAGAGATGAGTATAGTATAGCCAGTAAGCACAGCTGTAGTCTAATGAATACAATTTTTATTTGTTCTTCTATATAAATCATTTATTGACACAACAGATTACTTATTGAGTACCTGCTTACTATAGGTTAGAAAGTTTACTATAGGTTAGAAAGTTTACTAGGCCTTAGGGATAGAGCAGTGAACTAAATAAATTAAAATTCTGCTCTCATAGGGCATGTGTTACAATACGGAGAGACAAACAAGAATTAGGTGGTGGCAGTTACTTTAGAGAAAAAAATAAGCAGAGAAAGGGGATATGTGTGTGGTAGGGTGAGGATTGTGATTAAAATGAATTGGTGAGGAAAACTTGACTGAGAAAGTAATTTAAGCAAAGACCTGAGGCTAGGCAAAGGAACCAGCAATGTATATGTCTGGGAAAAGCATTCCAGTTGGAGAAACAGCAAGTACAAGTACCAAGGCCCTGAAGTAGGGTTTACCTATTGTTTAAGGGGAGCGGTGTGGCTAAAGCATAGTGAGGGTGGGAGGAAAGTAGTAAGATCAATGTGTTGGGGAGGTTGGGCAGATAGTATGGGGCCTTGTAAACAATTTTGGTTTTTATTCTGAATGTGATAGGAAGCAATAATCAAGTTTCACACAGAGTAGTGATATGATCTGACATTTTAAAAGTATCTTCAGTCAAATGGAAGAGTTCTTGACTGACTTGGAATGTAATACTAGCCTTCTCACTAGCTTGATGTGTGTTTGACCCAAGGCAGGACCCTTAAACTTCCTTGAAACTTAGTCTCCTCTGTCCTGGAGACTTAGACGGTATTTCTTCAATACTTTGTGTGGTAGCCTTTTATATATGAACTTATTGCTACAACAAGCCTGTGATTTATCAATACTGTTATTTCCCCAGTTTGTACCATTGAGAAAACTGAGGCATGGAGGAGCGACTTGCCTAAGGTTAGACTAGGTGTGTCATGTTGGAAACACCATTTGAACAAGGTAGTTTGACTCAGTCCATGCTCTTTGACCATATTACTGAAAATAACATTCTTAGTATCAGCCCTGACAGCTCCACAGTGTCATGGTGAGAAATATTTATCCAGTTTCTGAGGAAGAATAATCTCTTACTTTTGAGGCACTTGGTTTGTGCTAGGCACTATTATGAGCCTTAATAACATCTATTAACAACCATGTGATCCTCACAGCTTGCTTTGAGGTAGGTACTATTTTCTGCAGTTTGTAGATGAGGTGCCTGTAGACTTGAGGCCACACAACTAGTATTGGAATCAGGATTTGAAACCAGATAGTCTGGCTATGGATACTGGTTCCTAAAGACACATTAGAGGATCTTCAGATAGTTTGAGTTTTAGCTTATTGACTAGAATTTTGTACTTTGGGCACTGAGATTTTATATGCCTGAAAATCATTGTCAGCCTTTAAAAAGGTTCTCCATACTTGTCTCCATATCTTGAATTAGCCTAATTGAGTTTTTCTCACACGTTTTCCCCTATAAGTTGAGTTTTGGGAAAAAAACAAAACAAAACTATACTACCACTTTCTAGGTTGTGTGATGGGAGATTTCAGGGTAAGGGAAGTGGTTACTTATATGAGGATATAGCCTATATAAGGAACAAAGTTGAAAAGTCTTTGTATCGGAGCGCCTGGGTGGTTCAGTCTTTTAAGCGTCCGACTCTTGGTTTTAGCTCAGGTGGTGATCTCAGGGTCCTGGAACGAGCCCCATGTAAGTCCCCATGCTCAGCGGGGAGTCTGCTTAAGGATTCTCTCTCTCTCCCTCCTGCTGCCTCTCCCTGTGGGTGCGCGCACACTCTCTGTCAAATAAAAACCTTAAAAAAAAAAGAAAGAAAAAGAAATGTCTTTGTGTCTTCTACTTAAACCTGTGGTTTCCCCTCTCTCCCCACCGTAATAGAACCATGTTGTTTGTTTTTGTTTTCGTTTTTTTTTCACATAAAGATACTACACTTTCTTTTTCTAAGTCTTTGAGAAAATTTGATGATCCAGAGAACCCTGGAAAGCCTCTTTGCAAAGCCTCTTTTCTCCACCGGTGCCAAAAGTTCAGTTGCAGCTTCTACAACCATTCGGTATGGTCAGGGGGAATTTATTTTTTCCCCAACAGAGAAGAACAGCCATTAGCAGCCTTCTATTTTTGATGTCTCGCCCCACTGTGAGGAATGTGCTAGTTTTAATTCATGTTGATTCCTGTAAGCATTTGACTGTCTCAAGTATTTCCCCCAGAACTTTTTCAGGAAATGGAAGTCATTTGGCTGATATTTGCTTCGTGACTCCAGGTTGCTTAATTTATTGGACAGAGGTGGTAATTTATTTTAAGGACAAAGTGCTGAAGTGGGGAAATTTATAAAGCTAAATATTATATATTTTATTTTCATACGTGTTTGAAGTGCAAATCTGTGGAAATTCCATTTGTAGGACCAAGTTGACATGCCCATCTTAACATTGTATGCTACAAGAACTCTTCTGATGACAGAATTTTGATTAAAGTGCACTGGAAGATGCAAATATATATTTTTATTCTGTCATCTTTGTTATATATTTTTTTTTGTTTATTTATTCTGTCGTCTTTGTTCCCCATTAGAGAGAAGTCAGTCCAAACTAAAACCTCTCAACCAGAAGATACAGCTTTCTCTGCAGCTGTCTTCAGTACTTTCTTCTTTCTCACAGTCCACAGTACCAAAGTGGAGATTGGCAGTCTGGCAAAAATTTTAATTTTTTGCCATGTGGTAGTTGTATGTTCATGTTCTCCACACCACCTCATTGTTACCAACTAAGAACTTTTCAAAAATATCTCTAGTATGTCACCTCCCTCCTCAGCCCTTCCAACTTTACTGAAGACTGAGACCTGACTGGAGGACCAAATTCTCCTCTGACTTCTGCCATAATGACAGTGTCTTTACAGACCACTCTCTGGCAACCTAATCTTGCAGTTCCTGGGCCTCTGACCCCAGTGAGCCTCTAACTCTATCTCAACCACTCACTCCCATAATCTCCTGCAATATCTTTTCATCTCCTGGAATTGGTCCAGTTGAGATCTTAACCATTAGACCAGTTTCTTCACAAGTTTGATGCCCTGGCAACACTGGTCTGCTTATAGTTTGCTATTTATAACTGTACCTTTTGTCACTTTTTTCCCCCCTATCTAAAGTACTCTTTTCCCTTCTTGTTAATTTCTTACTCATTCTCTAGGACATTTTTACTCAACCTTTATTTTATAATCTATGTACCTTCTCAATGAACATTCCTTCTCTCCTTTCAAAGTCTCTGCTTAACAAGTAGCTGGGGTTTTTCTGTGATCTCCTTGACCATTTTCAGAATGATTTTAGTTGATCCTTCAGTGTTCCCATAATGCCCTTATTTGTATCTTTATCATTGCATTCTTCCAGTGTTTCATGTGACTTTCTTTTCCCCTGAACTATAATTTCCTTGAGGTGGCAGGTACAGTTCTTATACATCTTGTTTTCCTGCTGCCTTTCTTAATGTTTGCATTAAGTGTAGTGATTTTAAAAAAATGTTAAAAGAAATTGAATTCTGAGGCGCCTGGGTGGCTCAGTCAGTTAAGGATCTGACTCCTGATTTTGGCTCAGGTCATGATCTCAGAGTCATGAGATTGAGCCCCGCATCTGGCTTCGTGCTGGGTGTAGAACCTGCTTAAGATTCTCTCTCTCCCCTCCCATTTCTCCCCTTCCTTCTCCTAAAAAAAAAAAAAAAAAAAAAAGACTTCCTTAGTTCTTAATTTTGGCACAAATAATAAATTTAGTAAAAGTACAGGAGTATATAACTTGAAGGACTTGGACAAAATAATCCATATCTTCCTCCAATAATAGTGTGTCTGAATGATTAATGATTTAAAGTCTGGTGTTAGTCTCATATTCTGGGATGCGATGTTTTAGTATGGAATGATTTTAAAGGAGAAGGTTAAATAATACTGTTGTAATCTGCGTTTAACCTGGGATTAATGAACAGCAAGGATTTAGCAAAATAATTTAGAATCATAAACTCTTTCAGCATAGTCTAAACATTTAAGCACAAAAGCTACCCCTTTGATGTAATTAATTTTATTAATATTTTTTTTTGCATGGCACCAATCAATATGAGCGTATTTTGGGAAACTAATCTTTCATTTGAAATTTAAAGAGATTAAATAGCCCGTTGAACAAATATTGGTTCAACTGTAGGCTTTTGCTGATACTGGACTATTGTTGACCTACAGGAGACCCTTTGATGTGATTCAGTCTAATACCACATGGTTGCTCTGTGGCCACTACAGGCTGAGTGTCCTAACTCCTTGTCAGCTCATTTTGAAATTTTAACCTTTGGGGGGTTAAAACATCAGCCATCAGTGCACATTTAGAGAGTGTTTGTTTTGGATATAGCTGAATATTGGTTGTAAAGATTTTAAAAAGAAAAAGTATACTTCTCAATATAAAGTGGAGAAAGAGATTAGTCTCCCAATATATGGCAGTATGTTTTCTGGAAAAAGAAAATAGGGGGTGGGGCATGCCTTTGGTGTTAAGTCTGTGTGGGAAATTATGGTTTAAAAAGTTAGTGACTTTAAATCAATATTAACATTTTACTGTACTGGTTTTGGATTTTCTTTTTATTAAGTGTGATTATTTTAACTTCCCTCATTATGTATGTATTCTTTGTATTTGAGTTCAACCATTAGAAACAAATTGAAGTTAAATCACTAAGTTAGTTTTTGCCATATATCTTTGCAATTAAACGTCTGAAGCTGTTCTGAAAATATTTCAGTGACTAACTTCATGTGCTACATTGAGATGTATTTTATCATTATTTTGTTAATGACTAAATGCTTGATAAATGATGAAATTTTAAAATGTGTTTGATAAATTTATAGGATGGAAGATGCTGATAATTCCGAAAAGAGTGTAAATGAAGAAAATGGAGAAGTATCAGAAGACCAGTCTCAAAATAAGCACAGTCGTCACAAAAAAAAGAAGCATAAACACAGAAGTAAACATAAGAAACATAAACATTCCTCAGAAGAAGACAAGGATAAAAAACATAAACATAAGCATAAACATAAGAAACACAAAAGAAAAGAGGTTATTGATGCTTCTGACAAAGAAGGTATGTCTCCAGCAAAAAGAACTAAACTTGATGATTTAGCTTTGCTGGAAGACTTGGAAAAACAGAGAGCCTTGATTAAAGCTGAACTTGATAATGAGTTAATGGAAGGAAAGGTCCAATCTGGGATGGGGCTCATATTGCAAGGCTATGAGTCTGGCTCTGAAGAAGAGGGGGAGATTCATGAAAAAGCAAGAAATGGAAATAGGTCTAGTACCAGATCATCAAGTACAAAGGGGAAACTTGAACTAATGGACAATAAAAATAGTACAAAAAAGCGAAGTAAAAGCAGATCCAAAGAACGGACTAGACATAGGAGTGATAAAAAGAAAAGTAAGGGAGGTGTTGAAATAGTTAAAGAGAAGACAACTAGGAGCAAGTCAAAGGAGAGGAAAAAGTCCAAAAGTCCATCCAAGAGAAGTAAGTCTCAAGATCAAGCAAGGAAATCAAAATCTCCTACCCTTAGAAGGCGATCTCAAGAGAAAATTGGGAAGGCCAGATCTCCTGCTGATGACAAGGTTAAAATTGAAGATAAAAGTAGGTCAAAAGATAGAAAAAAATCCCCAATTATAAATGAAAGTAGAAGTCGTGATCGAGGCAAAAAATCCAGATCCCCAGTTGACTTAAGAGGTAAATCCAAAGACAGAAGATCACGGTCCAAAGAGAGAAAATCAAAACGGTCTGACACGGATAAAGAAAAGAAGCCAATTAAATCTCCCTCTAAAGATGCTTCTTCTGGGAAAGAAAATCGGTCACCCAGTAGAAGACCTGGTCGAAGTCCTAAAAGAAGAAGTTTGTCTCCAAAACAGCGGGATAAATCAAGGAGGAGTAGATCTCCACTTGTAAATGACAGAAGGTCTAAACAAAGCAAATCACCTTCCCGAACTCTGTCTCCTGGTAGAAGAGCCAAGAGCCGATCCTTGGAAAGAAAACGAAGAGAACCAGAAAGGAGACGACTTTCTTCTCCAAGGTAACTTGTTTTCAAAATGTTAATGCTTTTTACCAATGCACCGGATTTTAAAAAGGAGAAACTAGAGCTTGTACACAATAAAAAATGAGGTAGCGTAATCAGTCTTACAGTTTTAAATAGATCCTGTCCACTAACTAAATTAATATTTGTACTTTTTTCAGTGAGTATCTTGACTAAAAGATTTACAAATACTGAACTTGGTTGACAGAATCAGTTTTTTTCCCCCAGGTTCTTAATTTAGTATCAAATTTGCAGAATCACTGTTTTAAATCCAAGTAATTTGGCTGATAAAAAAATCTATATAGGTATACCCATTTGTATATTCCCATTTATGGGAAGTGAGGGGAATTTCTAGAGCAAGGATTTTTCATTGAACAGTATAGACTGAAATTTTTAACTTTAAAAAAGGAGGTGTCAATTTAAGGATTGTGATGTATCCATTCTTTTGAATTGGCATGATTTTGAATTCCAACAATGTAAATTGGAACTACCAAATTTTTTTTTGCCCCCAAAACAAAATTAAATTGAAAGTGGACATTTTTTTTGTTACTAATTCATATACCTGTAATCGCATTGTTTAAAAAAATAGTTATGTCTTAAGTTTAGGAAGAAGAATAGTGTAAGAAATGATTTTATTTTTTTACCAATAATAATGAAAATGATTCATATTTGTATAATGCTTTTAGCCCATTGGTTTTTTCCTCAAATTCTCCTGATTATCTCTCCTCATAAAGTAGAGTGACTCTCATATTCATTTTATAAATGAGAAAATTGAGAGATTATTCCATTTACCTAGCATCATAGAACTAATAGGTAATTAAGACACATGAAGGATTTTAGCAGAGTGGGTGGGGATTGTTTAGACTAGTCTAAACTACTTTAGAAACTTGATTTTTTTTTTAGTATCCTTATGTTGAATAATTGGACATGTGAAATTATCAGCCAGGTTTAGCTTAAAAGAAGGTTGGCTTATACTATGTAAAGATACGAATTCCTAGCCACGTATTGTGTCTGAGTATAAATACAAGTTGACCTTAAAGTTTAAATCGTTTTTTCTGAAAAATTTCAAGAATGCTGTTTTCACAAAGTGCTGTATCTTAGATACTCTTAATTCTTCTAAGTAGCATTGTAATTAAATGGCCCCCTTCTTCCTTTAGCTTTCTAAATTGAGACAGTTGTTAGTGTTGCTGATTATGTTCTCTAAAGTGTTTCTAAGTGATCTTTGTTTCTTTCAGTTTGTCTTCCCTTTGAAAAGGAAATTCAGAGCAGTTTATTAAGGACTAGAGTTGAATATTTGAAATAATTTTTTTTAATTACAGAAAAGATACTAATTAAAGAGAAATTCAGATAAGGCAAAAGCCTGTAGTTCTTACCTTTTCATCCTTCCACTACCAGTCATAAGAATATGTCCTAGTTCTTTTTTTATGCACATACAATTATATGAATATTCTTTCATACAGAAATGGAGTCTTACATATTAAAATGTGATTTGCTTTTTTCATGAAACATTTCTGTGACAGCAAAGATCTTTTTTTTTAGCTCTTTATATAGCAGCACCATATTTCACAGTATATATATACAAAGTTGAGCTTTGAACAACACAGGGGTTATGGGCACCAGTTGCTCACACAGTCAGAAATGGGCATATAACTTTGGAGTCCTCCAAAACTCAATTACTAATAGCCTACTGCTAACTGGAATCCTTACCAATAACTTACCACGTATTTTGTATGCTCTAGTATCATATATACTGTATTGTTGAAGTAAGTTAGAGGTAAGAAAATCCTAAGGAAGACTAAATACATTTACAGTACTGTACTGTAAAAACAGTCTGCATGTGAGTGAACCTGTGCCGTTCAAACCCATGTTCAAGGGTCACCTCTAATCATTCCCTTACTGAAACATGAAAATTTTGGTTGGTTCCAGTTTTCCAGGATTCTATGCAAAAATGTCCATTGTTTATGTGTGAAGTTTTTTGTAGAATAGATTCATAGAAGTGAAATTGCAAAGTCTAAGGTAACGTACATTTACATTTTATGAAGTATTGTTGAATGTCTTAACAGGAAAGTTATACCAATATGTATTTCCTTGACTAGATGGACTGTCCCTTTCTCTAAACCCTTACTTAGATTTTGTTTGTTCTAAGGTTAACAGTGATTGTAAGATGCTGTTGTATGTAATATATTAAGAATAAGACTATATTACAAAATGTCAAAATTTAGGAAGAAAACAGTCTTCAAACTGGAGGAAATGGAATACTGTTACTTAGACAAGTTTTATTTGAGTTGTTTATCTGGAATTAGAATCAGTGGTTTAACAACATGAATAACCTTTATAGTTTTTCAAATTGTGAGACCAGAGGGAATAGACCTTTTACTGTGTGCGTACCATAACCCCAAAATGTAATTGTGATTTTCTGAATTCAAGTTTTGTTGCAAAACATGTTAATCTGTGTGTTCTGTCTTCAGGTTAGTGTGCCCTTTCTTAAGATGTCTTTTATGTGCAAAACAAATTCATTAATGTATTTTTCTATTAACCTGTATTTGGTCCCCTTAAGAACACGACCTCGAGATGATATCCTCAGTAGACGTGAAAGATCAAAAGATGCCAGCCCAATCAATAGGTGGTCTCCAACCCGAAGAAGAGCAAGTAGATCTCCAATTAGAAGACGGTCTCGTTCCCCACTCAGACGTAGTAGGTCACCCAGGAGAAGAAGCAGGTCTCCTCGGAGGAGGTAGAGATATGTTACATATGTTGACCTTTTTCATTCATTAAACTCTGTATGCTTCTGAAGCTTCATATTAGCTCATTAGGTGGGTTTTCTTAAAGACCATTTTTCTCTGTGAAAAATTGAAGCTGCGATCCCATGTAGTTTCCTTTTTACCAATGTGATATTTCACACACACTGATTTTTCTTTATCTTTTTTTCAAATTTAAATTAGTGGTGCATTAAAAACTCAGTCTTTTGAAAGGGGAACACTTTTTTTTTCCTACTTCTTAAGAAAGAAATACTACATGAGCTATGTTTACTGGTTTGTTTTGTTTTGTTTTAAGCAGGATAGATTATAAGGTAATAAATAGCCCAGTTTCCACTCATTATGTAATTGCAGGTCTCTATTTTTCTATTAACTTTTATTTGGTCCCCTTAGAACATGACCTCAAGATGATAGCCTCAGTAGTTGTTAAAGACTCTCTTGGCAAAAACTCTTTAACTCACAGTAGTAGAAACCATTTTATGTAAAGCACATGTAGTGAATTGGTTAATCAAAATGTTGGTTTGTAAAGCAGGAATCATTTTAAAGTATATGCACTAAATATTTTTTTAAAGGTGTATCTATTTTACAGCATGCAAGTGGGGGCAAGGGCAGAGGGAAAGAATCTCAAGCAGACTCCCTGCTGAGCACAGAGCCAGCCTCAGGCTTCATCTCACAGCCCTGAAATCATGACCTAAGCTGAAACTAAGTCTGCCACTTAACCGACTGAGCCACTCACGCAGCCCTGTGTGTTAAACATTTTAACTCAAACATAAGTGGACTTTCATTTGCCAATTTTTTAACATTTTTAATTGAACTAATACATGAATGTAGTTTAAAAAGACAGCATACCAATGGCTTATATTCCAACCAGTGGATACATCTTTACATTATCTCTGAGTATTTTTGTATACTAGATTTCTTGAAGTAGAAGTGCTTTGTCTGAGGTTGTGTATGTTTAAATTTTTGAAGTTATTGCCATGTTATTTATTGATTTCTTACTTTGGACAATTTCTTTTCTTTTCCTTTCTTAAGTAGACTCCGTGCTCATAGTGGAGCCCAGTATGGGGTTTAAACTCAAAACCCTGAGATCAATACCTGAGCTGAAATCAAGAGTTGGACACTTAACAAACTGAGCCACACATGCACCCCAGCAATTACTTTTTTTAATTCCACCCATCACACTTTCTTTTCTACCTAATTGTATCACATTTCTCTATGTTTTTACAGTCATTATGCTCTTGTGCCTGTTGCTCATTGCTGAGCAAGTAGTCAGGGGAAGGGGGCAAGGAAAGACCTTCCTCCTAATGTTTCTAGCCTTCTGTTTCCAAACTGACTAATAGGCCTGCTTGTACAGTTATTGTAGAATTTGTTTTCCCTTTTCTGTCCTCTGGATATTCCCTTGTTTCTCTCTTATTTTGTTTTTCCCTTTCCTGTATCCAGCATTTTCAGGTTTTACTTCCTTGCTTTGTTAATGCATCTCCAACAACTTCCTATGAAAAGGACATTTTGGGGGACTTTTGTTTCTTAAAAGTCCCCCCTTTTTTATTTTCTTTCTTTTTCTTTTCTTGTCTTCTCTTTTTTCTTTCTTTTCTTTTCTTTTCTTTTCTTCTTCTTTTCTTTTCTTTTAGATTTTATTTATCCAACAGTGAGACACACAGTGAGAGAGGGAACACAAGCAGGGGGAGTGGGAGAGGGAGAAGCAGGCTTCCCGCGGAGCGGGGAGCCCGATGCGGGGCTCGATCCCAGGACCCTGGGATCATGACCTGAGCCGAAGGCAGACGCTTAACGACTGAGCCACCCAGGCCCCCCCCGCCACTTTTTTTAAATCCCCATTGCTGATTTGATTTGTCAAGGAGTAGAATTGCAAGTTGAAATAATTTTTTTCTTAAGAATTTTGAAATTGTTATTCCACAGATTTCTGGTTTCCAGTATTGCTATTGAGAAGTCCTGTTCTGATGCCTGGGCATTTCTAAGAGGACTTGCTTTGTCTCTCTCCCTCTGTTTTTATAATAAATGTCCTGCATTCTGGAATTCCACTATAATGTGCCTTGGTGCATGTCTCTTTCCATTGATTTTGCTGGGCACTAAATAGGCCCTTTAAAGCAGAAATATTATGACTGCCTATTCCTGGAAATTTTCTCTGTTTTGTTTTTGTTTTGGTTTGCCTTCTTGCCCATTGTTCCCCCCCCCACTGGACCTTCTGTATTGTTCCACTGATTTCCCCACACACACAGTCATCTTTGATGTTTGTCCTTTTGTTCTACTTTCAATCTAGGAGATTTTCCCATTCACCCTTCTTACCTTTCTATTGATTTTTTTCCCCCTGTGCTCATGTATATTTATTTTTATTTCTAAGACTTGTTGGCTGTTTAATTTTTATTATGACATTTTACTCATGTTTTATAGAAATAGCATCTCTTAGGTCAAAGATGATAATGAGTTTATTTTATGGAGTTTTTTCTTGATAGTTTTCTTACCTATACTTTTTCATTTTAAACTTTTCTTCCCAGATTCCTGTTGTTGTTCCTTACCTTTTTTCATTTGAGGACTTTACTCATAAACAGCTGGATCCTTCTTGTTGCCTATTCTCATTTAAAACTTAAGCCACTGTGAAAGCTGAATGGAAGCTTTCTTCCATTCTGAGAATGTAGAATTTGTGGCTTAGTGGGTATCACTTCAGTGTAACTAAATCTCTTTAGCATATCCATGACTGTAGCCCTCTTCTTTTGGGCTAGCAGTTTTCCAGAATCCTCTCGTCTGCTGGAGAATATTGTCATGTTTGCAAGGAGAGTTGTGGTTCTTCATAATGTAGACTTCCCCTTATTCCTTTAATGTTCAGTACTGTGCCTCCCTGCTACCTTGGGTCAGTTTTTATAACAAGCAACACCTCTCTATAAAATAAATTTTAAGTATTATGCCAGAATGTGAAGGGGGATTTTTGGCATTTTTCTACTGAGTCAGGAAGGGAACTATTCAGAGGCAAGCTGTTGCTAAGGCTTTCAACCAGTTCTTTTTAGCTTTTACCTTACACCACATCTAACAATATGGTGTCTCCAGTTTGTGAGGCTTTCTTGGGTTTTGTGGCATGCATTTACTTGTTTCTTATTTACCTTGTCTGTTCCTGTTGGACTAATATTTAAATTTGATTTATTACTATTCTATCCAATTTGCACATCAAGATTTTGTTGTCATAATTCTTCTCATTCTCTTTGCCTGAGGGTTTTCTTTTCAGTTGTTCCTTTCATGTTATTTTAGTAAGGTTTCTTGAGAAATGTGACATAAGCATGGTAGTCAGATGTGATAGTAACTGGGAGTTTGCCAATTCTCTGTAGACTTAGCAGCCTTTTGTTTGGAGTTCCATAGCATCTTTCCAACATAAACTTCACCTTTAATGCTTGAACTATAATATCAGTTTCTGTTACACATGAGGCAAGACCTTTTTGCACTTATAAAAATGTCTGAGGGGCATGTTAATTAGACTTGGAATTTTTGTCACATTTGTCTTTTTATACCTTATTAGCAGTGATCTCTTTTTAAACTCGGTTTTATTGAAACATATTCACATAAAATAGATTCACTCTTTTTGGTGTAAAGTTATAGGAGTTTTGACAAACACATAATCACCAAAATCAAGAACATTTCTATCGCCCCCAGAGTTCTTTTGTGCCCCTTTGCAGTCCAGTAAGAACAATAGCTGTATTTTAGTTATCTTCAATTAAGCTGATTAACCCAATCTTTCTGATCTGTTATTTTACTTTAAATTTTTAATTAACCCCTTTTTAAAAGATTCCATTTTTAGAACAGTTTTAGGTTCACAGCAAAATAGAGCTTTTGAAAAGTACAAAGAGTTCTTTATACTACTGCCCCCAACACACCCACAGCTTCTCTACCTTTAATTGACCTTTAAAATGTGTGTATGTATGATTCCCCCCCCCCCAATAGGGACAGAGGTCGGAGGAGCCGGTCACGCTTGAGAAGGCGGTCTAGATCACGGGGTGGTCGTAGACGGAGGAGCAGAAGCAAAATAAAGGAAGATAAATTTAAAGGAAGTCTTTCTGAAGGAATGAAAGTTGAACAAGAATCTTCATCTGATGATAAGTAAGAATGGAATTTCTCATAATTGCCTTTTTCCAATTTAGACAAGTACTGTTTGACCTGGAAATCTTTTAATTTCCACCTGGATATTGTAAGTGAATCTATTAATTAGATCCTGAATTTACAAGTTAATTTTTTCTGTATATTTTATAGGTTAAAATTATGTGGCAGAGGTCATGGTTTTCTGATTTTAGAGGTTCCAGTTTTGCCAGTTTTGACTGGAGTGAATATCATGAGCCTTCCCTTTTTCATTTTGTTAGAGATAACAGCCCTACCAATCTTGATTACCAGTTTTACAGTGGTTGGGGGTGGGGGGTATAGTGATTTTTAAACTTTTCAGTTCGTGTGAAATGATACATACTTTGCGGTTGAAGCTATCTGGTGTTAAGTATGCCTGTTACAGTGTGGAAAATACAGAAACATTTCACTGTCTAGTGGATAAAATTTTTTTAATGTGAATTTAGTTGTCTAGATAGAACATCTAAAAAAATAATTTAGAGCAGTGGTCCTCAGCTGGGGGTAATTTGCCTTTCTGAGGACATTTTGTCAATATCCAAAGGTATTTTTGGTTGTCATCTTGTGGCTAGAGACCAGAGATACTGTTCAACATCTGCTAATGCACAGGACAACACCCTCTTCCATAACAAAGAATTGTCAAAATATCAGTAGTGCTAAGGTCAAGAAAGCCCAATCAGAGCTAGGTGATATGCAAGTTAAGGGAAGGGTGTTAAACATAGATCCTGATATCTTGAGAATGCATTTTGCTTACTGGTGTGCAGTGAACATTCAGCAGATCATAAAAGAGGCTGTGCGGGGAGGGATTGTAAAGATTCAGAGTTCTTTGGGAGGAAATTGGGACCAGTTGGGCAGTGTCTGGGGATAGAGCCACATTCCTCGTCAGATTGTAGGCGAATATTTACATACGCATCTTTGATAGGGAAAAGATCCATAGCTTGCCAAGGATCTATAGCTTTCTGTGACCCAGAGAAGGTACTAGTTTTCTTACGTGTCTCACTCTTACTCTGTTAGGGGTTAAAACTGAGGCTGGCTAGGTGAAATGACTTTAGTAATAGCAAGGTCATGGTAGAGCCAGGGGTTACTTTTTTGAACTTAAGGATCTTTTGTTCCTAATTTGGTGCCATGAAACAAGTCAGGAGAAAAATGAGATACAGAGGGTTAAATTACTTGCCAGGATTCCAAACCAGGCAACTGAGAGAGTTTAGAAACAGGATAAAGAGAATAAGGTGGCTTAAGACTTTTGCTGGAACTTGCGGATAACCTGTGTTTTCTAGCTTTTATTTTTAAACTGTGTAATAGTTATGGTTTGTGACTGTCTAAGGATGTTTGAAATTGTGTGCATATATGTGCATTTTTTTTTTTAAAGCCTTGAAGATTTTGATGTAGAGGAAGAAGATGAAGAAGCCCTAATAGAACAGAGAAGAATACAGAGGCAGGCGATTGTTCAGGTATGTGATATTAGTAAAGTTTTGAGCAATCCTTTTTAAATAATTACTCTCTTAGTAAAAGGGTTTTTACTTTAATAAAGAATTGATGGTGGTAGCAATTAAGTCTTAAGGAAATGTATATGTGAAATTATCTTTATGAGATTTGAAAAGATAATTTCTTATGTTGAAATGGTTGCCCTTTTTTGTTATATATAGGATTTGGATATAAACTATAAGGCAGAATTTGAAGTGTTTTTTGTTTTTGTTTGTTTTTGGTTTTTGGAATTTCATTTAGCAAAAAATTATGTAATTATACCTGTTTCTATATCGGGGGGAAAACCATTTTAATGTCTAAAAAAATAGATTTTCTTGTGTAACTGTGATTGCTTAAATGGGACATCTCAAAAATAATTTTAAAAGTAGTTTAGAGGTAGGTGATTAAGAAAATGGGGTGGGGAGAAGGTGTTGTATATAAGTCTTTGCGTAGTCATTTAAGATTACCTTCCTTGAAAGATTGTCCGTTATGCCTTGGGCATCCTGAGATAGAGCCATGGCCACTAGATCCTTTGTGGATGGCAGTGCCTGTAAAGTGTAATGCTTTCTCTTGATCATGGGAAGGTGAGTGATGGAGTAAAGAACACATTCTGGAAGAAGTGAAAAATGTTTAGGTACTATAAGGAAGATATCAGGCAAAAGGAAAGAATAGTTGTGCCTGCCAGCTTACCTACACATACATAGCAAATCATAAATCTAGCACTGGAGGTCAGAGCAAAGGAAAGAACTTGAATCACCAGAGGATGTAGGGCAAAACTGGAATTCCAGAGAAACTTGCTTTTCTGGGACACTGATGAAATTGTTGTTATTAAACTGATATCCCTAGAGACTTGGTTGAATCTTTTTTTGTTCTTGCCCAGGTCCACAATCCCTTATCTCCAGCCCCTGGGGCCAGATGTGCTTCAGAACTCAGAACTATTTGAATTTTAGAAAGGTAATATGGTGCATCTGTGTATATTATTTAGCCCCATCAGTGGGGTCTAGAACAGCACCCCACTATCAAACACATTAGTATTTCTGCAATGAGACATATTATGTTCACACTGGGGGATATAAAAAAAAGACTACAAATAGTATCACATCTGTTCAGGTGAGGTTTTGTCACCTAATGAATGTGCACCAAACATAGAAAAACTTTTTCAGAGTTTTGTGGATTTTGGAAATATATGTAAGGGATTGTGGATCTGATTCAATCAAGACATCAATACCTTTTTAAAGTTTTTAACATTGACAGTCTTTTCAGTGTGATACCTCTTAGCAGATATGCATCAGATTTTATGAAAATAGTATGTTGTATTATTGTTACAGAAATACAAATATCTTGCTGAAGATAGCAATATGTCTGTGCCATCTGAACCAAGCAGCCCTCAGAGCAGTACCTGTACACGGTCACCTTCTCCGGATGACATTCTGGAAAGGGTAGCTGCTGATGTGAAAGAGTATGAACGGGAAAACGTTGATACATTTGAGGCTTCAGTAAAAGCCAAGCATAATCTAATGACTGTTGAACAGAATAATGGTAAGTTAGATTTTTGTTTTGACATGCTTTTCTCTGAATTTTTAGCTCTGTAAATAATGAAAAAGATTGTTTTGAGATGGGTAAAAGTGAAAGGGATTAGAAATGTTGCCCCTCCTGAATCTTAGGGTAATACAATATTAAATGTGTCCCAGTGAATGTCCTTTATAAATGTTTTGATTAGTTCACGTAACCTAAACAGTATTATACTGAATCTCATGTATTCATTACCTTCTGTTTGGGGCACCTGGCTGGTTCAGTGAGTAGAGCATGTGACTCTTGATCTCGGATTTGTGAGTTCAAGCCCAGTGTTGGGCATAGAGCTTACTTAAAAATAAAATGTTGTCATTACCTTCTATTTTGCTTGCTAGAGTAATTTAAAGCAAATCCCAGCCATGATTTCATTTCATAAATGAAATTGTGTATCTCTTCTAGGTAAGGACTTTAAAAAAAACATTACTTGGGTACCTGGGTGGCTCAGTCAGTTAACTGTTCAACTCATGATTTCGGCTCAGGTCATGATCTTGGTCCTGGGATTGAGTCCCATTTTGGGCTCCATGCTGAGCAGGGAGTCTGCTTGAAGCTTCTCTCTCTTCTTCCCCCTCTCCCCCTTCTCACACTTTCTAAGTAAACAAAATCTTTTAAAAATAAAAAACATTATACCTAAAGAATTGATCATTTTTAAATCTTTCTAATTACAGTTGGTTGGTTTGAATCAAAATCCAAATAAGATGCACATCTCAATCTCCAAGTCTTTAGTACTCACTCTCATCCTTCCCTCCCCCCTTTCCATTTTCTTGTGAGGATGCTGAGGCCATGTGTCCTATAAACTTTTCTTTCCGTTGTGATATTGCCACATTCTTGTTTCATTTATCTTTATTTCTTCTATCCTCCATGTTTCTTATAAACTAGTATAAGTGTTAGAGACCTGAGTAGATTTACGTTAATTTTTTTTTGGCAAGAATACTGCCTAAGTGGTGGTGTGTACTTGCATCGCATCGAGTGGCATGTGGTGTGTGCTTGTCCTGTTTTTATTGATCTTGAGATTGTGTGTTTAGATAAGATGATCACATCTGTCCAACATGAAGTTGCCCTTCAGCTGTTCACCTGGCAGTTTCAGCAGCCATTGGTCATCATTCCTTAGATCCACTATTTCATGAGGGGTGGGGGCAGGTGGGCACACTCCAAAGCTGTGATTCTCAAATTTCCATAATTCCTTTTGAATTATTAGCTGTAATTCCATCAGAGAAGAGGTTTCCATTCTTTCGTTAACTAAGAAATATAGTTAGTACAGGAGTGTCAGGTTAAATGCTTGGTTATTTTCTTTTATTGACTGATACTTAGGGTAGAACAGATCTGGTACATTAACAACCTCCAGAGATGACCAGTGAGGTTTGGGTTGTTTTTGTCAGGTTTTTATTATTTGGTATCATTATGTACTAAAATTCTCTCCAACTGAGGTAGGGGGGAGGAAGGGAGCATTTTTAAGTTGGTTTCCAGTGTCTTTTTGATCCAAACCCTACAGGATTTATTGGTATTAATATATTATGTTTCTTTCTAGGACGGGTTGGCAACTGTTTGTTTAAGGTCAGATAGTTAATATCTTAGACTTTTGTAATTTATGCGTTTTTTTCTCTGTTCCAACCACTGAACTGTGCTGTTGTAATGCCAAAGCAGCTATGTTTGGAAAAAAACTATGTGGACACCAAAACTTAAATTTCATATAATTCTCACATGTCACAAAATATTCTTATGTTTTTCCCTAAAACCTTTAAAAATGTAAAAATGGGCCACATAAAAACAAGCAGGGGACCAAATTTGCCCCACTCTGTAGTTTACAAACTCCTGTTCTACCACATTGTAAGATATCACAGGCTCACCTTGTACATATCTTGTCCCAGAACCGAAGCAGCTATTGCTCCAAGGAACCCTGGTTCCATTTAATAGGAAATGCCATTTAGACTTCACAAAGCACTTAGGAGTGCCCATTATTCATGGGTTTTTAATGGACCAAGCTAGGACGTGCATTTCTGCATTTTTGGAAAGGGGAGGTTCATACTGAAAAATTGCCATTCAAACTTGAGATTACAGGGTTTTTATTAACATCTTTGATTTTCGACTTGTTTCTTTTATAGTGAAAAACCTGATTCCTGATAACATGATTATTTATGTTATTTTGAAGCTTTTATTTACATAGTTATCAGTATGATCACCAATATTGAATGTAGTGAATGCAAATTGAAAATTTAATGATTCTTTTTATCCTTGGGATACATTCCAAGGTGTAAAGTCATTTGAAATACTTTGGTACGGTTATACCACCCATTTGATAGATTTGGGTTTATTTTAATTGCTTTTGATTTTCAGGAATTTTTGGTTTGATTATTAAAATGTCTTTCACATGTGTATTTGTATTTTTGCCTACACAAGCACACACAAAAATATACACACTCATCAGTATGAAAAGATCTTCATTCCTTTTTACAGCTATGTGCTATTCCAGCGTAATAAATGTGCCAAGGCTTATTCACTATGTCTTCTAATGGTGGATGTTTGGGTTGTATCCAGTTGTTGATTATTCATTGGAGTATTAATTATAATGTCATTGCGCATTAAGTCATTTTTTAATGCTAAAACTGTATCTTTGAAATAATTTCCTAGAAGTGGGGTTGCTGGGTTAAAAGAGTATAATGTGCTGTGTTTCCATATTTCACTCTGTAAGGCTTGCACAGTTTTGTCTCCTGCAAGTAATGTTTGAGTACTTGCTTATCAGGGCCTTGTTACTGGGATGTTGTCATACTTTCAGGTTTATTAGCCTATCTCAAAAGAGAAAGGGTATTTCTTTATAATTTTAATTTGCATTTCCCTTACTATAAGTGAGATTGGGTGTGTGTTCATATGCTTCAAGCCCTTGCATTCTTTTTTTCTTTCTTTTTTTAAGGAACTCCTTTTATTTTGCCCAGTTTTTCTAGGGGATTATTGGACTTTTTAGGGGAGAGATACATAGAGATCTAGATCTATAGTGGGGTATTAACCTTTTGAGATTTTAAGTTGCAATTTGGAAATGGAATTTTTTAAAGAGGAACTTTGATTTTAATACATAATCATTATTTAGCTATTAGCATATTAATTTAACAGTGGAGAAAATACTGACATTAGGTCTTTCAACTTTCTAAAATGCATCCTTTTAGTAAAAAATGGGTAGCTTTCTAGATCTTAAGTGTTACAAAGTGACTTTAAGTTGGGTATTAGTGAAAAACTGATGTGCAATTCAGTTTGAATTGCTAGTGATATTACATTGATGACTTATTTGTGTTTTAATATGTATCCCTTCATTTTTCAAATATTACTGTTAATTTCCATTAAGGTTCATCTCAGAAAAAGCTCTTGGCACCTGATATGTTTACCGAATCTGATGATATGTTTGCTGCCTACTTTGATGTAAGTAATTTTAAGTCATAAAACATAACTATTAAACAAAATATATATAGGGATGCCTGGGTGGCTCAGTCGGTTAACCGGCTGCCTTTGGCTCAGGTCGTGATCCTAGGGTCCTGGGATCGAGCCCCACATGGGGCTCATTGCTCAGTGGGGAGCCTGCTTCTCCCCTGCTTGTGCTTGCTCTCCCCCTCCCCCTGGTGTGTGTCAAATAAAATCTTTATTAAAAAACTATATATATATAATAAGTATGTGTGTTGTATACAGAGAGAGAAAAGGATAAAGCAAATTAATAAATGTTAATACTTGGACAGTCTGAATGAAGGGTATCTGGAGACTCTTTGTACTAGTGCTGCAACATTTCTCTAAGTCTAAAAGTAGGTTAAGATTTTAAAAAGTGGCAGAACAGTTTGAGAGCTTCCGAAAAGTTAAATACCAAATGACTTAAACCTGTAGTTATTTTTTTGAAACAACTGTTTTTTGGATTTACAAACCAGGGCAGGGGGGCGGGGGTACATAGTTAGCTGAGACAAGATGATGTCAGTAATTTCCAGGCCTGTATTAAAACAGAGTCCACTTTGGGCTTCTATATTGTGGGTGAATGAGAACTTAGGATTTGGATCCTAATACATTCACTGAAGAGTTGGGAATGTTATTACAAGGAATGGGTTAAGAAATTTTGTTTTTTTAGCTATTAATGACTTTTCTTGAAAAAGTCTTAACATATTTAAAAGTATGAGATCATTTTCATTATATATTCAAGAGAACATGAGAAATAAGGAGGCTTTGGCAAGGGAAAGTGGAGGGCTAAACATAAAATAGAGAAATTAAAAATAGAGTAAGATTAAACAGTCAGTGTCCAGGACCCTGAAGACATTGGTCATTGGCTTAAGTAACGTATCTATATTTTGCAATGGGAACACCAAAACAAAGCTAGGTTAAGAGAGGATGAAATGATTAAGCTGGTGAAAGTATCCCCACCCATCATTTATTTGGACGATAGTGAAGGGTCTTCCGGGTATCATGGAAAGTGATGTGTCATAGTCTTCAGAAGTTCCACATACTCTTAATTTCTCACACCAACTGTTAGTGCAGCATATATGGGAAGAGAAATCAAGGGGTGTTTCGTGGACAAAGCAGTAAAAGAAATGTGAAAATTGGTAGGAGAGAGAGTTGAACACTGTTAACTGAGTGCCCATCTATAATTTTTGTTCTCTATTAATAACTATAAAAAAACCAGATCTGGTTTTGAGTTCTTATTTTCATTTATAATCCCCTAGTCATATTCCTAAGAGTTTTTGAAGATAACTTAATTTTTTTCCTGAGCATTATTGTGATGTGAGACTTTGGTAATCAGTCATGTTTCCAGCTGTATTGCATTTACGTAGGTGACGGTAGGAGTTGACTTAATTTGGCTAAAATGTTTTTATTAAATTATAGCTGGTTTTCCCCATTTTGGTTTTAAAGGAAGTGCTTTAAGTATCTGCCTGATGAGTAGTAGCCGTTAGATAAATGGCTCTCTTGTTGCCTCCTCCATTTCAGAGTGCTCGTCTTCGGGCTGCTGGCATTGGAAAAGATTTCAAAGAGAATCCCAACCTCAGGGATAACTGGACAGATGCAGAAGGCTATTATCGTAAGTTCACAGTTCTGATTAATTTTAGGGTTCGTTACAACATTTTGTAGAAGTATGTTGCTTGATGAAGTCACATGTTGGAGAACTCTGAAAGTCACGTCACAGTGTCATCACTTAAAATGTGTGGCACATCTAATAGCTGCGTGAACCCATGTTGTATTCTAGTAAGCAGCTCAGGAGCTTCATGAATAGAAGTGAGGTGAAGACTTGATGTGCAACTTAAATCTATTCAAAGTTGTTTTCAGCCATGAGATAATCCTCCAGGAGGAAGGGGGAACGTCACTTGCTCGTCTTGATCTGAAACCAAGAAAAACGACATACAGGAACTTGGGATGCCAGTCATGCAGTATTTGTCATGCAGGACTACAGTTGGAAACATTTCAGTGAGCACATTTCTTCCTACTCAATGTTAAAATCCTTAGCAGTTGATAGGAAGTGGGCATGCAGCTTGAACCACATTATGAAAGAGTGACCGATGGAGGCTCGTCTTTGATTCTCCATGGTGTCTAGGAAACCAGGCACACAGAGATTTGACACATTTTTTTTTTAAGTGACTGTGCTGTGTTTCTGTTTGCTTTATTACATATATCTCATAGTTTTGTTAAGTAAGTATTTACTATGGTCAAAATTCCCGTTTCTTAATTTACTTTTTCAGGTGTGAACATAGGTGAAGTCCTAGATAAGCGTTACAATGTGTATGGCTACACTGGCCAGGGTGTCTTCAGTAATGTTGTACGAGCCAGAGATAATGCAAGAGCCAACCAAGAAGTGGCTGTAAAAATCATCAGAAACAATGAGCTCATGTAAGTTCAGAAGACCTGTGTAATGAAACCTAAAAACACAGGTATTCACAACTGAACATTTTTAAAAAGTAACACAATCTGTAAAAGTATTGAAGTTATAAAATAACAGAAGTCTGGTAGTGAATCTGCTGCCTTTTTTTCTTTTATATAATAGAGCTAATTGCCATACCCATAGGTTTTAATAAGCACAATCTATACCACACACTGAGCTGATGTTAAAGTCAACTTTCCATCGGCTTTAAAACACTGGGAATAACTTACAGATGTATATTAACATCTTCAGCTGCCCTAGGCTTAGTATTTTAAAGCCATTTTAAAAATATGGCCTATTGACAAATTATAACTAGAATTTTAGAGGAAAACCAAATGTTAATATTTGGTAAGACATCCATTCTTAGTTTCTTATATAGTGTGGTTCCATTTTTGTTAAAATAGCATTTACATCAAGACATTTTTTTAAATAAAAATATGCAAGATTGGGGGCACCTGCATAGCTCAGTCACTTGAGCGTCCAACTCTTGATTTCAGCTCAGGTCATGATCTCAGTGTTGTGAGATTGAGCCCCACATCTGGCTCTGAGCTGGGCGTGGAACCTGCTTAGGATTCTCCCTCTCCCTCCACCCACACCCCCCCACCCCTCAGAGAAAAAAAGAAAATGTGGAAGATTGAATTCTCTTCAGGCAAGGTGGGTTTGTTCCTCCAGTGTTTTTTTCTGTTAATTATTGTGGAAATAAGCTCCATGGAAACCATATTTGACTAAGTATAAAGTATCGTGTGAGTAACATACAGACTTGTTATTCCTCAACAGATTTACTATTAGTACTTAAAAATCCAAACTACTTATCACCTATGGTAAATCAGACTGGAACTAGTAAATATTTAGTTTTCTTAAATTCTGTATTCAGTTTTGAACTAATTTTCTTTTCAGGCAAAAAACTGGCTTAAAAGAACTAGAATTCCTGAAAAAACTTAATGATGCTGATCCTGATGACAAATTTCATTGTTTGCGACTCTTCAGACACTTTTATCACAAACAGCATCTCTGTCTCGTATTTGAGCCTCTAAGGTACACTGTCAAACCTGTACATTACTAAAAATTTAGATAAACACCATGACAGATCTCTGTATGTTTATTTTTTCCAGTTAGCTCTGGTTTTGTTTTTTTACTTTTGGTTAGGAACTAGGTTCATGACAGTCATTAATGTAAAGACCATAATTGACCACATACTATGTGTCAGACACTAACCTTATGTAGCCTTCAGCTCAACAGAGATTCTCTGAAAGTTAAATACTTCCAAGGAAGGATCACAATGTAATAAAAAGAAATGGGAGTAGTGAAGTAGAAATACAGTTTTGATCTTCAAAAGTATGGCTTCAGTTTTGGCCTTTCAAATGTAAACCCATTCTAAAATCAATAGGAATTTTACCATTGAATGTCTTCCCTTCCGTTTATTTTGAAAATTTTTATTGGAAAACTGTCTCATTTATACACAGGTTCATGTGCTCTCATTTTAGTGTAGAATAATTTATTAAACATCTGGGAGGGCTCATGAACAGATACTTTCATTTTAGTTAATGTTTTGGATTTGATTTTACTTTATGCTTGAACATGGTTTTGCCTTTTTTATTTCCATTTTGCATTTTAAGCCCTAATTTTGTGGGTTTTTTTTTCTCTCCTAAAAGTATGAATTTACGAGAGGTGTTAAAAAAATATGGTAAGGATGTTGGTCTTCATATTAAAGCTGTAAGATCCTACAGTCAGCAGTTGTTCTTGGCATTAAAACTCCTTAAAAGATGCAATATCCTACATGCAGATATCAAGCCAGACAATATCCTGGTAAGTCAAACAATCAGGTTACCTTGTATATCCATATAGGTTCTTACCAGTAATGTGATAACCACTGTATTATTTTAGAAATGATGTCTTAAAAGAATAACTCAGCATATTAATTACTTATGACAAAGGACTTAACCAGTGTTTACTTTTTTGGAAATTGGTCCATGAAATTTTATACTAAAGTATAAAGAAACAGGGAATAGGCTATTGTCTCAATTTTTTCCTTTATATTGATGGATTTAGAGTACACACAAATCCCAAAAGTGCCTTAATGTAGTAATGATGGGCTTCCTCTGGTATCTAAACACAAAAATGCACATGTTGCTGTTTTGAAATGGTGTTCACAGCTCTTTGTTCTCTAATTTGTGGTCTGACAGGCTTAGAGACATTTAAAGAATTATCTCTTAAATAGATGTATGGAGTAGTGTTTTATAGGTGCCCAGGAGGGGCCCAAAGACAGCAGAGCTCGGTTGTGATTAGATGTTACGTTGAAAGGCATTCCTTTTACATTCTTCACCCCTTAACTAAAGACTTCTGGGTTGGTAATATGCAGCTTTCACAGGGTTTATGTTTTTTAAATTTAGAAGTAATACATTATCATAGGGGAGCGATGAATGCACACATACCGCTTCCTACCCTGGCCCCATTTCTTCACCCCTGTTCTGAGGTATTCAGAGTTCGGGGTGTGTTCACAGCTTGGAGAATTCCTACCTTGTTTGCTAATAACATTCTACACTTTTTTTTTTTTTTTTAAGATATTTATTTAAGACAGCACAAGCAGTGGGGAGGGACAGCGGGAGAGGGAGAAGCAGGCTCCCCGCTGAGCAGGGAGCCCAAGGCGGGGCTCGATCCCAGGACCCTGGGATCATGACCTGAGCCAAAGGCAGATGCTTAACTGACTTGGGCCACCCAGGTACCCCGTATTCTACACTTTCAGAAGATTATGATCCCATTAAAGTTTGTTAAGGACTCCTCATCAATAGCTTAGCTCTTAGTTCAGATTTTTCTTCTTTTTTAATATCTTAAAATACATCCTTCCAGACTACCATGTTAATAATGAGGCATTCCATCTTAATAGGTTTTGTTTGACTTTACAGTGTGTTATACATCTAATATAACCTGGGGTTAGAGGAGCTAAGTAATTACAGCGAAATAAATGAATTGTAGACTTCATGTTAGGATTGAATTGTAGACTTTTCAACTTCATAGTTAATTTTTACCTCAGTTTTGTTTCTCTATTTTAAATTGTGAAGTATACCATCTGTATCAGAATGTATAAAATACGTAAAATTTAAAGGTAACTATGCAGTGAACATCTGTGTAACCGCCGTAGAAGTTAAAGAGTAAGACATTTGCCAGTATCTTAGGAGCTCTTATTTTTAAAACTTTATTTTCCTTGAGTTACTGCTACTCTAGTATAAGTTTACACATGGACTTCAGACATTGAATGTTGTCTCCTTCCTGAGAAAGGAGGAAGTAGACATCAGAAACTAGAGGGAGCTGTTTGTGAATGAAAATCCAAAGCTTTCAGCCCAGGATTTCAACCATCAGTGGTAGGAGTACCATGTTCCTCAGGGAGGATAAATGTTGTCTAGGAGGAGTGCGTATGAGTGTGGATACCCTGCGGGTTGTTGAAGGCATTTTAGCCAGCCCAAGAGTCCTACTGACAGGTTTTAATTTTAAAATTGTCCTGGGATTTCTCTGGGTTTTAAACTGCATCCTTAAGTAGCTGAATGCAGTTTAGAGTTTAAAAAGTTTCAGAAGTACTTGTGCTTTTGAAGATACTGATGTTCTTGATTCCCCAGGTGAAGAGAATGGTTATGAATATGGCAGTGAAAAATAATCATTTCTATTAATAGCTTAATTCTGTGGATATCGTCTGTAATGGGCCAATCCGTAACTCTGACCAAGCTTTATGATATCCCAGTAGAAAGTGGCCAGGACTTACTTATTTAAAGTGTTAAGTTTCTTTGGGGTGGGAACTGTAGGCCAAGTTCAAGTCCCAACTCGGAATTTGTGTGTGTCTCTTTTGAAGGGGGGAAGGGACTCTGGAATATGAATTACCTTCACTTGTTAATCCTGAACATGCTTCTGACTCATGAGTGGCAGCAGCCATGGGAGCAACTCCAGCCTTTCTCAGCAGATGTCACTGTTACTGTGTATGTTGAAGTATTTACAAAGGAAAAAAAGAAACAAATAACTAATATAGAGTTCATATTTATCAGTTGTGGCAAATATATTTAACATTTTCTTGACTAATACCTTCTTTATATTTAAGGGATTTAATATTTTTAGACTTGAAGTGATTGCTAAATTTGGGATGGTCTAGCAGCTTCGGATGAAGAATGTTTTTATTCTGTTTTTGTCCAGATTTAATCTGAATCATCCTCTGCTTTCATTGCTATCGTAATTTTCTGGCAACTGAAAGTTACCTTCAATCAATTGAAAGTTGATCTAAGTCTGTCCCTTATTAATAAATTGTCTTCATGTTCCTTTAAATAGTAACTTGACTTTATTCAGGTATTCTGGGGATTTTTAGAAGATGCTTTACTTCAATGAGATTTTTCTCTTACTACCCCTCCCTTTTCAAAGTAGCATTGGTTAAAATTAAATGTACTTGGTATTACCCCATATTTCCTCACTGAAAAAAGTTACTTTACTAATTATAATCAAATATTTGATAGCTCTTAATTTTTTATAATTAGGGAATTGAGTTATAATTAGAAGAGGAATTATAAACGGGTAACTTTGTTTTCAGTATTGGAAGTAACTTCTCAAAGCCAATTATTTTTATCTGATTACTTGTCTTAATTATTTCTGGCATGAATTAAACTTCCATGATAAAATGTTTTGCAGGTTAATGAATCAAAAACTATTTTAAAGCTCTGCGATTTTGGGTCGGCTTCACATGTTGCGGATAATGACATAACACCTTATCTTGTCAGTAGATTTTATCGTGCTCCTGAAATCAGTAAGTTTCTTCAAATGTTCTTTGACCTGGGCCATCATATGCAGTGGAAACAGCATATTTAATGTCTAAGTACTGTTTTCCATCGCACTTCAGCAGCTGCACGAGGTCATTGATGAGGAAGGGAACCGTAGCAAGTTCATCCTCCTCAGGTGGAATGGTGGTAGTTGTGACAGGAGTCTTGATCATGTCTGACAAGAGTAGCAAAACAATTGTGGAAAATCCTCGGCTTTAGAAGACTGCTCTTGATTACTCAAGGTCTGATTATCAAATTTATGGATTGTATGGGACCTTTGTTTTTGCTCTTCCTGTTGCCTTGGTTGAGGCTGGTTAGCACCTCCACCAAAGGTGAAATGAGAAAAGAAGTACACATTTCCTTCTGCCCCTCCCCCTGTTCCTTCCGTATTCCCTCATTTTTTAAGGTTTTTTAAGTTTAAGAGTCTGTTAAGAATTAGTGGGGAAGAAACATGAGGCTAATGCCAGAGCGAGGTATTAAGATTGCGGTTATGTAGGCCAAGCTAAATTAGTCCCCTATTAATGAAAATAAATAGTTGATTGTTTCTTTCATCATGTATTAAACTTCCATTTTGTTTTCAGTTATAGGCAAAAGCTATGATTATGGTATAGATATGTGGTCTGTAGGTTGTACCTTATATGAACTCTACACTGGAAAAATTTTATTTCCTGGCAAAACCAATAACCATATGTTGAAGCTCGCCATGGATCTCAAAGGAAAGATGCCGAATAAGGTAGGACATTAATGCGAGCTGTTATTTTTTTTTTCCCCCAAGGTCTTAGCAATAGTTTACTGTAGACCAGTGGATTGCTGACACTTTACTCATCACTAGTGCCTGTAAAACCATTTCAGAAAGGCAGGTGTATGGCTACTGTAATTCCTTAGCTTTTTTTTTTAATTTCTGTTGTTTAAAAAATAGTGGGTCTAATCAGCCAAGAGGTATCAAAAGTGAGTGAGAGAACTCCATTTTCCTGTTCCCCTCTAATGTCTCTCTTTGCTTTTCTTTACTCTTAAATTAAGCAGGAGGGTAGGGGGCAATAGTTTAGAGTAGAGTTGGAATTGAGGAAGAGAGATTGATGAGCATAAATTTGTTAAGCACCATACATGTATATATGACTGTTTCATATCTTTGTTCTTCCCTTGTTCCATTTATTATCCTTTAATGATGGGCAGAGAAGCAGCCTTGGGAGCACACCGTTATTGGTAACAGCACCAAACATGCTTGAGAGGTGGAATGAAAAAAGATGCAGGTCAGGTTAGTTCAGATGTGAAGAAGGGCTCAGTTGTCAGAGAATGACGGGTGAATATTGGAAAAGGAACTTGATGGCAATCAGTTTATTAAAGACTGGAAGTTATTTGGGAAAGGATGGTACCAAGAAAAACTCACTTAAAATTGACATCTTTCTAACATAAAACTCACCCTTAATGCTTCAGCCACAATAATTAGTTTCAGAAATGAAGCAGAAACTTCAGGCATTTATAAACCTGTCTGAGGGCCATATCTTAAAACTGTGATGATTCCAGCTTATTTGGTGAATTTCTGAGAGATTATACAGATTTTTCCCCATATAGGTCAGAAGCCATTATGTTTTTTAGGTACTGTCCAAATTCTCTCATGTTGGACTAGAATAAGTTACACAGAAATTAGTTATGTTGGTATTTGTTTTAATGAGGTCTGACCTGTATCATTTCAGGGCTATTGGAACATAATTTGTAAAACGTCATCGGGTTTCCTAAGCTGCCAAGAAAAAAGGCCCCAGCTGTGTAATAATTTTCCTAGGAACAAATGATTTTGTCTTTGTTTGAGTCTCAATTTTGAATAATGAAAGCACAACGTGATATTATAATTGGTTTAAGTCACTGCCTGGGAAAATATAATTTCAAGTTATTAAGTAGTTTCAGGCACAGAGCATTTATATTAGCTTTTTCAAAGATGTTAGACTCTCCAGAGCAAGGAATCTAACTGAATCCTTAAATGAGGAGACTAAATAAGTCCTATTTTTGACTTGTTATGTATCAAATTGTTGGTAGGCCAGACTGTTTCATAATAGTTCAAAATCCAAGTTTTATTTTGCTTTATTGCCAGATGATTCGGAAAGGTGTATTCAAAGACCAACATTTTGATCAGAACCTCAACTTCATGTATATAGAAGTTGATAAAGTAACAGAGAGGGTAAGTGTTTCTTAACTGTGCTACAGTAAATGATTGTCTTACTGTGAACGAGCTGAATACTGGGTGGTAGTAGGAGCTGTGAATATTTAAAACACTAAAAATAATTCCTTTTTGCTGGTGGCCATTTCCTGAATAAAACACAATGAGGTTATGAGAAAGAGGAAGGATTTAAAAATGTTTGTCTAGTATAATGAGTCTATTTTTATCGTAGGTCATAATTAGGCCCTCTTCCTCTGTTCTTTGGATCATTTTCTTTCTCTGGCCTCCCATCCAGCTTCTGGACTACTTACCAGAGTGATCTTTTTGAAAACAAATATCATGTTATTCTCCGTGCTTAAAATCCCTTCATTGGGTTCCTCTCTGATGAACTCTGCCTCTGCTGTTTTGAGCAGTTTGCATACCCCCTCATGGTACTCTGTAAACCCCCCCATTCCACACTTGGCAGTCAGCTGAAGGGCATGCTGTGTCATACCTCTCTGCCTTTGTTCACAGACCATCCTGACCTTACTTGCCTCCTCTCCTTCCTCATCCCCTAAAAATAATTTATCCAACTTCAAGCCTCAGGGGAAATACACATTCTCTATGAGCCTTTCCAAATCCTCCAGGTTGAAGTAAGGACTTCTCTGTTTTTGCCCCATTATATTGTCTGTTCCTAACTTTGTCAGAGCCCCTAACAACAAACACTTCCATGTCTGTCTGGCACCACTTCGGGGTAGGGAGAGGACAGTTCAGACAGGAAGTGCTTACTGTTAATTATTAATTACTTAACGGTGTGGGGATTTTCGTAGACTTCTTTCTGTTAGCAGTTTGATCTTTTTACAAACGTGGAGTATGTTTTTTAAAAACTATCATAGCTAACTTGGGGTTGATTTTTTTCATTCAGGTTTTTCGGTTACTTCTTAAAAAGATGTAGGGAATAGAGGAAGTCACATAGAAGTTTTAAATGAGTAGATAATACATATATATATATATATCAAATATATATATATATACACACACATATGTATATATATTAGAAGTTCTGATACACCAAGCAGTCTGATTTAAATTAAGGTACATATGCTTAGTAACTCATGTAGACATACACATTTTTAAAAATTATTTTTAGGAGAAAGTTACTGTCATGAGCACCATTAATCCAACCAAGGACCTGTTGGCTGACTTGATTGGGTGCCAGCGACTTCCTGAAGACCAACGTAAAAAAGTACACCAGCTAAAGGACTTGTTGGACCAGATCCTAATGTTGGACCCCGCTAAACGAATTAGCATCAACCAGGCCCTACAGCATGCCTTCATCCAGGAAAAAATTTAAACGAGATGAAAGAAGCTCCAAGGGTTTGAGTAATTAAATACAAAGACTGAAGAAATTTCACAGCAGTTTATTAATGTATATAAACTTATAAATATTTCTCCAGCAAATTTGAGGAAGCATGATATATTTGAATTAACACCAAGGGTGATATTTCTTTTAGAAATGTTAGTTAATCTGTTTTGTGTCTTATGTGAAATTTCACTGTAGAACTGTTTTAATTGCCAAGACTGCACAGAATTACAGTGCTAATGTATATGGTTGCAGTTCACATAAAAGACAAAAGCATCTGTTATAAAATGAGTAGTAATACTGGGTGGTTGATTTATTTTTAGCAAACTTGGCTTCATATTGGTCTTCGGATAAAATGGCCAGCATAAATGCTGTTTATATTCACGTTTTCCTAGGTGTGTGTGTGCAGGCCACAGCAGCATGCCCTTGGTGTAGTCAGTGCCGAAAGGGGTCTGTTCCTTCTTGAGCCTGCCTGCAGGGATGGTCTCCTCTTTTAAAGCAGGTTGTGTACAACATTCAGTACACTGAAGGTAAGCTAAACCATCAACATCACTGGTGTTTTAAGATGTTATTTTATTGGAACAGTTGACAAATGAGGGATATTAGCTTTGTGGCGGAATTCCCTGCATGTGTGATAACTGATCTTGTTTTATTTTTTGGCATTGCAACTGTGGCATAGTTACAGTTTCTGTTCTGTTCATCACATTTAAAATTGGAAGAGTATGCGCTTGATGGATAGAGCGCCTTCAGTGTACTGTTTCTTATTAACTTTAATTTTTTTAAATCAACTTGCTATAGACTTTATATACATTTTGTTAAATACAGTTCGTAGTGACGTAGAAACAAGGCATAGTTTTCCTTTACTAATTACACATGTTGAGGCCTAATTCTGAAAGTCCTCATATTTAAAAGTTAGACAACATAATGAAATTTTTAACTATTTGTATGTCATTTTGAAAGTGTACTGCTTTATGGTAAAAGTGTTTTTCATTTGTTCATTGTTTTCATTATTTGTGATCATGTTGTCTTTCAATACAGGCATAAACCTTCCACTCTTGAACAAAGCAGCTGCTTTTTAAAAGCGGTAATTGCTTCTTTACCTTTTATTTCTTTTGTAAATGAAGCTTTTCTTTAAGAATGTGACTTTAAAGTGTTGTCTATTGCATAAAACAGTTGACACTCACTTATTGTAAAGTGAAGATTGTTCTCCTGCATGTGAAGTGGACCATGCAGATTTCTGTATGTTCTCAGTATGCATCACTAGATAATAAAGTCTTTTGTGAACAAGGCATTTGTAGCCATTTTTAAAAGTTTTTGTCTTCAGTGCTGGTAAGTCAGGTAAACCATACATAGTTAAAAAGCAATCTTTCATTTCTTCCTTTAAGTCTTTAAAAGATTTATTTGTTAAAGATGTAAGCTTAGCCACAAGTTGATCATTTTATTAATAATCAGGATCCTATTTCATCAAAAAAAAAAAAATCCTACAGATATTGTCAGCTTTCAGTGTAGTGAGATAATTCCTGTAGGTTACAGGGTATAATTCAGGATTTAACTAATGTTTCTGCTATTTTCTCACTTTTCCTTTTGATGGTGCGGAAAGAGAAAAGGAAAACGGGGCACAGGCCACTCACCGCCTTCTCCAAGGGGTCTGATTTGCTGAGACACCAGCTTCACCTTCTTAACAAGGTTATTTCTGACAGCATGTGTAGTTAAACATTTAGCAACGATTTAAAACAAAATCCTGTAAATCAGCTTGGTTTTGCAACACAAAGGAATTTGTATTTTTAACATGGTAGGAGAGCATTTTCAGAAATGTATGTACATCTTTTCTGTTTGGGTGGTAACATTAATGCTTGTCTTCCTGAGCATTGTGGAAAATAACCAGATTTTGGGGGTTTAAATAATATTTTTAAATTGTAAATGGGATTTTTTTATTCACCCAGGCACCTAATTACAACAAGCATGCACATTTTGGTGCATTCAAGAATGGAAAATCAGAATAGCAGCATTCTTCTGGTGGGTTTTGCTCCATTTAAAGACATGAACTACAGCCAGGAAGGTGATAGATGATATAATAAGCCAACTTTGAATCTACACCCCGTCTCTTCATGGTTTAGACTTACTAAAAATAAATAAAAGGTGGTTTCCATCTTCAGGTAGTGAAGCCTTTTAAATAAGGCATCACAGGTGCAGCTTGTCTACCTTACCAAAATGGGTAGTGATTTTCCCACCATGACTTACTTTATTTTGGTGATAATATGCTGCATATTCAAGTCTTTGGTAGTTATTTTCACTCGAAATAGTTAACATTTTGATGCTTCTGGTGATTTTCATGACTTCATTTTATATAATTATTTAATAAGTTAACTTCCACTAGAAACAGTTCATCTTATGCCTTCAAAACTATTACCTATTCTTTAAAAAACAAAGTTGCTTGTTACTTGTTCTTTGTGTTTTAGGTGCAGTTCAGTGGAAGATGATGACAGCCAGAAGACATGAGCTAAGGTTTCTGTCCTATAAAAGATTTAAAAAAAAAAAAGAAAGAAAAAAAAAAGGAGTTCTCCATTTAATTTTTGTCTAATTTTTTAGTTTTCAGCATTATGATTTGGGTTTCGTTAATGTTTGGCACTTAGAATAGTAGTGCTGTTGTGTTCATCTGTAAAGTGCTTGTTTTATCATGCTTCCTGCCTCCTTCCCCTCCCCCCCAATAAAAACGGTAGTCAAATTTAGTGACTCTTTATGAAAGAGAGATTCTACATAACATATGGCCATCAGAATTGGTTCCTAGGGGTTATTAGAAAAATAGAAGCCACCAAAATCACATATATCAGAAAGTAGTCTTTAGCTTTAGGTATCTTATCTCCTTGGCAGATGCAAAAGAATAGAAAGCAGAACTTTAAGAACACTGTTACTCAACTCCTTTAATACTCTAGTCCCCGACTTTCCCTTTTAGTAACTGTTTTTGCGAGTGCTCCAGTCATGGTCTTAAGATAGACAAAATATTTAGAACCACTGTCCGTTTTTCTTCTAAAGTGAGAGAAGTAGATCTTTGTTCCCAAATTTAGCATTCCTAGATTTGTCTATTCTAAAAACCCATAAACATTCTTTATGTACATGTACATGATTTTATTAGAATTAATAATTTTGCTGAGGCAGAGATTTGGAACTTTGTAAGACCTCTATTAGATGATGGTCATAATTTAGTGAATTATTTTAGCCTGCATTCATATTTCAGAGAAGCTGTATAGTTTTCAGATAAGTTAATCTCTGATGAAGCATTTGTTTTATTATACTTCACAGCAAAAATATCCCCTGATTGTCAGATGTCAGGGTTCCTAAGTCTTAGGGTCTAACCCTCAAAAAGATCATAGTTCTTTCTGTAGTCAGTGGGGAGGTGAGATCCAGAAAGCAGATACACTGTGGACCCTGTTCTCTGTGTGAACCTTATTTTCAAAGTCATGGTTTAGAGTATCGAGGTTCGAGTATCAGGTTGGAGTATTGAAGTTTTGAAGGAAGGGAACATCTTAATTTTAAAGACCTTCCCAGTATTCACATTCACCCCTTAGTCCTTATTAGTTGCATCCTGTTGATTCTCCAGTGTATAACTCATTCTACTCTACTACTTTCAAAATAAGTTTGTTTTTAAGATACTGTAATTTTTTTCCCATTATAATAACCACCTTTTTTCTCCAAAACAAATACTCAGGACATTTCTACAGTACAGAAAGATGTATGTTTTATGGTATGTGGTAGAGGCAGAGAAATGTGTAGTGTTCTCAGAACTGTTTCATATTTGCATTCCTTCTACTATGCTTTACCTGTTCTTTATCATTTTGTAACGCTAGCCTGCTAGGTAGAAATAAATCTCTGGAGTGAAACAGAGGAATCACAAATCTTCAAATTTAGGCCAAGTAGTTAAAGAATGCCCTTTTAAATGTTGGAGATAACTCAAGTAATTTCCTTTCATTAGTTATAATGACATCATTAGAAATTGGGCTTCATAAAAAGTGTTTATTTCCTTGTAGTATCCTAGTTCAAGCATATATTCAACATGAGTTTTATCATCCTCCTAGATGGAATATCTTCCTTATGGAAATGTTCACTACAAATTCATTTGTGTTTTTTTACATGTCAGTAGTGTACACTAAATTGACTTTTAGAATGTTTTCCAGTTATTTGATAGATATCATCATGGCATCCTTAATTTTTTTTTTCTCCTTCTGTATGTAGGGTAAGGGACTATTCTTCTGAAGAATCTTTCCATTTAGTGATCAAGATATGGAAGCTGGTCTCTGAAAATACTCAATATGTATCCCAGTTACTCATGGTATCATTTGAATTGTAACCTGCATTTTAGCAATGTTTCCAATTATTGGGAAAACTTAATAAAATGTGCCTCTTGTTACCGTATTGTTTCCTGATTTTTCCTTTGCTGGAATTTGCTATTTTACGTTTAGTTTTAAGTTAAAACACTATTTCCTACCTAAGGTTTCTTAGATGCTATTTCACTGGTGTTCATAGATGTGCTTTGAAGGGTATTCTGTGCCCAAATATGATTGGCAACTGCCAGATTACAATTAGATATTTATGTTAAAACTTCTCAGAAGACACTGTGTGCATTGTGAACCTCAGTGAAGGAGGAAGGTGTGGAGAGAAGTTGACCAAACCACTTGGCAGAACCTGCTGCATGGAAACGGCCAATTTAGTATGATCTTTCTTAAAAACATCAAAATCTTTCCTAGCAACTAAGTGCAGAACACAGGCCAAAGGGTTTGGTATTCGTGTTCTTGTTACATATATTTCTGATTTGGTTATCCTAATAATGAGAAAACATCATAAGTAATGAGATCACACCCTTTTCTGTAATGATTTAAATCAATTGGTTCATTGTAGATGGGGAAGCCTGACAAATAATTGGACTGTATCCTTAGTCTGTCTGCTCATTTTCTCTTAAGGAAACGTTCTCAGCTTAGAACAAGCAAAAAACTGTAAAATACCTAAGAGGAATGGGGAGACTGAGTGAATCTTCAATGCAAAGCAGGACTGGAGGAGGCAGGGCCAAATATCTGGCTGTGTGGAGTACACCTGACCTAGCAGGTGCCACCTTCTCTACCTAGTTGTCGAGTCCTGGTTTTTGTAAGAGATGGGCCATAAAGGCAGTGGCCCTGGACAGCCGCCTTGCAAAGGCCCCAGTTGTAGTTTTCTACTTGGGCTGGCAAAGGATTAAAAACTACATACTCCTCTGTCTAAAGCAACTGACAAGGGTCATGAGATCCTGTTTTTTGTTAGGGAAGGTGCATTGGGTTTGGGAGGCGGTTATGGCAAACTTTGAAGAGAACTTTTCTACATGTGCCTTCATTGACGAGAAAGTCAGAATCTGCCTTGGGTAAGATCCAAAAAGCTAAGAAAAGGTGTCCGACTGGACAGCGAAAACATGGGGAATGTATAAGCAAGCCAGAAAGCCAAATTCAACTCAAATTTCCTGAACAGAAATATTTCAGTTTATATGTGTCTGTTAGAAGCTGCCAAGTGTTTCTTCAAAAATAGTGGTAGAAGTTGGTTTCCAACAGGTTTGAAAAATAGCCAAGTCTTTCAAGTTTGTTGGTAACTACAGTGCTCCCACCCCCAACAGTAAGTTTTTCTCTTAGCCAAATATTTCCTGTTTTACTCCCATCAATTCACAAGATAAACCGAAGATGGCTACATCTACTTCCTATATATATGCCTCTTCTAGCCTCATTTTAGGGACTCCATTTAAAAAATTTCAACTATTTTTACTAATGATCATAATGTTAAAATAAGTACCTTTGCTTCATAATTGAAGTCAGCATTGCTGCTAATGCATTTTTTACATAGTTATATTTGAAGCAGTTTGGGACTAATTGAAAACTGATAGGTGTTTCAGTAACTAACTCCTTTTTTAGGTCTAATGGCATCCTAAATAAAGTAGCCTGGTTATGTTTCCAGTGAGAAATTTGCCCTACCTATCTCTTAAGATACCAAAGCCCAGAATCCATCTCCCACCCCCCAAAGCAATCCTTCAGTGCAGGAATGTATTTTTTGGAACTGCTGACGCAGTGACCTATTCCCTCTACCTCTATAATACTCCTCCCTACCTCCTGTTTCCTGTCTCCCATGTCCACTCCCACTCCTGGTCTTCCTGGAAACCAGGGCTTGGTCTTCACACTCCACAGCATGTTCCTGACGCCGGGCACATGCCTTGCAAGAAGCAGGATGTGAATAATCGGGAGTTGTTCCTCCAGTGACAGTTAATTCAGTGCCAAGGCAGCTCATTCCATCCGGTGTGCCCTCCTGTGTCATTCCGGTTTTTCCCCCGATCTGTTTTTTAATTTGTCAGGCACGTGATCCAATCCTCCCGTGATTATATGAGAGAACAGGTCCGAGCCGAGGTTAAGGAACCTGCCCGAGGTGCAGATCTGTTAAGTGGCAGCGCCTGGCTGTGGAGCGGTGCTTGTAACTGCTGTGTCACATAACCGGCGTCAAGGCTGGGCCAAGTTCTTTCCTTAATCCAATACTTGGAAGGTATCTACGGACCAGGCGATGGTTCAGGCTAAGAGTGGTGAACAGAACAGGCAGGTCCCTTTCCTGGCGCTTTTACAGATAAAAATTACATCATTACGAACCTAAAGGTGAGGGGATGAAATCCAAGCAAGTAAAGAAGGTAGAAATGAGAATGGGTAAGAAGTCTGCCAACTAAGGCTCGGGACTCAAGTTAGCGTTGTAACAATGAGAGGAAAGGGGGTTGACGGGAAACAAGAAAGACCATTGCAAGCTGGGATGGAGTGAAAGCATGAGTCCGTTTTTACATTCTGTTCTGTGAGAGGGATGTTCTACCTCTTTGGATAATGACACCAACCACGGGATTTAGGTAAAGTTCTGTTCTACAATAGGAACAGTTAAGTTTATTTTTCTCTTGCCATGTTGATACAGTTCCAGAAAATTCTTTGGAATTAATCTAAAAACAGCCTACTCTCTTTGACCTCTGCTTCTAATTCTTTGAGCCTTATTCTTTTACTAAAAATAGAGGAAACTGAAGCCACAGTTGCTCTCTTCAATATGTATTTGAATTGTCTTTTAATTCATCTCCCCCATCCCTATCTCGAATATTTCATCTGGCTTGGTGTGGAGGGGGTGGGTGGGGCAGGGAAGACGATACACGATATTGACCACGCCTTGGCAGGGGGCTGGGGAGTAGGGCGCCTTTTACTTGTTTCCTTTGGGCAACACTTGAAGTTTTCATCGTGTTATTTTTTTAATGTTTAAGAAAAACTCTTGAATTCAACCATCCACTGAAACCAAAGCACACTATTCCCACCCTCCCCCCCGCCCGCCCAAATATCCAGACTCTGAGCTATGCATTTTACACCAACTTTTTCCTTTACAGTGGTTTTCAAAGTGTGATTCAAGAACCACCCGCATTAAAATCACCTGGGATGTTTGTTTACAATGCAGGTCCCCAAGCCCCACTCTCAGGTGCTGTGTCCTTGGGCTTGGGACAGAACCCTGGACTCAACTTTTTTGTTTCCCTGATTAGGTGCAGTAAGGTGTGTCAGTCACATAGTACCCCCTACACACACACACTTTCTATTAATGAGATAAGCTTTAGCTGTTTGCTTTTCAACTAACCGGGGTTAAGACTTAACAAAGAACTTTGGGGAAAAGTTCCATTAACAGATTTTTGGCTGCTCTGTGGACAGCAACATTTTCTCATTTTTCCTTTGACATTCTAAAACTGTTAGGTCTGAGTGGAAGAGGGTTGTTTCATGCCTACAACTACCATTCGGCCCCAAAAAACTGATTTCGCTTTCATGTATATGACAAAGGACCTGGGAAAGGAAAACTTTTTAAGATTCACTGGAGGATCTAGAGGATCTTGCATATTAATTCAACAAAATCACAAGTATCTTAGCTTTTAATGGTGAAAAAAAAAAACTCAAAAGATAGGTCAAGATGATAGACAAAGGAGATTTTAGAGCTAGCAAAGGAAAGAAAAAAACGTACCAGAGCGGGAAGAACTAAAAAAATTAATTTGCTAATAGAGGTAATGTACTCTTAAGACTATAATGGAACACAAAATACACCAGCAATCAGTCGATTACAGCGTTTACAGAATTCTACTGGGAAACACAACAAAAGAATAATCTTTTGAATAGTTTACAAAGTGAAACATTCCTTTGAAACATGACATGCAAAAGATTGTCAAATATGTCAGGATGGAAGCCCTTGGATTTATATATAGACATTTCAGCAGTGCTTTTCACAAGTTCCACTCCACATCACATCAAGTTATTCATGTGTGTAATACCTGTATCTCAGCATGATGAACCGTATTTTAGCCAAGCTTCTTGGAAATAGATTTGCTCACATGGAGATGCAGGAGAGAAAAGTTATTTTTGGTCAATGGGTGAACACTTATCCTTACCTACAAAGGAAGGCGATAAACAGTTAACTTCTGAATACAGAATGGTTTGTTCAATTCTATGTTTTTTTGATAAGGTTTCTTTTTGGTCCTTGGTGCCTTAATGTCTTCTCTGTGATTTTCGGGAAAAGAGAGAGGTATAGATGAAACTGGTATTGGAGACCTTGGTGGCAGACATCTTGTGGAGACCATTTTAACCAACGATTGAGTTGTTTGGGAAGTAGTGAGCTTGGTTGAGAGTTCTTGGCATGGATTCAAAATGGAGCTTTTGAGATTCCTAATGTCATCACAAGTTGCCATCAATTGTTTGGTGGCAGATGAACTTTTTAGAGACGGTGGTCTAGAAGTCCATTTGTATGTATTGCTGGCATTGCTCCAATTCCATTTGGAAGCATTTTGTTCAAGCTTGCAAGATCCAGAACTGCTTTTTCTTTTTTCGCGACTTTTATCTACATAAGTTGTCTGAAGACTCAAAGAGTCCGAAAGTTTTGGTTGTCTCACTTTGGGGATAGCTTTGGAGGAAAAGGGTCGCTCAGTAGCCGCTGGAGCGCAGAAGGTAGTTTGAAGTCTGGGCCTCTCTTTTTGTATAGTTATGTGTTGTAACCTTTCCATTTCCAGTAAACGAGTTATCAAATGTTTAATAGAGCTTTCGGGAGGTTCCACTGTTGCTTTCCAATTCTCAGATTTTGAGAGGGCTAATTTGTGCAAGTCCAGAGTATTGAAAGGAGAAGGGAGAAAATCAGGATATGGAAATACTTCATTTGGTTCCTCTGTGAAAGATTCCTCAACATTTTCTATTGTTTCTGGCTTTAAGTTCAGGTCCATCTTTTTAAAATAGCTGAGCAAACTATCATTTGCTTTTTCATTTTCTGATAAATCACTTTCATCTGTTAAGTTTTCTTCCACACTGCTGTTTCCATATTTCAAATTCCAATTTGGGGCAGATAAGCTTTCACCATTACTGTTTTCCACGGCTGAACATAAATTAATATAAGGCTCATTTCTGTCCTTAAAAAAGTCTCCATCAGCATAGGGCCAGCAGAGACCCGATGGTATCTGGAGGCCAGGGTAAGAACCAACTTGCTTATTGACTGAAGCACTTGTCAGGGAGGGGTTCAGAGTGAAGAGCCTCACAGGATTATTGGCTACATTAAAGCCAGTTTCCACCGCAGACTTCTTGAAATACCTTTAACAAAATGATTTAAATAGTGAATGGTTTGTTGACTAGAATTAAAATGCTGTTAAAATGATAATCAATAAGCAAAATTATCAAAGACTGGATAATGTTTAGTTTCTAATGGCCTATGTGTACCTATCTGTAACAGAGGTATGTTCATTTCCAAATATGCTCAATTATATAAAACTATATTTTTTAGAGTATAGATTAGAATATTAACTGGACACCCCTTTGTGCATGCACAGGTGACTAGATCATTCTACCCACAAATGTCTAGCTGTGTCTATGAATGGCCACTAGGTTAAAAATGGCTAATTCTATCTATTTGCCTATGAACATACTGTACATGCAGTGATGATGTCTGAGAAGGGAGCTCTCCAACTCAAACTGAAATTATAGTGAAACATTTACGGACACATGATTAGATAAAAGGAAACTCAAAGAATGTAATTAGGTTACTCAATAAAGCCTTCTACTTTGGCCATTGTGGTTTTAAAAAGTTATACTAACATAAAAGAAAGCAAAACAATGTTTACCAAATCTTATCCCATAATAAAAAAAAAAAGAAACTATACAATTTAAAAAATTATCCCATAGTAATTTTCATCTGAGGGTCTTTTATTTTATGAGTAATGCTTCTAGTACTATACTAGAATGAAAACTGCAAAAGAGCCATGCCGTAGAATACTGAGTTTATAGTTTGTTTTTTTTAAAAGCTTATTAGAAATTCTGACATTGGAAGAGTTGAAGCATTAATTGACATATATAGTCTCATTATCTTCTTGCTTCCTTTAATGCCAGTGTTCTTGAAGGGTTTTGAAAAATACTTCTATTTCTATAGAAAATGTAAAAATTTATTGATTTAGTTAAATATTAGTTAAACTCACTTGCTTTTGTAAAACCATGGGGAAGTCACTTTAAATCTACAATTGATAAGAGACACAATCCATGTTGTTTAGTGAAAAGAGCACGGAATCTGGGGGTGAGGACCTAGGTTTGAACCCCTTTGCCACCAGTGAGCAGAATGGTAATGACAGTACCGACCTTGGGGTTGTCTGAGAAGCAAAACAATTACATGAACGTACTTTGCAAAATGTTAAACACTAAATGAAAGATATTTTATTCTTGATGGCATACTGAGGAGAAAAATTAAATGTGATAGAATATTTCACTGATCCTGGACTTCTAACACTGCAACATACTTAGGCTTCCCCAGGATTAATAACAAATACTTATCAAACACATGATTCTGTTTAGTCCTCACAACAACCCTATAGGATAAGCGCTTTTATTTTCTACCTTTTATGGGCAAGGGAACTGAGGCACAGAGTGGCTCAGGTCCCACATCCGGTAAGTGGTGGAGCTGGGATTTAAGCCTGAGTGGTGGCACCCCATGTTGGTAATCCTCGCCACTGCCCTCTACTGCCTCAGTTTATGTTTGCTGTATGTTAGTATGATGAAATTCAATTCATTTCATTTGACCTCTTATCTTGAAATCCTTGTTCCCAGCAGAGTTCGTTCTAGTAAAAGTAGCCTTTCCCATGCCCCTCACACTGACATTCCCTTGGGACATTAGTCACTATAGTCCCTTCAGCACTTCTTGGACTCATGCCTCGAATTTCAGCATTAGGTTTGAGTTTTATCCTGAGCCTCACTGAGGTAAAGTCCTCTGACTGGGAGACTGCTACCAATGAGCCACCCTACTGTCAAAAGTGGGGACAAAACTGAGGAACTAATTCTAGTTCTGATCCAGAACTCAAGATCTCCATTAAACAACACACTGTATGTAAAAGTGACCTGGTGTTCAATAAATGGAATCGCCACACAGTGGTAATCTGTGTTTGTGAGAAGCATTCCAGCTGGTTCTAACACAGGAAGTTTAAGGACCAAAAAATAAGAATTCAAACCCAAGTAAGGTCTGAGAAGCAATATACTGTAGTGCTTGAGAGCATGAATCTGGTTCTGCCATTCATTCATTGTATGACTTTGGGCAAGTAACATACCTTGTCACCCTGACTCAATGTCCTCATCTGAAAGATAGGGATGCTGACAATAGTGCCTTATAGGATTACTGTGATGGTTAAATGAATTAATATACACAAGGGACAGAAATCATTCCTGCCCCATGGACTATTATTTTTCTATCACTGTTTCTATTACAGTTCCTTTTCCCTTCAACAAGAAGCCCCAACCCTATCCATGGAAACTCTCATTGTAAGGGCACAGAAAACTGAATTCTTCTTATACTGATGATCTCTGTGGTGTACGCCGGCCACTTCCTATTTTAGCGTGAGTTTCCATAACTTCCCACAAGTGGCACACAATACTTTTTCTTCTGGTTGTTTTTCTCCTTGTCTTTCAGATGAGTAGTTAACTCATTTGCATTTAAATGTATCTCACTAATTTAGGGGTTTACGAAAATAGATATTCTCTCACCTGTTCTCCATGGTACTTCCTTCGTTAAGAGGATAACTCCATAACTGAAATATCCCTTGTTTATTATTCTGGAAACAGAAAAACCATGGGCAACATTTTAGTAACTGCATGCATTGAAAAATAAATACTTTGATTATGAGGAATAACATCTCACCTGTGTTCTTTTGTGAGCATGCTCTGACAAATTTAGTTCTAGCATCATTTGCTCTATTGGAATTTCCAAATGGTCCTATAAAGCAGCAGAAGACTTTTAAACACAATACATCTCTATTCCCTGTTATTGTTCTAAGAATGTATAGTTCTTGTTCTAACCAACAAATATATTGTAAATATATTGTAAAGTCATAAAATACTCCCTTTTATACATACAGATATCATTTGTTTTTACTGACTTCAGCAGGAACTAGTTACAAATACCAACAGTGTTAACTAATAAGCCTCGAATATCATTAAGATTATCTTTATTTTACTAACAGTTACTTAACTGTTAATATTAATTGTTAATATATTATATTAAACTATCATTTAAAAAAACTATATATTAAAATATATAGTATATTAAACTATTAATATAACCAAATTTGTTATATCTTATATTTTGATCCAAAAAAGATGAAAGATGAATTTCCTCACTACTTCAAAACAAAATATTAACCATTTTAACTGCCTCAATATATCTTAAGAGCTGAGACTACTTCTCTTTTGGAAATGACTACAAAACACTATAGTCACTACAATGTTAATTTCCATTTCTGGTATTCTTATATTGAAAAAATATATAATAAAGTATTAACTTAATGTCCAGTTTGCAGCCCTGCAGAACAGAAAAGGCTTTGACTTGTTTGAAGAACTCTACAGAAATGAGATTGAAATTTTTAAAGAAAGAAATTTTTTAATGAACATACGTATAATTTTAAAATAATGTTTTGTGAATTATTTAAAACCAAACATTTATGCTTACCTTGTTAATTTTGCCTGAAAGAATGTGTATGGAAAAAATGACAATAGTTACATAAAACTGGTTGTATTAAAAACAAACCCCCTTTAATATGAGTGGTTATTCATATTATAAATATGGATGAACATAAATGTGCAGTATTTATAAATATAAATACACACATCTAGGATTTCTTACCACCTGCTGCACTGTACTTTCCAGGTGGGAGATTTTTATTTTCAGGAGCAGGTACTTCTGATTCCAAATTCCAGTGAGACAAGTTCTAAAACAATATTTGTTTTAGAATAAACTTAACATTAAGAACACTTTAAAAGCTCAAGTACATAATTTTTCATGTCTGTGGCTAAAGTATGAGAAAGGCATAAAGTTTCATGACCCATTCTCCTTCCTATAAGGACACTACCAGCATTTTTGAGAAGCATGCAGTGTTCTCTTATCAAGCTTATTATCAGCTTGATAACACCTATTAGGAGATAGGCCTTTACAATAATTTATGGTTTTATTCTCATTTTGTTAAAAATAATGACACACAGGTTTTCAAAATCAATCTTAAAAATATAATAAAATATCCAGTTCAGTGTGTCCCTGGTACACAATGGCACATTCACCAAATTTTCTGTATCTGAACACCAGATCTGATACCCTATAAAATCTTTCCAACCACCAAAGAAAATTATCTAATCTTCACATTGTACTCAACACTGACCAGCCCGCTACTCATTCTAGACTCCAGACACTGAACCACACTCAGGAAATATTCAAAAGCAAGCCAAAAAATGAATAGAGAAAGGCACTAATATGTACTGAGTATTTATGTTCCAGACATTGTGCTGAATGCTGTGGGGGAAAAGTGTGGGGTGTGTGCAGGAGAGGATTATAACAATTTATTCTGGAATAGGGAAAGTAAAGAGGTGAGGAGCTTATTAAAGAAAAAAGAAAAAGTAATTTTTTGAGAGCATGAACTCAGTTGTTTTCTATCTCAAAAGAGAAAACCCTGGGTGCCTGGGTGGCTCAGTTGGTTAAGCGACTGCCTTTGGCTCAGGTCATGACCCTGGAGTCCCGGGATTGAGTCCCGCATCGGGCTCCCTGCTCAGCGGGGAGTCTGCTTCTCCCCCTGACCCTCTTCCCTTTCGTGCTCTCTATCTCTCATTCTCTCTCTCTCTCAAATAAATAAATAAATAAATATTTAAAAAAAAAAAAAAAAAGAGAAAATCCTTTGTAAATTACACAAAATGTTAGGTATCATCCCCAAACTAAAGGAGAAACAGGGAGAATAAGCTTAAATACAGTATGAGGATTTAATTGGCCCACAAGAAAATTATCTCCTGCTGGGTAGGGTAGTTGAACATTGGAAGGTAGGCTGCAGATTACCTTTCTCTGGAGGTTAATTCCCTGCTCCCCAAGATGACACGTAATTAGGTCTAGTCTCTACGTGAGAATCACCTGGGGAGCGTTTTAAAAATGATACCTGAGGGGCACCTGGGTGGCTCAGTCGGTTAAGCATCTGACTCTTAATTTCAGCTTGGGTCATGATCTCAGGGTCGTGGGATCGAACCCCGGGTTGGGCTCCGTGCTGGTTGTGGAATCTGCTTAAGATTTTCTCTCTCCCTCTTCCCCTCCCCCTGCTTGCGCTCTCTCTAAAATAAAATAAATACATCTTTAAAAAATAAAAATACTTGAAAAAAATTACTGCAAGGTCTGACTCAGTAGGATGAAGGTAAGTCTCAGTTGTTTGTATTTTTAAAACCTCCCTGACAGATTATCAGGCTTCTTTCAGCTCTCTGATCCTGGTCCACTAATGTACAAAATAACATGTGACAGAAGTACCCGTACAGTGACACGTAAAGGGAAGCTGATGAAAACTGCAGTTGAGATCATATAAGATTAATATAACCAAATTTGTCAACTGGTAAGGGAAGCTATCAACTACACACGAGGTCCGCTAGATTGCAAACTCCTTACAGGTTGGGAATTGATTATGCTTTCTGATATTGCCTCCTGCCTTACCAACGTTTCTCACAGAATATGTGTGAGAGAATAAAAAAAAGGTGAGCACAGCCTGAGGGAGCAAGGTAGCATCTTTCAGGAAATCCAGCTGCAATAAGAACCGGTTTGAGATTTGGAGAGAAGCTGGTTGATTTTTCCTTTGTTAAAAGAAAGAAATTTCCCATTTGATATTCCAAATGTGCCAAGAGGAAAACTCGGTACAAAATGCTCACAAAGAGAGAAAGCAGCAGGGATGTGGGCAGTCAGATTCAGCAGGAGTGAGGTCTTGACCAAGGGAGGTGCCCAAATGCTCAAGTTAAGCCATTAGCCTTACCTCATGGGAGATGTTGGACCCACGTGGGTTGGTACCACTGTTCTCACCATTTCTTCTCCCCATTTTGGTCCTCTGTTTCCTTAAAATCCTACACAGGTTGTGACAGGCACATTTATGGGTAAGGTACAACACCGATTGTTTTAAAACCTTGAGCCTTTGGCTCCTTGTCTAAAGGAGGTCCAACAATGCTTCGAGTGCAGGAGAACGGGACTATGAGAGCAGAGGAGGGCTAACAATATGGAATCAGCCAGAAACAAGGGGGACCAGACCCCCCCAAAAAAAACCACAGAGAAAGCAAATTGTAAGATCTAACTGACAGAAGATTAGGAAATTAAAGTCTTAGGTGAGAACAGAGACATTATCAGACAGAAAGATAAAACACAAATCAGAAAAAAACATGATGAATTATCTGGAACTTATAAAGCAGGGCCATGAACTCTGCTTTTAATTATTCAAAGCAGGTGCTACGTTTGAAAGCAGGATTAACCTCGCAGGCAGAACAGTCACCCCATGCGTGTTTCAGGGACACTAAAAGGCCCACAGGGCCAAGCACTACTTTCCAAGCCCAACTATCATGGTATCTAAGCCCACTACTGTTTAAGGTAGAACGATCAGGAAACTATCAGATAACAGGTAAAACAATCATTGGGTTAAGGTAGGACTATCCGGAAAGAATCACAAATTAAAGCCACCGCGGTGATCAGTATATTTGCGAATCGTTTACAATTTATTGTCTCCTAGAGGGAAAGGTGTAGCCTGAAGAAATAGAAAATACAGTTCAGGTAAGTTTTGAATCAGTAAGTATTGATCCACCTGCTCTGTGCCGGGCCCTGGGATGGAACAATGAAGGAGGAGGGAATTTGCTGAAGAGGTGGCGCTGCGTGGGGACACCCACGTGTGTGCCACGGAGTAGGGCACTGGGCGCCTGGACGAGGCCACCGCGCCTGGAGGAGGGGCCCGAGGACAAGGGGGCCGTCGGGAAAGGAGCTACGAACGGGGTAGGAGAGCAGGTGGTGCAGGTGCAGGTGGGAGGCCCAAAGCCCGCGGGCGAGCACCCCCTGCCGCCCTCCGTCGGGGGGGGGGGCGGAGCGCAGAGCGGGGGGACAGCAGGTGGGGCTCGCGGGGGCTCCCCGGGCCCCGGCCTCTTACCCCACGGCGCCGCAGGCCCACGCGTCGTCCTCAGCGTCTACGAGGGCGCTGCCGCCCCGAGGCCCCGGCCCGTCCGCGTGCGGGGCGAGCGGCTTGACGGGCGCCCCCTCGGGCTCGGCCTTCCTGCGGTGGGAGGACAGGGATGGCAGCGGGCGGCGGCCTGCCGGGAGCACGGCCCCCTCGGCGCTGGACTGCCTGCGGGCCGCCGGGGACCCAGGCGGGGCCCCGCGAGGCCAACCTCGGCCGGGGCTGCGGCTCCGCAGGCCTCCCCCGCGGCCAGGTCGCCGGGCAACTACCATCGAGCGCCCGCGCCCGCGACGGCTCCGCGTTCCACCGGGGCCATGGGTATTCGGGGGTCACCAGGCCGCCAGGCCCGCGGGACGGGCGACGCCACCGCGGGAGGGCGCTGAGCCGGAGCCCGGGCCCCTGCGCCCCTCCGCGCCTCACTCGGCCATAGCGGGTGGAGGGGGCCGCCCGGGGGCTCCGCGCGGGCTGAGGTCACGGCCGGGCCTTCCCCGGCCTTCTCCCGCCCTGGCGCTGACCCTGACCCCGAGCCGAGAGCTCTGCGTGGCGCCCAGTGGGTCCCTGGCCCCTGTTCGAATAGAGCCAGGAGCTCAGGCGTAGTGCGCTAGACCGAGCAAGCTGTAATGTATTGCATGGATATATGTACAGTTCTATCTAGGCTTATAGTATATAATATTTAAATAATTAAAATGGAAGAAGGAAGGTATCCCAGCTGAGAGCAAGCCCACCTCTGGTCGTTCCAGATGAGTCATTGGTGTTACAATAAGAAGAACAAAAGATGATTTTTTTTTTTTCCTACCTGGGATACATGGAGATGATAGGCCAGTTTTGCCCTGCAAATGCCTATCTCTTACTTCAGTTCCCTGAAATAAGTGCGTGGGGTGACAGAGGAAGGAATATACATATACACGTATATAATATGGATATATTATTATATATGCATTATGTACATGCATATATAACAAATATGTGAGTGAACACTTACATATTTCTGACTGATATATGTGTATAAGTAAGTAAACGAATACTAAAAATGTCAGAGATATTCTTTATATAAAGCATTGACATTTGAGGAAGATATTTTTGCAATCCTTTGCTGATGATACTATTGCATTCTGTGGGGTTGAACATCCAACTGTAGATTCAAGCCCCAGAATGTTTCATTAAGCATCTAAATGCACTGGTTCTTAACATTTGGGGGAAAGAGAGGCCATCTCAGATTCTCTTCTGAGAATCTTCCCAGGAAAATGCACGTATAAACCAGATGTCCAACCCAACTTCAAGGGTGTGTCTGCCCTTGGATCTCCCACCTCTGTCCCCTGCCCAGAGGTGTCTGTCTCCTTCCTCGGCATGTCCGTTTTCCTCTCAGAAAGGCTGGCTCTGACTCAACTTCAAAGACACCTTTCCACCCACATTACTCTATTTCATAACACCCTATTTTCTTCTCTGTACTCCTCACAGTCTTGTTAATCACGTGTGCTTTTCTATCGCCTCTTCCCAGTAGAGAATGAGGCAGAGGCCTTGCCTGTCTAGTTCATTGATACACCCTGTCACTTTAACTCTTTTCTTTTTAATTTTATTTTAGTATGTTATGTTAATCACCATACAGTACATGATTAGTTTGTGATGTCGTGTTCCACGATTCATTGTTTGCGTATAACACCCAGTGCTCCATTCAGTACGTGCCCTCCTTAATAACCATCACCGGGCTAAAACTGTGCTAGGCATGGGACGCCTGGGTGGCTCAGTCACTCAAGCATCTGCCTTCGGCTCAGGTCGTGATCCCAGGGTCCTGGGATCGAGTCCCGCATCAGGTTTCCTGCTCAGTGGGGAGCCTGCTTCTCTCCCTGCTTGTGCTCTCTCTCTCTGACAAATATAGGAGAATGAATATAAGATTAGTATAGGCCTCCTTGGCAGTCTCCCCCCTGGGTTCTCTCCTCCTTCAGACTGTTTTCCATTCTGCTGATAAAAAGCACGGATCTGCTCTAATACCCTCCTAATCCCAAAGAATGAGCCAGGCTTTAAGTATCTGCTTATCATTTTCAGGGCCTACATGTTCAACACCTCAGATATTTTGCAATTTTTCTAAACACTCTGTCTCCTCCAGGACATACATTATTTTTCTTTTCCTATAATAGCTCCTCCTTTTTTTTCCTCCTCCCTCCTTTGATCCACCTAGTTAAGTCATATCCATAGAAATCTAGCTCACAAATCATCTTCCCTGACCCCTCAGGGAAGAATACATTGCTACCTCTTCCTCTTCCAAAATCCCTGTCAGGTTATTATGATTTATTTGCTTACAATTCCTTTCTCACTGTTACATTATAATTATTCATTTACAATATCCCACTCACTATCTTTTCCAATGCCTTAAAGGCAAGGCCTGACCTTATTCTATCTGGCCTGGTACCTGGTGTATAGTAGGCATTCAATAAATGTTTGAGTTAATTTAATTACTCCAAAAAATAACATTTGCTGTGGTATGGTTACCATGTTGGTTTCCGCGTTTTCCTTTTGTTTCAGAACATGAACTGATCCCTGATCCCTTAAAGTCCCTCTGAGATTTGTCATCCATAAATACATCCTCTAAGATTCTCTCTCTCTCTTTTTTTTTTTTCCTTGACAGAACATATTCCTAAAACCCTTCTTTATCAATTTGACTCTCCTCACTTTCTCTGGAGACTCTTTGAATGCTTTGACGTCAGCATAAAAATCATGCCCCCCCCACTTGTTGAATTGATAAAGTTGTTAGTATTACAGGTTTAAAACGATAGTGACAGCCTAGTCCCTGTAGAGAGTTCGGCAGGAGAGCATTCAGTCTAGGCTGTGAGGAGACAAGGCTGAGAGGGTAGAAAAGTAAGCGTGAGACGCTGTGGTCGTGGACAATATAAGGGCAACAACGAAGAGAATCATACCCTCTCCACAGCTTTGACTCTGGGTTGGCTGTCATCCAGCCTGAAGGCAATCATTAGACAGTGGACTGTTCTCCACAGTAGCTCGGGGGCAGCCCTAACGTCAATCCTTAGCCCAACAGAACGCACCTTCCTTTCAGGCCACCCCAAGACCCCTCTGGGAATTCAGGTTTTAGGGGTAGCATCAGGCTTGCCTTACTTTAAACCTGTACCTCTTAGCTAATCTGGTGAGGTAAGGTGAGACAGATGTTCTGTCTTGTGGCATTTACAAGCTCTTGCATTCATTACCATGGAGGTGGTCTGAATTGGTGGAAAGAAGGAAAGCCTTGGGCCAATCCCTTGGTAGGTAAGCATGCCTTGCTGCTCACCTCAGTTTCTCCTACTCTGAGAGAGGTGACAATTTGGGCCCACAGAAAGCTCTTTTGGAAGGCACTTTGATAGACATTCCTTTTTTTTTTAGCCCAGGGTGATGCAAAGAAATGTCAGTGACATTACTTAGCTTCTAATTATCCTGCAGGGAAATCCTTCTAGTTCAGTCCACCTCTTTCAAAACCTTTCATATCTTTTATATTACCCACGTGTTTGTCCCCACTTCCCTTTATTTGTCCCTGCTGTATTGTCAGCGTCACGGCTGGCTATTTACTGCAATGGAATCTTGTTCGGTGTAATTATGTAAATATCTTCAGAAAGTCAAGGTCATATTTTCTAATTAATAGCATGCATTTTTGTTCTCAAGTAAATAAGATGCTATTCAGTGGGAAATATTTCAGTTCAATTCTGGGTGATTTCAGTTCAATTTGTGTGTGGTTAGGTAACTAGTCCTGTGCTTCTCCTGTTTGCAGCTTCAGCTTTCTCTTTCTCTCATGGCCAATTACCTAAATCCCCGACTTAGGTCTCCATTTCTGTGAGGATTTACCTGAAATGTCCTAACTTGCTTGGGTGTGTACAGTTTCTTTTTAGGAAATATGTATAAAAATATTTTTTTACTTAGAAGTTGTGTTTCTCTTTTAAAAACTAACCTTGACCCCTTTACTCCCTTGTTTGGGAGACCACCATTTTGTTGCAAAAATGTAACAAATCTTGTTTAAAATCTATTCATTCCGGGCGCCTGGGTGGCTCAGTTGGTTAAGCGACTGCCTTCGGCTCAGGTCATGATCCTGGAGTCCTGGGATCGAGTCCCGCATCGGGCTCCCTGCTCGGCAGGGGGTCTGCTTCTCCCTCTGCCTCTGCTTGACACTCTCCCTGCTCTCTCTCTCTGTCAAACAAATAAATAAAATCTTTAAAAAAAATAAAATAAAATCTATTAATTCCTAGAACGAATATGATAGTGATGCCCAGGAATATCTTTCCAAAAGATAAACAGACACATTGGCTGCAGAAGTTGTAGCCAGTACTTTTGGATAAATTCTCCATGGTATATGTCCACCTCTATTTAGATTTTTCTTCAGGACTTGCTGCCAGCAGTGGGAATAGCTTTATGGCTTCCTGTCCTTCAGATGCCTATGCTCTGCAGTCGTGTTTTCTTAGTCTTACATCACCAATGTACTTGGAAGTTTTAAGTTTCAGGATCAAGACTTACTTTCTGGTGCCAGGAAAGGTGTAGCCTGGGTCCTCCTTCTGGCGGCTGGAAGCCTCCCACCTCATCTGCTGTGAACGGAACACTCTCTTTAGAACGCTTTCTTTAAGAAGCTTGGAGATGATCTTTTCCCTTTGAACATTACTGAATACTTTGCCTTCTGGAAGCCAGCTGGTCTTGTCACATCCACTGTGGCAGAGGGGAAGAGGAAGGTGCTCAGGAGACACAACAGCCCTCTTTGGAACAAAAAAAGGAATTGCCATTTACCTAAAAGTCATGAATAAAAGATCAGCCTAACTAGAAAAACAACCCAGTGCCCTGCAGGTGCTATGCTGTGGGATCAATTTAGTTAATAACACAGAGCTACTACCTGAGTGGCGCGGCTGGCCCTTCCTAGCAACTCACTGTCACAATCAGAAAGGGAGTGCAGGCTTAGGAGGATTCTCTCTCATCTTTTCTTTGAGAAAATAATAACACGTTACCGCTGTGGTTATGGAAATGGAAATGTATTGATCATGGAAGAACAGAATTAGAAATAAGACAAATCCCAAACAAGGCACAAAATAGAAGGATCTGTTTTGTCAGAGCACATTCGTTCTGTAGGCTGAGACCTGGCTGGCTGAGATCAAGATCACACAGCTAGTTAGCAGCGGGGGTGCTAACTCTGGTCCTGAACAGTGTTCTTTCCCCTGCAGCACGAGATAGAGAAGATGAAGGAGGTGGATTCCTTGGAGAAGTCTTATCCATTGCAAAAGACATTTATCCATCCATTAAATAAAGTTTATTTAAAAATAAAATATCATAATTGTGGTCTACTTCTGATTTCAGCCAAGGTCAATAAACCAGATAACTAGAAACATTCCATCAGTTGCTATTTGTAGCAATGATTAAGAACATATGGTGGGGATGAAGGGAACGGTATAGGGAACATAGTCCGTGGTATTATAATAACATTATATATATATCATATAGGTGTCAATTTATATATATTGATATATCTATATATTTTTTCATGCAGTATAAAGAATCAATTTTAATATATCACTTCCTTGGCCTGTTGAATGGCTTAAAACATGGTTTGTTCTTTTCGATTTATATAAATATTTAGAGTAATACACTCAAGTTTGCTTGGAAGAAAGAAGTCTCTGTCTATCAAAATATTCTACCACCCTCACTTCCACCAGCTCCCTTCTCTTTCCAAAAACACCTACGACATTATGAGAATCACATTCTATTCGAGTGGCTCTGATTCTATATCATATTTTAAGTTTATTTAAAGTATACCTTTTTGTGTATGTTTAAAAGTCTTACTTTTTAAAGTTTGCAAATGGAAACTGAACTGGAAAGTTAAGAAGTGAAAGTTGGTATCTTCCGCTCTGGGCACTAATGTACCCTACGATATAATCCTGAAGTTTTTATAGTCTTGGTCAAGGGTTTTTAAGTTCGCTAAAAAGCTGGCAAACACTCCCAGCTCTTGCCCTGGCATGCCTGGCTTCCATGGCGCTCCCTGATCACTTTGAGGTATGATTCCCAGCCAGTGCACGGGACAGGGCAATGACAGTGAACCTGGCTCCTTGGGTGGAGCATGCTGAGATTAAGGAGTAGCTAGAACAACCCTTATTATTTGCACGTTTGCCCCAAATCTGGGAATAGCTCTTGGCACCTTCTATCTGGCTCAGGGCTATGCCATTGAGTGTGGTGGCTTAAGGTGATTTAGTACTTCGGCTCAGGGTCCACAGTGAAGAATGGCTTCTGCCGCTCAAGCTAGAATTGAACATTTTGTTTCCTTTGTCAGTTTGGATAAGAGAATACGCAGCAGGTTGGCTTCTTACCTGTGTTAATCTGGACATTTCCACAGTTTTGGGCGATGGAGCTCTTTCCCCAGTTCTGCTCAAGAACTGTGTGGATGTAAGCACTCTCCCTCAGGACCCCGAGGATCTGTGGAGTCTGAATTACATGTGCCCAGGGTGCATGGCCCGTGCGGAGTGCCAGCTGGAGAAAGAGCACTGGAGGTGTGCACCCTGGCTTCCCCTCTTCCCTTCAGGAAAGCACCTGCTTTCCTCAGGTCTTGCTCATGTTCAGACAGGAAACCGGAGTTTCTGCCTGAAATCCCTGTAAGACTTGGCAAGGTGTTTTTGACTGGCTGATTTCTTCTGGTTTGAAGATCAGATGAGCCCTCAGGGTTCCAGGCGAAGGTCCAGGCCATTGTGACTCTCAGAACGCTAAGCGATCAGAGACCAGAAAAGGGATTCCATGGCATCTCCTCAGGGGTGTACAAAAGCATGGAGAAATAACAACGGCAAGGGGCTCCACCCTTCCAATTCTTTATTTGTGCTTCTAACTCCGGCGGGTGGTCATGGGGACGGCCAAGAACAACCACTTCACACTGAAACTTCCTCTCCTAGACAAACTGAAGACACCCAAAAACTACGCACAGCCTGAGGTTCTGCATCACACCTTTGAGACTCTGTCCAACCTTCACAGACTGCTGCCAAACCATCTGATGGAGACACTTTATTCCTACAAGAGGGAAGAGGACAAACAAAATTGTACGTGGGTAGAGGGTGGTGTGAGCTCTTTTAACAAGCACACACTTTATCTTGGCGCAAACTTCTTCTTTTAGCCACCAGTAAGAACTAGCTTTCTTTTTTTTTTTTTTGGAGAGAGAGAGAGCTGGGGGAAGGTCAGAGGGAGAGAGAGAGAGAGAGAGAATCCCAAGCACACTCCCCGCAGAACACAGAACCCCACAGGGGGCTTGATCTCATGACCTTGAGATCATGACCTGAGCTGAAATCAAGAGTTAGATGCTCAACCGACTGAGCCGCCCAGGTGTCCCAAGAACTGCCTCTCTACATGGCAGGTGTGGTCCGTCCTTGAGACCCATGGACCCGTGGATAGCGTGCCCAGCGATGGACTCCACCATCACTCCTTCACATTCCTTTTCTTTCACTGGTCTTTTATGAACGGAGATAGGTCTGTCACTCCTCTTTCGGCAAAGCTTACCTGTGGAATGATGGAAACTGGACTAAGTGGGAAATTACCACTAAATTTACAGGTGTAGATGTGATTTTGAGATGAGTGAGAGAACTTCCAAGTTGAAGGCGGGGCTTTGATGTTTACTCCTTTGCTCTCTTTCCCGCTGCTTCTTCCTCCATTTGTACCACCCCAGAGAGAAGCCGGATATTCCCCCCGAAGATTACAAATGACTTTCCCTTTCTGGAGTTTGGAGTGGCCCTCCAATTCTGGAGTTCCATCAGGGCAGTTGATAACTGAACTGATTTGCAGAATTGGGTGGAGCCTGCCTCCTGAATTGTTTATGCTCCAGGGAAGGGCAAAGGTAGCTGGTAGCCACTTGTGCCCATGAACTTAGAAACAAAGTAGGAGCTACCACAGTGATTAAGACGCAAGTCAGGGGTAGGAAGGTTTGATGGCAAATTTGTCCATTTGTATTCTGGTTAGTCCCTGGTCCCTGAATGCACAGTATTATGAATTGACCCCAACATCCAGATTACACTAACAATTACATAAAAATAGTTAAGGAAAATATAAGGAACCTACTACAAGTGATACATGTCATAGGCAATTTACAAGATGAAATGCAAATTATCAATAAGCATGAGAGATGTTCAAACACTCTGGTAATCAAGGAAGCAGAAGATAAATCAAGGTGGCATTTTTTAGGCCATCATACTGGTCAAATCTTGAAAGATCAATAATGATGAACATGTGGGGAAATTAATACCCTCCCAATCATTATTAGCATGCTTACTGATTCAGGCTTTTTTGAAGATAATTTTTATTAATTTTTTTATTGTTATGTTAATCACCATATATTACATCATTAGTTTTTGGTGCAGTGTTCCATGATTCATTGTTTGTTCATAACACCCAGTGCTCCATGCAGAACGTGCCCTCCTCAATACCCATCACCAGGATAACCCATCCCCCTCCCCCCCTCCCCTCTAGAACCCTCAGTTTGTTTTTCAGAGTCCATCATCTCTCATGGTTCGTCTCCCCTTTTGAAGATAATTTGAAAGTCTTTGTCAAAATTAAAATGTATGTTACTGGCTTCTTTTTTTTTTAATTTTTTATTGTTATGTTAATCACCATACATTACATCATTAGTTCTTGATGTTGTTACTGGCTTCTTAAATGAGTTGAACTGGGCAGAGTAAGTAGAGACTAATTTTCTTTTTACTCACAACTTCCCCTTTGGCCCATTCTGTTGTTCTTTGCTCATCAGCTTTGGGTGAAACTACAAGCAGATCTCAGAGCTTTCCTGGTCGTATTCATTCAGATAATAAAATGTCCACTCTAATGCCCACATTCTAAACCCTCAACCAGAGTAAAGACCTCTCTGCTCCCCATCGCTCTGGCGTGACATAGACTCAGAGACTGGGAGTTGGCCTGCGATGTGGTGGGGCTTTTTTTTTTTTTTTTTATCATTCCATCCCCGCTCACTGGCTGCTGTTGGGTTGACAAGGGTGAGGGTGGGAAGAACTGAAAAGATTTCCTTGATGTGAAATATCAGATTGTCACCTGTCATTCGTGCCTTCTAGGGGTGACAGCTTTCCAAAGCTGGCCTCTTCTTTCCCGGGCGTCTGGTGGGTTCCCTTGCTGGAGATCTCTCATTCACTCAGCCTCCTGCTGACGTTTCCCCTCCTCCATCCCCACCCCTGGCCCAGCTTCTGTAGGCTGTGCTCCCAACGTGTTTCAGTGGAGACTGCCTCATTGGGTGACAGAAGCCCTCTTGAGAGCCTATTCAAGATGACTCAAAACTAATCCATTTCCAGGGGGTTCGCATATAACATGTAGAAAACTTGACCCCCTGTCCTTCATACCTTCACCCAGCTGGTGAAAATACAAGTGACTCCCAGCACTGACCTTGTGTCTCTGTGGCCACAGGCAGCTGTGGTCCTAACCAATTATCTTATACTTTCTGAGGTATTAGGGCTGAGCTATGTCCCCCAAAATGATACGTTGAAGTCTTAACCCCCCAGTATCCCAAGATGTGAACTTATTTGGAAATAGGGTCTTGAGAGAGGTGCAGATGTAATTAAGAGGAGGTCAACTGGAGTGGGGTGGGTTCGGAAACCAACGTGACTCCCCTTGTAAGAAGACAGAGACACAGAGGGAGGAGATGGCCGTATGACAACAAACGCAAGGGTTGGACTGATGCATCTGTAAGTCAGGATAACACCCGGGATTGCCAGCAAATATTAAAACCTAGGAAGAGGTAAGGAAGAAACCTTTCCCCTAGAGGTTTCAGAGGGATCACAGCCCTGATGACACCTTGGTTTCGGACTTCCAGCCTCCCGAACTGGGAGATAATACATTTTTTGTTTTAATCCACCCAGACTGTGGCACTTTATTATGGCAGTCCTAGGAAATGAATACATCAGGTGTTAGGGGACACAGCCCAGTTCCTCAGGTAGTTCTCTTATTTATTTACTTATTATTTTTTTTAATTTAAATTCAAATTAGTTAACATATAGTGTAGTATTGGTTTCAGGAGTAGAATTTAGTGAATCATCACTTACATATAAAACCCAGGGCTCAACACAAGTGCCTTCTTTAATGCCTAGCCCCATCTAGCCCATCCCCCCCCACCTCTCCTCCAGCAACCCTCAGTTTGTTCTCTTAACTATAGTCTCCTATAGTTAGAGAGCCTCCCTCTCTGATTTTTTTATTTTTTAAGATTTTATTTATTTTATAGAGAGAGATTGAGAGTAAGCAAGCAAGTGGAGGGGCTGAGGGGGAGGGACAGGGACAAGCAGACTCCACGCTGAGCAGGGAGCCTGACACGAGGCTTGATCCCAAGATCGTGACCTGAACTGAAATCACGAGTCGGGTGCTCAACTGACTGAGCCACCCAGGTGCCCCTCCCTCTCTGTTTTTATCTTATTTTATTTTTCCTTCCCTTCCCCTATGTTCATCTGTCTTGTTTCTTAAATTCCACATAAGAGTGAAACCACATATTTGTCTTTCTCCGACTGACTTATTTCGGATGGAACCCTCTAGTTCCATCCACGTCATCGCTAATGGTAAGATTTCATTCTTTTTCCATTGTAAATATATGCCACATCTTTATCCATTGTTGATAGTGCTGCTATAAACATTGGGGTGCAGGTGCCCCTTCAAATCAGCACTTTTGTGGGCGCCTGGGTGGCTCAGTTGGTTAAGCGACTGCCTTCGGCTCAGGTCAGGATCCTGGAGTCCTGGGATCAAGTCCCGCATCGGGCTCCCTGCTCAGCAGGGAGTCTGCTTCTCCCTCTGACCCTCCCTCCTCTCATGTGCTCTCTCTCTCAAATAAATAAATAAAATCTTTAAAAAAAAACACAAACAAATCAGCACTTTTGTAGCCTTTGGGTAGATACCTAGTAGTGCAATTGCTGGGCTGTAGAGTAGTTCTGTTTGTAACTGTTTGAGGAACCTCCATACTGTTCTCCAGAGTGGCTGCACTAGTTTGCATCCCCATAAACTGTGCAAGAGCGTTCCCCTTTCTCCACATTCTCGCCAACACCTGTTGTTTCTTGTGTTGTTGATTTTTACCCATTCTGACTGATGTGAGGTGATATCTCACTGTAGTTTTGATTTGGATTTCCCTGATGCCGAGTGATGTTGAGCTTTTTTTCATGTGCCTGTCGGTCATTTGGATGTCTTCTTTGGAGACATATTTGTTCATGTCTTCTGCCCATTTCTTGACTGGACTTTTTGTTTTTTTAGGTGTTGATTTTGATGAATTCTTTGTAGATTCTGCTTACTAGCGCTTTATCTGACATGTCATTTGCAAATATCTTTTCCCATTCGATAGGCTGCCTTTTAGTTTTACTGATTGTTTCCTTCACTGTACAAAAGCTTTTTATCCCAGTAGTTCATTTTTGCTTTTGTTTCCCTTGCTTCCAGCGATGTGTCTAGCAAGAAGTTGCTGTGGTCAAGGTCAAAGAGGTTGCTGTCTGTTTTTCACCTCTAGTATTATCAAAATGGGTTCCTGTCTTACATTTAGATCTTTCATCCATTTTGAGTTTATTTTTGTGTATGGTGTAAGAAAGTGGTCCAGTTTCATTCTGCATGTTGCCATCCAGTTTTCCCAACACCATCTGTTGAAGAGACTGTCTTTTTCCATTGGATAGTCTTTCCTGCTTTGTCGAAGATTAGTTGACCATGGAGTTGTGGATCCCAGGTAGTTCTCTTAAAGTACCTTCAGTTGCCAGGGGGAGGAGAGATGCTACAGTGCACAGCATTTCAAAAACTCGGCCTAAAGAAATCTCCACATGCCTTAAAGAATGCTTAGCTTTTTCTTGTTTGTTTGTTTTTTTAAAAAGATTTTATTTATTTGTCAGAGAGAGTGCGCGCACACAAGCAGGGGGAGCGGCAAGCAGGGGAAAAAGCAGGCTCCCGCTGAGCAAGGAGCCTGATGTGAGGTTCGATCCCAGGACCCTGGGACCATGACCAGAGCCGAAGGCAGACACTTAACCTACTGAGCCACCCAGGTGTCCCATGTTTAGCTTTTTCTTGTATACATAGGTATGTTGTGCATAGGTGGGTAACTGCCACCTACCAGATTTTTCTGACTGTGTGGCCTTAGGACAAAACTGAGACAACAGAAAAACTCACATTTTAACATCCCATTACATACTCATGCTTTTTGACTTAGCAATTCCCCTTCTAGTTAGTGTCTTAGAGAAATTCTTGCACCAGTGCACACAGATGCAGGAAGGAGTGTGTGCGCTGAAGCATTGTTTATCATGATGACAAATTGTAAACAGCCTCATGTCATTCAATAGCAGAACGATTAAATAAACGGATACATCCATATTGTGGAATACTATTAAAAAGGAAGCTGATGTTAAAATATTTATAAAATGCCCTGTAGAATATTAAAAAATACGCTGCAAAATAAGAAACACCGGTTCCATTTATACCAAAAGAAGACTGTATACCTCTACATATAGACATGTATGTACATGCAGAGGGAAGAGTTCTGGAAGGAGACACATCACATTCAGGCTGGTGGCTACCTCTAGAGAAAGAGGAATGAAGATGTTCCCTTTAACTATGTATACTACTTTAAGTTGTCTGATTTTATTTATTCCAATGGAAATCTTTTCATGTAATTTTGTAATGAAAACGCAATTTTACCATTGAAAATGCATTCAGTGTTTATGTGAGGTTGGAGAAGCGGGTTTTGATTTTCTAGTGATATTCCAGTTATATGTTGATTTCAATTTTGTTCCCTTAGCTTCCCAATGTAGACACTGATAGGTATTGATACCCCTCTAGCCACTGGTAGTGTTCCTGCCCGATAAAACCTCTGCTCATGATCACTGAGGTCCCTCTGTTTCAGAGGGGTTGGGCTGCAGGGTCTCTTCACTGGTTGGAAGTCAGTTGAAAGTGCATGACGTAGCTGACATGAATGGCATTCGGAGGAAGAAATGTTTCCTCAGAGTCCTGGGTCTGAGGCAGAATCCAGTCATTGAGGGGACATTAGCCTCTGAGACCCTGAATTCTTCACTGAAAGGCTGCTTCATTTCCAGAATGCCATTTCCAGTGAAGGCTTGAAGGTACATATGCAAGAGATTACCCTATTTCTCACACTTTCATCTGTCAGATTATGAATTCAATAATGGATGCCAATGGCTCACTGCTACATGTCTAAAGCCTTCCATCTAGCTGAAATTTCACCTTCCCTTAAAAATGGGTTTTATTTCTTCTCGTGCCACCCCCATCTGCACCTGCAGGGAAGCTTTACTTGCATTAAACTATATTTGTTACCCAGAGCCATCAGAAGAAGAAAGAAAAAAAAAAACAAAAAACTGAAGATTTGTAGTTAGAAACACAGGGTCTTTTTTTCTGGATTTTAAATAATAGGAACTTAAATCATACAAACAACATAAGATGAGGAATGAGGATCCATTATACTATATGCACTTAGACCTACCGTGCCCACATAACTGTCCCCCAAACATCACAAGCCTCTGTGAGTGACCTTCTTCCTCCTACCCCACCTACATCCCAGCACAGCAGGGTAAGGAGCTATCCTGAGATCACGTTAGGATTGGTTTGATGATGTTTAATACATTCTCCAAACCAGTCCTTTCAACGACTGGCACCAAACCAAAAAGTAGGACATGGGAGGAAGTTTAAAGCTTTTGTATGTTGTTTTTAATGCTTAAGAAGATGCCTCTCTTGGCTAAGTCCCTGCTCCCCTACTCCAGATACTTTGGGAGGTTGCATAATTGAAAAGTTTTATTTATTTAAGTAATCTCTACACCCAGCGTGGGGCTCAAATTTACGACCCCGAGATCAAGAGTCACGTACGTGCTCTTCTGACTGAGCCACCCAGGTGCCTCTCCTTCCAATAATGTCTTGAGGCATCCTTATAATTTTTGTACTTTCTTTCAAAACCAGGAAACTTGCTTATAATTTCAAAGAAGGCCAGCAATAAGACCTGGTTAAATATTGAAAGTGGGTTCTGAGTTTTTATCTCATTTTGGTGTGCAGTACTGAATACTGGAGGATAAGATAATTTGTAATATTTATGAAATACTAGTCTCTCTAATTTATTCCTGTTTACGTACATAAAGGATTTGAAGCAGTTTACAATACCAAAGTATGTATATACAACAAGACAATAAAAAACAATTCATTTGAGGCAAAAATATATATATATATATTTTAGCTGGATGTCATCGAATACCTGAATTGGGTAATTAATTCGGTTTAATACTATATTAACTTTAGCTGTGAGCTCTGACAACCAAAGCAAACCATATGCTATTCCCATCGTTCCAGTGCCTGGGAGAGCTTCTGGATGCCCCACTGTGGGATCCTGAGCTAATAAACTGCCTCTAAGAGCAGTATGTGGAAGCTGTTTGGGCCAGGCCTGAGACCTCTGGGCAGAAGCCCCGGATTCCAGCCTTGTTTTTGACTCACTTGGAAGGATTTTCAGGCCTCTAAGGAGCAATCTATTAATCATTACATCATTTCGTCAGATTGCCAAGCTATGGCCCCTTGGGCCAGTTCTTGGTTCTTTGGGGTCTGTGCCAATTACCTCGTCTGGGAGGGACCATCAGTGGTTCAGTCTGAGAAACAAGGGAGGCTGGATGAGTTCTGATCCAATTCCTATGCAGGGTCACCCCGAATCACTGGGGCTCAGCTCCTCTTCCTGCATTAGGTTGATGGCAGTGTCTTAGTTTCTCATACACCCATGTGGATTGCAGAGCCACGCACAGAGCAGCCTGCACACTGGCTTTTGATTCTCAAATTGTTGCCAGTTGGCAAAGAGAGAAGCTTACACCACAGTGTAAGACAGTCATGTCACTAAATCCACGATGTAGTTTTACTGACTCCCTTTCCTTCCCTCCCTCCGCCCCTCTCTTCCTTCCTTTTGGTAGCAGGACTGTTTTGTTGAAGGATGCAGTGTATTGAATTACATTCTGACCCAAGCTCTTTGTCCCATTGAGATGAGCCACTTGGTTTGGGGCCAAACGAGGTCAACGTGAAGCAGTGCATGTGATGTAAATGCAGAGTGTGGTTAACATCTCCGAAGATAAAAATAATCGTGCATTCAATTGCCATTAATTTGAGAAACAGGCACGGATTGCTTAAATAGACTTCAGTATTCATGGTGCTGCCAGCACATTGGTTTGCAGGTTCATTCACTCATTCATTTGCTGTGCATCTATCAGATGTCCAGGACCAGGCTAGTGTCTCAGTGTTGCTCAGTAATATTTTTGCAGGGAAGGGATGGCAGAGCTCAAAAGCAATTATGTAGTGGCATAAATATTCTTTCTCAAGTGAGTGCCATGTTACTCTTGCTGTGCAAAGATGAAAAGGCATGCCGAATTGCATTAATGTTTCTTCTATTACCAGGTCAGAATTCTGAATTCTCTGGCTTAGAAAGGATCTTAGCAAGACATGAGTTTCCAAAAGAGATTAATATGACCCCAAAGCCAAGTAGCATGCCCCTGTGGAAAAGAAAATCCATCAATAATGCAAATCATGGGTGGAAGAAATGCCTCTTGTGGAATAAAAACATGGAGGAACCTCCGATGTCAACCGTACTTGTCAGGTAGGTGTCTGATTTTTGTCTGCCGCCAACATATTTAGAGATATCCAGGATGACCACAAACTCTCTTTATGACAGCTAAAAAATGATTTAATGTGGTCTTTGAGATACATGGGAAGCCTGAAAACAAGGATGGCTATGTATTAAAGCTCATAAGCCCCATTTTCACACACCCAAGTGTCTGGAGGAGCCCTCACTGAGAGAAAACTCGGGGAGAGAGGAGCAGGTGTGTGGGTCCCCCAGGAGCCATTGCCTTGCAAGCTCGTGAGCAGAGATCTAGCAGGGCTGCAACGGGATTCTTGGAGAGGGAGCCAACCACTGAACTGTAGCTCTTTTACACTGCATGAGTCAGGAAACACCAGCTCACCCCCAGCATGACCAGCAGCCTAGGGTCTAACAGCATAAACAGTAGAAATTTGGCTTGATCTGTAGTCTGCCAGATTTTACCTGGACAGAAATGGGAGCCATTTCAGGGTCTTAATGAGAGGGGTGATGCAATCTGATCTGAACCCTCCCTGGCCTGTAGGGGGGGCAAGGGTGGACTCAGGAGAGGGGTGGTGGGCCTCAGACTAGGTGGTAACAGTGGGGATGAGGAATTGCCTGGATTCTGACACCTGAAGTTGTAAGCTTTGGGGGTGCCTGGGTGGCTCAGCTGGTTAAGCATCTGACTCTTGACTTTGGCTGGGGTCATGATCTCAGGGCCCTGGGATTGAGCCCCGTGTCTGGCTCTGTGCTGGCTGTGGAGCCTGCTTGGGATTCTCGCATCCTCTCCCTCTGCCCCTCCCCCCTCTTGCTCACGCACTCTCTCTCCAAAAAAAAAAAAAGCAAGTTATAAGCTTTGGTTCCTTGGCAAATTATCTTTGTTGGTCTGCTTCCTTCCCTAATTATGCCAGACGGATGATGTCTCCATATTGTTTCTTTAGTATTGCCGCATGTTGCTGTACAATACCTAATAAAGAATTTCTACTCAGTACTTAGTAGGTATTCTAAAAATGTTGCCAAGCTGACAGGAGAAATATGTAATTTGCTATAAAGAGAGAGTTCTCTCTGCTTTGAAAGTAGCAGACACAGGGAGAGACTTCCAGCTCATGAATTTGCCTGTACGGGATGCTCCCACTGGGACCATTGTTCTATGGAAGTAATGTCCTTGTCTACTTTTCTCCCCCCCGTGTCCTCAGTGGCATAACTTGACAATTTGACTTAAAAGTCCATATTTGAAGAAGGCAAAGATATGTTATAAAAGAATTAGAATGGTGGTATTTTCTTCTTGGACAATACAAGGCCCTAAATTTGCATCCAAATTAAGGGTGTAAGTTATTTTAAGTGATGATTCCTGATTACTTGAGTTAAAATTATTTGACCATACTCTGGAGGCCTATTAAAAAAAAAAAGAAAAAAACAATTTCACAATCATGGAAAGTTTGTATACCTCAATTTCAGGCCATAATGTCTTGACATGAACTAATATATTTTAATTTACATTTTAGTTTGTGTGGTTTCTGAAAAGATAGCTCAATTGTTAGAACATAAGAAATGATCTATTTATTCACATTTTCTTCTATGAACATTCATTTGCTTTCCTTAAAAGCTAGGACTGGTAAAAGCAGGCATCCTGTACTTGTGCTTATTGTCAGGGGAAAATAATTCAGTATTTTGTTGGTTATTGGTTTTTGCAGGTTACTTTTATCAGTTTGAAGGAGTTCATGACTGTGGCTGGTTTGCTTAGTTTTTATCATAATGGATACTGAATTTTGTCAAATGCTTTCTCTGTATGTATCCATCAAGTTGATCATATTTATCTTTTCTATTAATATGGTGAATTGTATTATTTTTAAAAATATTTTTATCGTGGTAGAATGTACATAACATAAAATTTCCTATTTTTCCCATTTTTTTAAGTGTAAATTTGGGGGCATTAAGTACATGCACATTGCTGTGTATACCATCATCACCATCCATCTCCAGAAAGTTTTCATCTTCCCAGACTGAAACTCTGTCCCCAATGAACACTAACTCCCTCTCCCCTCATCTCTCCAGCACCTGGCAAACACTGTTTTACTTTCTGTCTCTATGGATTTGCCTAATTTAGACACCTCAAATAAGTGAAATCATACAGTATTTGTCCTCTGGTGTCTGGCTTATTTCACTGGGCAGGTTTTCAAGGTTCATCCATATTGTAGCCTGTGTCAGGAATTCCTTCCTTCTAATGGCTGAATAACATTCCATTGTCTGTATATTACACATTTTGTTTTATCCAAACAAAAATTCCCCACCATTTACTGAAAAGATCATCCCTTCCCTATTGAATGGTCTTGGCACCCTTGTCAAATCATTTGATCATTAAAAACAACAACAACATTTGATCACATATGCAAAGGTTTATTCTGAGTTCTCTATTCTATTCCATTGTTTATAAGTCTGCCCTTATGTCATACCACACATTGTGTGTGTGGATATATATACAATTATGTATTATTATTACATATTAAAGGTCTAATATTTGGCATGTAAATGTTTATGATTGTTATATCTTCTTGCTGTATTGACCCTTTTACCATTATATTATGTCTTTATCTCTTGTAAGAGTTTTTTATCTTTGAAATTAGTATAGCTGTCCCTGTTCTCCTTTGCTTACTATTTGCGAGGAATATTTTTTTTCATCCTTTCATTTCTAACCCATGAATGTCCCTAAATCTAAAGTGAGACTCTTGTAGGCAGTGTATAATTGAATCCTGACTGGTTTTATTATCCATTCTATCAGTCTATGGTTTTTGGAGAGTTTAATCCATTTACATTTGAAGTAATTACTAATAAGGAAACACTTACTTTTGCCATGTTGTTTTCTGTATGTTTTACCTATTTTTTCATCCCTCGTTTCCTCCATTACTGCTTCCCTTTGTCCTTAGTTGATTTCTTGTACTGACGCATTTTGATTCTCTTTTCATTTCTTTCTGTGTATCTTCTATGGGTATTTTTTTGTGTGTGTGGTTACCATGGGGATTACATAATAACATCCTAAAGTTATAACAATCTATACTATAGATTATTAACTATATCTTATATGTAGTTACAACACTCTATAACAATATATCTTTAATTGTTACCAACTTAACTTCAGTTGCTGCTCTGTCCCTCCACTTACATTATTGATGTCACATATTACTTTTATATATTGCATACCCATTAACATAGATATACAATTACATCTTAGGCATTTGCCTTCTAAATCCTATAGAAAATAAAAAGCAGAGAGGCAAACCAAAATTATGAAAACACTATTTTTATATTTGTGCATATATTTACCTTTACTGGAGAACTTTATATTTTCATGTGGCTTTGAGTTACTATCTAGCATCCTTTCATTTCAGTTTGGACACCATTTAATATTTCTGGTGGGGGCAGATCTAGTGGTAATGAACGTCCCCAGTTTTCGTATAGGAATGTCTTAAATTTCTTCCTCATCTTTGAAGATGTAGAGTTTGCCACATGTAGAGTTATCAGTTGACAACTGTTTTTTTTCCTTTCAGCATTTTAAATATGTCATTCTAACTGCCTTCTGGACTGCAAGGGCTCTGGTGAGAAATCTACTAATCTTATCAGAGATCATTTTATGTGATGAGTGGCTTTTCTCTTGCTGCTTTCAAGATTCACTCTTTGTCTTTGACAGGTCTGATTATAACGTGTCTCACTGTAGGTCTCTTTGTGTTTATCCTACTTAAAGTTCATCGAACTTCTTGGATTTGTATATTCATATCTTCCCTCAAATTCAGCCCTTCTTTTTTTCAAATAATCACTCTGTCCCTTTCTCTCCTCCTCTCTCACCTCACTCCCCTTCTTCTCTGTCTAGGACTCCCATGGTATGTACACTGGGGTTGGCTTGATGGAGTCTGTCCCGTAAGTCTTTTAGGCTCATTCACCTTTCTTCATTCTTTCTTCTTTTTGCTCCTCGAACTTGATCATTTCAAATGACTTTTCTTTAAGTTTGCTGATTTTTTTTCTACTTGTTTGAGTCTGCTGTTGAACCCCTCTAGTGAATTTTTCCATTCAATTATAATTTTCAGCCCCAGGATTTGTTTGGTTTAAAAAAATAATAATGTGCACCTCTTTGTCGATACTCTTTATTTTCTTCACATACTGCTTTCCTGATATCCTTTAGTTCTTTGGCCATGTTTTGTCTTTAGCTCTTTTGAGGTATTAGACATTTGTTTTAAAGTCCTTGTCTAGTAAATCTGACTTGCTATGTTTTTCTGTTTCTTTGCAGTCCTTATGACCCTTTGTTGAAAACTGAGCACTTTTGCAAAAACGAGCCTCTCTTACACTGATGGGTAAGACCCTCTCTCACTGTGAGTCTTCAGATCAGCCCAGGACTTCTCAGATCTTTTCTGGGTATGCTTGCTGTCTAGGCCTGTATGTTTCTTTTTAATTTTCCCTCAGCTGCTTTTAAATGTCTTAGTTTCCTGAAGAGTCTCCACCTTCTTCTCAGGGCCTTAAGTGCTCTATTGGATTCCTTTTTTGTGATCTCCTTCCTGGCACCCGAGAGGCTGTAGTCAGCCTGTACCTTTCAAGTGTTTGTGTGTCACTGCCTCTTGGGGTTTCTTGTCTCACATCCAACCTATGCTAGCATCTCCCTCCTGAACTGTGAGTCAGGCAAGACAGCAACCAGTCCCTCAGGTGGCCTGCACACAGGCCAGAAGTTTACAAACAAGTTCCACTCTGCTCCTTCTATCCCAAGGGAGGGAGCTGGGAATTAGGTGAATTTCTTCCAACCCCACCATGCAGGGAAGTGGTGGGGCGGCGGGGGGGGGGTGTGTGTGGGGAGGGGAGCATGGTAGGGGTCAGAATGCCACACAATTTCCTACAACTTTCAATGTGATTTTTCTTTGTTGGACATTGACTTGTTTGCTGTAGATGTTTAGTTTCTGTAGTTTGATGTTTCTATGGAGAAATGAGGGTATTTAGAAGAGCAAACTATTCCATGCCAGTTTGGTAGCCACTGAAATTATGCCCTTGTCCTTGTCATTAGATATGGCACTAATCAAACCGGAAAGTTCCAAGGACGGTTAAGGTAGCTTGCGGGTATGCCTTTTATAACATCCCACATTACACAAGAGTGAAGACTACATAGTAAATAATTAAGATAACTGATCCAGAACACTGCTTTTATTTCCAGTGAAATAACCCAGTTTTCCCTTCATGGATTTTTTATTAATTTATGGGGTTTAGTGGAACTAAGATTGTTGTTTCTTTTCTTTTGTTTCTTTTTTAATACTACTACTGCTCCATCTGCTTGCTTGCTAGGTGGTTGAAAAAGAACATGCAACCCACCGAAGACCTTCAGTCAGTGATCCAGAGGCTGTTGGTGTTTGGGCCTATTAAGTCCGTCACCCTCTGTGGACGGCAAAGTGCTATCGTGGTGTTCAAAAACATGACTTCAGCTTGCAATGCTGTGAATGCTTTTCAAAGCATGACCCCAGGCACAATGTTTCATTGCTCCTGGCAACAGAGATTCATGTTGAAAGACGTAAGACTCCCTGTGACCCAAATCCTATGTAAATTCTTAAAGCTTGTGGTACGTAACTGGTTTGTCATCGGGGCTCTAGTGAAATATGATAACCATAAATGATATGTTAGCACTGAGAAAAGGCACAGTTTATTTAGTCCGAGTACTGGAAATCAGAAATGACAGCACATCCCTTCCTTTGAAATGCATAACTCTGCTGTAACAGCATCACAGCTTGGCTTTTCGGGAAAAGAAGTCCATGACTGCATTCATGCATTCGTCTGACAGCCATCTTTCCTGGAGGATCCTGCTTTCTTCAGCATTAATAGCGTGCAGCTTTTCCTTCTCGTGATTTCTGATGATCTGTTTCGAAATATGCATGGCCTGAAAACACAAAACCAACAATAAGGTTAAGGGCATTCCAGAGGGAACGGGATTATTCTGTAGTGCTGATTTTTGTTTCTCCACGGTTCACAGAATCCTGTCACGTCTTCAGATGTATGTGTAACATAGGACAGTGCTTCTCAAACTTGAATGTGAATATGATTCATCTTGGTAGACACGGGAGAGGGCCTGGGATCACACATTTCTAGAAAGCCCCAGAGAGAGACTAAAGCTTCTGGTTCCAGGACCACATTTTGAGCAGAAAGAATATAAGAGCAGTCAGTCACGAGTTATCACATATAAAAACCAAAGTGCTACACAGTAAGAACCTCCTAAAAGTCAACCTATCTGGCTTCTCACCTGGATTCAAGAATAAAAGTGCTCAGCAAATACTGCCCATCCCCCTCCTCAAAGTTATCCCCAGAAAGAACTGTCCCTCTGCCTTCATATGTATCATAGCAATGAAACGCCTATCTGAGAAGTTTTTTAAAAAAACAGTACTTCTAACATTATTATGGTTATTTTTAATCTCAAATTTAGATGTGCTTACAGCCAACCAAGGTATCTCTTGTTTTTTTAAATGCTTATTATCTCTTAAGGCAAATAAATTATTTCCATGGTTTCTACTAGGAAAAAAAAAACCCAAAAAACAAAAGACAACACTAACATTCTGGGAGAGCTTTGAATATGCTTTCAGCCTGGTCCAAACTTCTTTCTGAAAGGTGCTATCAGGAAAAACTTCAGTAACAAGTCCTTGAGCATAGGCTTCTCCGGCGGTTAACTTCTTCCCAAAAATGAGCATCTCTACTGCCTGAAACGAAAAGCAAGATTAAGACTTTAACTTAATGAAACACGGGTCAGTTAACCTCAGAACTAACTGCTTTCAGGAGACAGAGGGAAGTTCCCTTACGGTCTTTTGAGGTTGCCAGTATTTCTTGTTAAGGGAGAAAGTGAAGACCTCAATAGGCAATGTTTTGCAGACTGTGCTGAGAGCATCTCAGGCTCTCTGGAAGGTTTGCCAAGTATTTTTGCTTCTCTATGTGTCTGTGCTGGGAAGGCAAGAGCAGGGAGCCACAGATCCGCAGAAAGGACCTGAAGCAGATGCTGACCCCGTAACCCACACAGCTAGAAATTTCTGTTTTATACACTATAAACAATTACAAAAGAAAACAGAACTAAAAAGAAAAGGAAAATCCAGGTCACAGTGAATGCCAACCAAACTTTAGACACCCTAACTTTCAAACTTCCCTTCCCTGGAAACTCTACGCAGTGGCCCAGCTCTGACAGTTTTCTTTACCAGCACAGGTACTACTAATTAGTTCTACCTGACCAAAAGAAAGGGAGGAAGGACTAACAAAGGGAGGAAGCTTCTAACAAAACTGAGCTCACTGAGTGGATATCCTCTATATTTCCAGTTGTGCTTCTGGAAAAATATTATTTCATAGTCAAATGCCCTAAGCCTTAGAGTTGGTTCTGCCCAACTTTTCAAAGTTAAAATCTATAATAATGACTCAGGGCATATAACAGAATAATGAGCCTTATAAACTATATATCTGCAACGAAAACCTAGCAGTCAATGAAAACAGGCTCCATTCCAACCCCACCATGTTCAGACCTCCAAGAATTGGCTAAGGCTTCCCTTATCCCCGGCTACCCGCTGTTCGGTCTCATCATGATTACCTGGAGTCATGCACACTGAGCCTGGGCACCCAGGCTTCCATAGACACGGGGACAGACCTGGGCAGCCACAGAACCCCTCTGGGAGCCTGAACACACGGCTAAACTTACTCAATGAAGAGGCTGCTATGACTGGGAGCAGCTCTGGAAGGTGTAAACCCCCGGGAGGACTCGCATCTGCTGGTACCTCCCGACTCTCAAAAGTCAAAATGTCATCTTATGGCTTCCAGAGGATGCTGCTCATCCACACAGAAATCCAGTGGGGGTGGGTGCCTGGGTGGCTCAGTTGGTTAAGCGACTGCCTTCGGCTCAGTTCGTGATCCTGGAGTCCCGGGATCGAGTCCCGCATCGGGCTCCCTGCTCAGCGAGGAGCCTGCTTCTCCCTCTGACCCTCTTCCCTCTCGTGCTCTCTGTCTCTCATTCTCTCTCTCTCTCTCAAATAAATAAATAAAATCTTTAAAAAAAAGAAATCCAGTGGGGCCACGAGGTGGCACAGCCCTGGTCCTCTAATGACTCATGCCACATAGCAGTGGAGGAGAAGGCACCGGGCACCCAGCTGCAAGAGCAGATCCTAGTCTGCAGAGTCATGGAGAGTTTCTAATTTTCCCTCACACCAGACATTTCCCATAGCCTAGCTCTCCTACATTTGAAATTTTTAGAGTTGCGGAACAAATAACTCACTTTTCTTCTGTCTATATTATCGAGGAAAAGAAAAGAGTATAGAATTACTTTTTGAACAGAGGTTACTTTTTTTTTTTTTTAAGATTGATTTATTTATTTGAGAGAGAGAGAGAGAGAGTGCAAGTGGGGGGAAACATCCGAAATCAAGAGTCGGATGTTTAACCGACTGAGGTGCCCCCAGAGGTTACTTATTACAACTTAAGGTTTCCAAGAGTTACCTTGGCTGGGCCCATTATCTTCGGAAAAGTGTAAGAGGAACATCCTTCTGGAGTTTGGCCAAGGTGACTAAAAGGAGTATGAAATGTTGCCTATTTGGAAAAAAAAGAAAAGACAATTACTTTTTGTATGTGATTTTTAAAAGTCACTATTTGCATATACCCTCACAATACTTAAGTTTTTTAAAAATTAGGATTGCTGTGGTATTATATACACACCAAGTTTGCTCTTAGATAGGCAGCTTGGTGAGTTTTAATGAAGGTACACAGTTATGTAGCCATCACCATGTCAAGATAGAGAATATCTCCATCACCCCAAAGGGCTCCTTGTGCCCTCTGCAGTCAGTCCATTCCTGTCACCACCAAACCACCACCGATCTGTTTTCTGTCCCTTGTTTTGCCTTCTCTAGAATATAATATAAATGGAATCATACATTCTGTAGCCTTTGGTCCTTAGCATAAGCCTTTTTGAGAGTCACCATGCTATTGTATTGGTAGCTTGCTCCTTGTCATTTCTGAGTAGAATTCCATTGTATGGATGTCACAGTTCCTGTATCCACTCACCAGCTGAAGCCACTGGTGATATTTCTAGTATTTTGGCTATGATGAGTACGACTGTTAATGAAAATTTGTACACAGGTCTCTGCATGAACGTGTTTTCAGTTCTCTTGGGTAAATACGTAGTGGTAGAATTACTGGGTTGTGTGGTAAATTGTGGTTTAAGAACAAAAGAATTTCCAACATGGTGTATCATATAACACTCCCCTCCCAGTTGCTCCAAACCCTCGCTAAACCTTGTTATTGTCAGTTGTTTTAACTCGAACCATCCTGGTAGGTGCGTAATAGTGTCTTGTGGTTTTAATTTATATTCTGTAATGACTAATGATGTTGAGCATCTTTTCATGTGCTTACTAGCTCTTTTTATATCTTCTTTGGCGAAGAAACCATGATAATACTTTGCCCACTATTTTTAAGTTAGATTGGTTGTGTTTTTATTTATCACTACATGGTTGCGGGGAGTGGTACATATACACCTCTAGAGCCATCTTCAGTTTTTGTTTTTGTTTTTAAGTAGACTCCATGCCCAGCATGGAGCCCAGTGAGGGGCTTGAACTCATAACCCTGAGATCAAGACCTGAGCTGAGATCAAGGGCTGGATGCTTAACTGACTGAACTACCCAGGCACCCCTTGTTTTTTTAATTTTTTAAAGATTTATTCACCTATATTAGAGAGAAAAAGGGAGGGAGGGGAGAGGGGCAGAGGCAGGGGAAGAGAGAATCTCAAGCAGACTCCCTGCTGATCACGGATGCAGGGGTGGATCTCACGACCCTGAGATCATAACCTAAGCTGAAACCAAGAGTCAGAAGCTCAACCGATTATGCCACCTAGGTGTCCCCCCTTTTTTTGATTTAAGAAATATTTTTGTGTATTTCTTGAGAATGAGAAGTCCTTAGGAAAGGAAATTAATTTATACTTGACAATATGTATACAGAACATTTAGACTTCACTTCCCATAATCAGATTTGGTGCTATTTCTTAAGGAATATTGTTAGAAGACATAAATATGTAATAGACGCAGTATATAAGGGAAAAGTAAAATAAAAAGTTACTAATGTCACCTATCACCCCCTCCCCCCAAAAGCAAGCTTATTCAAGAAGATGTACTGAGAAGTCACAGCCTAAGGAGGATTAAGTGGAAAAGCGAAAGAAAACGCCAACCGTAGCTAAAGGGCCACAGACAGGATGTGAAGAACTGACAGTAAGCAGCATTTAACTTATTTTCAGAAATAGAGCAGTAAATGTAATTAAGGGTCAGGCTCTGGCATCCGACTGCTTGGTGACTCTGGGAGCTTCTTAACCTCTTTGTGCCACAGTGAACTCTTCTGTAAAATGGAGACAAAAATACCTATCTCATAGGGCTGCTGCGTGCATTAAGTGAGTATGTATCACGGGCAGCAACAGAGTGCCTAGGATGCGGTGAGTATTCAAGTATTATTTTTATGACTTCTACCCTTTGAGTACCTCATAGGGGAAATGTATAATTTGCTGACAAAGAAGCTAATGGGCATTGTTAACTCTTGCCCATAATAAAGAATAATTTGGTTGTATGAGTGTTAAACCCACATTTAATATGGTATTTGTTTATGAAGCCAATAATGATAAATCCTGTAAAATGCATTCCTCTTCACAGACTCTTTCTTCTGTGTCTTTCTCTGATCTTAAATTGAACCTTGGTTTAATTCAGTTGGGTGAACTCTTAGTAGTCGTCACTATTTGTCAAATATTTTACTCTGGGCCAAATGTTTTAGCATTTGAAGTATCTATGTATGTTTTCTTTCTATTTCAATTCCAATTTGTATCATAGAACGGAGATCTTAGAAACCTTAAAAATATGATGGATGTGACAGTTGTTTTGAATTCTGAGGGAGAACCAAGAGAATATTCAAATAGGATGATATATTTGCCCTCTAAGTACTGAAGAATGAGATCCCTAAGTTCAGGTCAGGAACTCCTGACCCTGGTCAAGACTGGCTGATCAATCAGTCCTCTAACACACATGATGGGACCACAGGCTATTGATTTCTGCCTCTGAGCAGAAGCTTCCACCTATGAAGGTTAGGCAGCCTAGCACTTAGAATCTTATTTGCTATTTTCATGGGATAATTATTAAAAACATTTAGGTCTGACAACATGCTCAATCCAATCAAACTGAATCCAGTAAAAAAAAAAATGAACTCAAGAGATAAGGATCTTAAAATATGGTCATGTCTATCAGTCGGGAAACACCTCCAAACAAAGCTAGGAATCTCTTCAGGGGTAAAAACCAAATGTTTCCCACAAGGTTGCAGAGCAGGAAATTGTACCACTGCACAAGAAAAAATTACTCTAAGAATCTGATAACCTTACAAGTGGTTATCAGTTCTACAACAAAAGTTCTAAAACAAATGGTCATCACATCTTTGTTCATAATGACAGAACTGGAGACAGCCTAGGGTTCCAGCAGTCAGGGACTGGTTATCTGTGAGTGGTAAGATAAGAAGTGATTTTTAATTGAACCCTTTATGCTTTTCCAGATTTTTCAAAATTTTATTCTACTAAAATATATATTGATACTGTAGTGAGGACAGAAATTAAAAAATCAATGCAATGCAACGGCAAACACAAGGCTAAACTGTTTTGGCAAGTAACTTGAACTTTATTTATCTGTTACTCCTAATTGCTTAGGAGTTAGGGTAGATAATGCTTCAAAGTCCCTTCTTATTCAAAAATTCTAATATTCTAAAATTTTAAACTCCAGAATTTGTTTACTTGGAAAAAAGTATCAAATTATCCACTTGCAGAACATGCAAAAATGCTGTTCCCCCGGCCCCCCCGCCCTGATAGCAAGCTTTCAAGATCTCCTATTTTAGATTAATTGGAAAATCAAAATTTGAGTAACTGTTACATAATTTGATTAGAATATAGAACCATAATAGTTGAGACAATGTTCACAACAATACTGGTATTTAGGAAAACCAAAGTTAATAATGAAGGACAAATAAAACAAGTCGAATTAAATTAAGAGTAATTCTTTGGGAAAAAGGGAAATTTAGTCCATTCTACCATAAATCGTGCAATCCATTTACTACCAGCCAACAATTAAAGAGAATTCAGAGGACCTCATTTTTTACTTCATGACTTTCTACGTTTCTGGGGGCTGACTTACCCTGTCGGATGCATACACAAGATCAAATAGCCCGAGAATGGTGACGGCTATTCCTACAGCTGGACCATTGACCACTGCAACCAGAGGCTTAGGAAAATCTATGAAACAGTCTACAAAATCCCTACAGAAATGGAAATACAAAAGCATAGTTAAATGAGCTGGAGGGGATCATGCTAAGTGAAATAAATCAAGGAGAGAAAGACAATTATCAAATAGTTTCACTCATATGTGGAACATAAGGAATAACATGGGGGACCACAGGGGAAGGAACGGAAAACTGAAGGGGGAGAAATCAGAGAGGGGGATGAACCATGAGAGACTCTGGACTCTGGGAACCAAACTGAGGGTCACAGAAGGGAGGGGGGTGGGGAGATGGGGTAACTGGTGATGGGTATTAAGGAGGGCACGTATGGTGATGTGCCCTGGGTGTTATACGCAACTAATGAATCACTGAATGCTACATCAAAAACTAATGATGATAATAACATGCTGGCTAGTTGAACATAATAATAATTAATATTAATAATAATAAAAATGTCCCAACGTGGCATGACTGAAGTACAATAAGGAAGACAGCATGAGTCTGAAATGAACTCTGGCCAGCCTGGATACCCATCTGGATGGCATGTGATGGAAACTCATAGACCTTGGTTCAACCGTGTATTCTGGGTAGCCGGGTCAGGGTTATATGTCAGCTGCAGACTTGGAGATTAGGAAGGCTGGCTGAGCATATACAAGAGCCGCAATATTACAGCTTCATGGGAATCAGGAACCTGGTAGCGATACGTGAGTTAGGAGGAGAGAGGCCTTCATGTCCTCTGTGCTGAAACTACTTCACATGTCCCATTACCAGCAATCATGGAAATCATGCATTCCTCTGGCCGAATGAGAATTGGCTAAATCTCTCTGCTTCAATAGGAGAGAACTTCTTTTTTTTTCAACTGTAGTTGACTTTTATGCTTTCTGATCGAATCTCATATAGAGCAGCAGGATGAATGGGTAACAGAAGTTAAAGCGATAGAATAAAGGCCCACATATTGATAGAGGCGGTCTGGAGAAATATGCTTGTCCAAAGCCACATTAATGACACTGACACAAAGAAGCATTTATCTTTTTTTTTTTTTTGATATGTACTATATCTCTTTTTTATTGTTATGTTAATCACCATATATTACATCATTAGTTTTTGGAAGAAGCATTTATCTTACTTCTGCTGCACTAAATACCACTTCAAGGAATATGAACGAGTCTGCTGGGATCAGACAAATGTCACTCTTACCTCAGTAAAATGGCACTATTTTTAGCTTTCTCCTCTATTCCACCAGGGGGAATATCAGTGAAATTAGTCAGATCATTCCCACTAGAGTAATAATCACCATTTCCTGTAAATAAAATCAACAGATTCACCATTCATTCATTCTGTCCATTACTGAGTATCTGCTATGTGCCAGGCTCTATAGCAAGCACTGGGAATACACTGGTGAACCAGCCATGGCTCTTGCCCTAATTTACAGACAGGTGAGTAAGCTAGACATTGATTTAAAAACATACAAACCAATGTAGGTAATGCAACTCTGATACAAAGGGGAAGTACTCGATGATGATATGAGAGTGTGTAACAGGGGATTTGTTCTAACTTGGAGGTTTAGGGAGGGATGTTTCTAAGGAAGGAACAACTGAACTGAGATCTGAGGGACAGGCAAAGTTAGCTAGAAGAAGAAGGGCAGAAGAATTCATGCAGAGGGAACAGCATGTGCAAAGGTCCTGTAAAGGGGGTAACTCTGGCCACTGTGCCAGAGCAGAAAAAGCCAGAGCGGAAACTGGTGTAGGATGAGGGCAGGCAGGATGGACCATGCGGGGCTTTGCTGATCCATTAAGAAGTTTTGACTTTTATTCTAAGAGCCACTGAAAGTGTTTTGTGTTAAAACATAATTTACATACAAGAACACCAATTTTAAACACTCAGTTCAATGATTTTTGATGATGGCAAGTACCTGTGTGATCACCATCTGAAACAAGATACAGGAACGTTCTACCATCCCAGAAAGTTCCCTTAAGCTCCTTTCCAGCTATCCCACCCCACCCTGCCCTGACACAACCACTTTCTGACTTCAATCACCACAGAATATTTTTGCCTATTTTAGAAATTTTATAAATGGAATTCTATAGTATGTACTCTTGTGTCTGTATTCTCTTTGCTGAACTGTATCTTAAAGATTCACCTATATTCTTGTATCAGTTCTTCATTCCTTTATATTGCTGAGTAGTATTCCACTGTATGACTAGTCAACAATTTGTTTATTCACCTCTTGGTGGACACGAGTTGGTTTTGGCTCCTGTGAATTGGGAGTACAAATCATTCTGTGGATACATGCTTAATTTATCTGAAGTAATTGCTTAGGAGTGGCTTGATGTGCCACTGAACTGGTATATGTTTCATTCCATAAAAAGCTGCCAAAGAGTTTTCTGAAGCGATCTCCTATCAGAAATGTGTAGAGATTCTAATTGTTCTGCATCATCACCAATATTTCGTATTGTCTGTCTTTTAGATTTTAGTCATTCCATTGGATGAAATATCTCATTGTGATTTTAATCTGCATTTCTTTGAAGCCTAATAATTTTGAGCACCTTTTCATGTACTTATTGGCAATCTGTATTATCTTCTTTTATGAGGTGTCCAAATTAATTTCTAAGGAGTTCTTTATATATTCTGAGTAATAATCCTTAATCAGATTTATGTATAACAAATATTCCTCCTACCCCAGCCTGTAATACCTGTATATTCATTTTCTTACTATTGTCTTTAATAAGCAGATATTTTAAATTCTGATGAAGTTCAAGTTGTAAATTGTTTCTTTTATGGTTAATGCTTTTTGTGTCCTGTCCAAGAAATCTCTGCCCACCTCCAGGTCACAAAGATATTGTTTTTTCTAGAAGCTTTATGTTTCTGAGTTTTATGCTTACATAACTTTTAAATTAATTTCTGTATAGGGTGTAAGATGGGGTTGAAGTTCATTTCCCCCATATGAATATTTAGTTGCTCTGGCATCATTTGTCACAAGATTTTTCTTCTTCCACCGAATTGTCCTGGTGCCCCTGAAGTTTTAAATGGAGGAGGAATAAGATTTTTATTTGGAAAAAGATTGTATTGGATGTAGTGAGACTGGATAAGGCAAGGGAGAGAGGAGGGCAAAAGGGAATCAGAAAGATGAGAAAGGGTTTATTTCATTTCAGACAAGAGTCCACGGCAGCTTGGACTAGTGCAAAGGAGACAGAAAAAAATGGCTGACTCCAGACTACTGATGAAGTGAGGTGGGACATGGGAGGTGAGAAAGGGACAAGGTCAATCATGAATGTTAGGATTCTGGGCTACATTAACAGGGCAGATGTGAAACCACCCACTGTCATCTGGAACACTGAAAAAGCTCCAGAGAGAAAGATGTGGGAGGTGATACCCATGAGGAAGTGCCAGGTGGGTACGTGGGTCAGGAGCCCTGGGGAGTGTCCTGACCAAAGATACCAAGGGAGGAAGCACCAGCATCTGGACTTTTGCTGGAGAGTGGGCACGGATGCCAGGTCCAGGGAAAGAGAACAGTGCCCACAACTATGCCTTCAGGAACCCTCCCTTTGGATGGCCACGCAGAGGATGAATCTACAAAGGAGATTAGAGACCGCAGATCAGAGGGGCCGGCTGGAAGGGAAGGCAGGGAAGGCAGGGAAGACACAGGTTTAAGATGGGGGAAGAGTCAGATGAAGCCTAAGAAATGTCCCTGGATTTAATGATACAAAGGTCAGGGTGGGGATCTAAGCAAAAGGTAGAGACCACACTGGAATGGGCTCAAGGGCAAGTTTTAAAGGAAAAATTCAGAAGACATGTTTGTTTTGTAGTAGGGCTTTAGACAGTTATATCTAGGGAACTGAGAAACAAAGAGCTATATTTGTTATGGCAGTATTTTAACATAATAAATTTATTCTTTAATTTTTTCTTACTATCAGGAGCAAATGGTATCATAAATAGTATTTTCAATAATTTCATGAGTAATAAAACTTCTTTTCCAAACACACTGTTATGCTGGTCCTCAACGTATATATAAAAAATTAACAGCTGAGCTTTTCCGTGGACTCAAAATGGAAGTGACGGATGAGAGAAAGAAAAGAAAAGTACCTGGGAGCGTTCAGGAAAAGAGGTAGAGAGAAAACCACAAACACTAAAGAATGTCATTAGAGGCCCCATAAAAAGGACAGACATTGTTAAAAATGCAACCAGAGTACAGGATTGAGACTAATGAGCAAAACAACAGAAGACAAGAGTTAAGAATTCAGAGAAAATAAAAGATAATAGTCCCAGCAGTCCAGACATTCTCTTCTATAACTAGAATTTCTTTCAAAAAGAAAAGACCAATTGAAACAAAAACATTCAGAGATATTATCAAAGAAAACTTAAAACAAGGCCTTACTAATCAGTTTTAACAGGATACATATGTTCTATGAAAAAGTGATAAAGAACGGGAAAGTATCCCCTGGTCTTCTAGGGGGGAAAAAAAGATCTTATAAAAACAAAATTGATGGTAGCCTCAAACTTCTCTGGGGCAACATTCTATGCTAGAAGACAATGGAGCACTACTTAACAGACCATATACTCGGAAAAGAGGTCTGTAGGGGGGGGGCGGAGCAAGATGGCGGAGGAGTAGGAGACCTAGATTTCGTCTGGTCTCAGGAATTCAGCTGAATAGGGATCAAACCATTCTGAACACCTACGAACTCAACAGGAGATTGAACAGGAGAGTGGCAACAACTCTCTGAACAGAGAAGCGACCACTTACTGGAAGGTAGGGCGTGCGGAGAAGTGAATCCGAGGCGATATTTGGGAGGATAGACGGCGGGGGAGGGGCCTCTGCCGGCCGCTTCTGGCAAGTGCTAGAGCCGCGGAGCACAAAATCGGACCTTTTAGAAGTTGGCTCGGCGGAGGGACATCGCTGCAGTGGCTAAGCGGGGGGTGGAATCCTCCCGGGACAGTGTGGTCTCAGGACCCTTGGGGTCACGGAGAGACCGGGGGTGCCTGAGTGCGGCAGAGCTCCCAGGTATCAGAGCGGGGAAGCCGGCTGCAGAGACGGAGCAGAGTCGCGGGATCTCAGCTCGGGGTTGCCATAAACTGTGATCTGCGGCCCAGTCGGGGCACGGCTCCCCCAGCAGGGACCCAACAAGCAGCAGATCCGGGGAGACTCCCCTTCCTTCCCGGGGAGGAGCGGTGCGGGAACGCACTGCAGGGATCTGCTGGGTTTGGAGACTCC